>NW_005368827.1:1614083-1616270 GCF_000412655.1 Myotis brandtii
TTTCATTATTTTTGCTTGTCTTAACTGGTGTTTTTAATTTATTTTGAGGACCATTTTTGATAAAGAAATTAAATAAAAAATAGGTAATTACTTTCTTATAGACCCCTACCATCCAAAGCAAAACAATTTCCCCAAAGTAAAAAACAAAATTAAACCTGGCCAAAGATACTGTAGTTCCAATGTATGTCTTACATTTTTAATAACAACTAACATTATGAAAGTACAGTATATGTAAAATGCAATTAATATAATTCCGGTATCTCATCCTCTTAGCTCTCTGTCCATTGCTTGTACCTACTTCTATCTTCGTCATTGTATTATCCCATTTACTTCAGATGCAGGGATGTGTTACACGGCAAAAGGACCCGGGAACAGCAGATATAGGAAAGATTAAACAAGTTCAAGGGGAGAAGTGAAAAGCCATTAATCAGCCGTATGGCAAAGTGTCTCTAGGTACTGACTGTAAGGAGAGCCCAGGCAAAAAGACCATGTTTTGGGGGATTAGAGATTGAGAATTGCTAAAGAGTACATACAAAGGAAACTGAAGGAAAATATGATTTGTATGTGAAGTAGAAAATTATTAAAGTGGCTAAAACACTTGAAAGGGTCCCCAAATATCAACAATGAACATAAGTAAATGAGTAAAAGTTGAACAAGACTCTCTCAATATCCCTTTGTGTCCTCTGATTCCATGTGAATACACAACACAACAGAATTCACTGGCTCAGATTAATCTGTACGTTACACTGACATTTCTGATTGTTTTGAATTCTGAACATTTCTGAATCTGCTACCCAGTTCTAGATCAAAGGAGGTACGATGCGATAGTTGACCAAATGCTGGTACCAACCTTCAAGATATTTAAGTATATGTTTTGTGATTTCTTATTCAGAATCAAATTCTAACAGAAGACTCGGGTTTCTTTGCAAAGGTTTATCCGTACAGATCTCTTCCAAGAAAGGTGCAGCCCCAGTTTTATTTTGTGGTCTCAGCAGTGCTGTTATGTGTCAAATATATCTTTGGTTTATAAAAAACATGGTTCCCCGGAGATTCTGGGAAGGCTGACCATTAGCACAAAATGACATTTGATTTCAATTGTAAGCTTTGCTAGTTCAAGAGCAGTGTCTATTTTCTTCATAGTTATTTGCATGGTGCTGAGTGCAGTGGCTTTTACATAATATATGGCTATTAAGTGAATGAACAAATTCAAACCCCTGGGCCATCACCCCTCTGAGCTATGAAAAATCTAAAGAAACATCAATGAAGTTCACTACATAATATAGGGTAGAGTCAGAAAACTGTATTCAAGACCTGTTTCTGAGAAAAAGAAGATGTGTGGCCTCAGAGTTCTCACCTTTCCTGTCTTTAAGTTTTTCTCTCTGTAAAATGTGGTAAATTGGAAAGGATGATTTGAATGTTCCATCCAGCTCCAGCAATCTAAGAGTATCTAATAGAAATTAAGAAGCAGAAAGATGATGACCAAAAGGACAGAGGTCACTATTGGCAGCTAGAAAAAGACTCAAGGGCATACATAGTCAAAGTGCTGCTGGCCATGGACCACTGACAACCCCTACCAGGGAACACTAACTCTGTTCTAGCAGCTGGAGATGGGGATGTGGAGATCATCTTGACTGTCAAAAAGTGCCACCAACAAGCATTTAATCAGCAACTGACTTGAAACTCAAGGACTCTTTCCGCACAAGTAGAGTGACAGGATTTGACCAGTTTTAGGCATTTCTGTCTTACCCTCCCTCCACCAACGCATGACTGGATTGCATTATTACTGATTGTGCCTTCTGAAGACATATCCAAAACCCAAAAATCAAAATACTATTTGTCTCTTGAGACTGTACCATTATTATGGAAGCGATTGTTGCCTGATAAGGTTGTCTAAATCAGCAGACTCTTTTCCTTCCTTTCCTTTCTATTGTTAAAAGTTAGCAAACCACCATGGAATACTATGCAGCAGCAAAAGAGAAGGATCTCTTACCCTTTGAGACAGCGTGGAGGGACCTGGAGAATATTATGCTAAGTGAAATCAGTCAGTCAGAGAAAGACAAGTATCACATGATCTCACTCATATGTGGAATCTAATGAACAGAATAAACGAAAGAACAAAATAGATCCAGAGACATGGAAGCATGGAACAGACTGATGAATCTCAGAGGGAAGGTGGGGGTGGGAGGT
>NW_005368827.1:1616360-1621066 GCF_000412655.1 Myotis brandtii
GTGTGGGGGGGGGGGTAGAAGAGGTCAATGGGGAAAAAAGGGGACTCATATAATACATTCAACAATAAAGATTAAAAAAGCTTATCAAAGTCAGAGAAAATCTAAACCAATCAAATCTGCGTTGAGTTTTTATTTTTTACCTTTTGAAAGTTATAATTCACTATCAGTTGTGCTTTTCACTGTAATATGTATTTTAAAGCATCTAACGATATTGACAGTACATAAGCTGAGATTTAGATAAAAAGTAAAACTTAATTTGCTTGAAAATAATTTTATTTTCCAGGTTTAATTAGATAATTGCATCATTCTTCATTTTCTTTTTTAGGTATACATACCTGCTAATACTTCGCAAATCGTGGCAATTAAAGTTGCACCAAAATCCTATATATCTCAACTAAATTCTCCATATGCCTATTGAAACAGCATGCTACCACACAGTTACAGCACTCTTTAGAAGAAAAGAAGGTAAAAATGTGCATCGAAATACTGCAGGTTGATAAATAAAATGAAACTAAAGGTTGTTTTGTTGTTGTTTTGTATGTTTCTGTTCTTAGGAGCTTTGTTTCAGTATCTTTGAAGCACTGATAATGTTTCTTTAACAATTCTCAATCTCCACCCCCACCCACTTCTTTCTCATCCTGTGTCTGCTGCTGCCTGGCAACTTTTCTGTGAGGGAAGGAGTAAGAAATCTAGCAGCCCTTAGAATGACAGCTGCAGAAACTCCTAGCAACCTGATTTCAGGCCAATTCTCCTTGACCACATCACTTTCATGAGACACAGTCAGTCTTGGTTTGTTTAGATACACGCCCTGCTCCTAAGGAGACTTTCAGGTAGGTGGGTAGTGGATGAATTGTTACTACCTATGGTAAACTGCCCCCCCCACCCCCCTCCCAACAGCACAAGAAAGTAATTAAGTTAGAAGAAATGAAATCTGATATTTGATCACATGTACATAAAGTGTGGCTCTAATTGGGAAGTTTAAGATTACCTCTGGCTTATAATTAATATTCACGTGTTGTGTTAGAACAGAAAGTAAGAACGATTGGTTCTATTTTGTTTAATTTATCTCAATGAGAGCTCATAACATTCTATAGTTTGATGAATTAATTTATTTAACTTGTCAGTGTTAATAACTCTGATTAGAATAAAGAAATTATAATGGGCCATAGAAACAAGCAGAATTTGAACAGTAGTTCCAGCTATTCTCTCTTCACTACCAGATCACTTATATAACTCTATTTTCTTTTTCATGAAAGCATATATAATGAAAAATAGCAGTATTTCATAGAAAATTATACTTATGTTTTCCCTTTTATTTATAGTCCATTATAACTGATGGTCATTCAAAACCTAGAAATAAATTATTTAATTTTAAAACTCAAATTGGGCCTATACCTTTACTGACCTCATTGATGTTCATAAAACAAAACATAACAACTATCTCTTTTGATGAACTGGTCATTTTCTATTTTTTTTTTAAGTAAGAACCACCATTATACAAATGATTTGATGTGGGAGAATTTTATCCAATTTTATTTTAATACTGTCCTTTATATCAGTTTTGGAACAAATATGTATCTATTAAGTTTAACTTCTAATCTCTTTATTATGTATCATTATGACTTTGTGGTGTAAACCAATGTCCTTATTATAATTTTTGTCTTAAAAACCTGCTTGACATGCATTTACCAGTAAGTGCATATGTTGTGACCACTGTACATACCTAAGCATTCTTTCTGCCACTAAATTGTTGTAGACAGTTTGTATACCCTCAGGTCTTTGTTAATAACATCTATTCACATTCTTAAAATAAGCCCTAAATTATATTTTGTTAATAAAATTGAGAATCATTTACAGTTGACATTAAATACAAGTTCCCATCATTCATTCGCAAGCTTCCATTATTGTTACCACTATTTTATACCACTATTTTCAATCAAGTGTTATTCAATAGGTGATCTGATTGATAATTACTAAAAAGAAATGATATTTTGCGTTCTTATTCTGATCACAACGTGTGGACAACACATCCTTATTTTTCTTCCGTTCAGAGCAGTTAAAAAGTCAACCATACGATCTGAAAGATATCACATGGTTTTCACTCGGCCTAATTCATTAGGAGGCACTACATAGTTAGAAGGTAGCACATTGAGAATATGCACTGGAATTTGAAATTCGCTGGACATTTACTTCTCTGGTTGTTTTTCCCTTGTAAGAGTTGACAGTGGAATCTAGGGTTGCTACAGATACTGCAGAAGTGAATGAGTCACTGATTTTCAATTATGGTACTTTTGGTACCATAAGAAGAGTCTTGCTTGGTTGTACTGTTCCTGACTGCTTTTCTCTTCCTTGTGATTTCTGAGATGGGTCGGTGAATGGTGGTAATTGGTGGTAAATAGTATGAAAGAAGAAAACTCTGGTTTGTAAGCACTCCTCATTTTATTGTCAAGACTTAAGTGGATATGGATTACCTAATAGTTGTCCTCCTAGTTGATTGAATGGGATCCTGTCAGAACGATACCTGCTCACTTTGTCCTGATGGAAGGATAAGTATTTCATAGAATGCAGAGGTCAGTGGATTGTGGAATAGATATTTATTACTTTGTGCATCATTCAAAACTCACTCTTCCTCTCCCCTGCCTCACCTTATTTGAACTCCGCCACTCATTCCAAAGTTTGTGAAATTTTAATATGAAGTAAAATAGGAAAAAAGTTTCTCTTTAGTTTTCTATATATTATATTTTAGTTAAAAAAATAAAAATGACTAGGTTACATGAGATGTATGACAACTTTAGAAGGAAAAATATCTTTTTTAAATGTGGAAGGAGTCATCTTATAGATAGTAAATTATTTGACTTACAAGGGAAAATAAACTTGAAAATTTAAATTATGTAAAAATGGGCATAGAAGACATTTTGTAATCACAGAGTAAGTATGAAAAGGTGAAATTCACAGATTTGTAGCAATGTCCCTTAGAGTCACCCCAGTGTTCTTTGAACCAGTCTAATTTTATTGGCCTTAAAGGAGCATCCAGAGATGTTTCTGCATAATTTTACTCATAAACAGCTTGGCATTCATCTACTATCAGTCTCAACCAGGAAACCGAATAAAGTGTTTAAAATATCTTCCCTTTGCTTTTCAATCTTCCTGTTGGCTTAGTTTTGTTTTTTTCTTATAATTTTCCCTTAAAATATTATATACATTTTTCAACCTTGTTCGTAGGCAAGGATTATTGACGTTACAAGGGAAAAATAAGCCTTCGACTCAAGATTTCTGATTTTTAACTCCTTAGCCATTTTTCAACAGCTACCTAAAATTTTAGGTACTTGGGTGATCATATTTTAAAACTTCAGTGGCCATTCAAATCACTTAAAATTTTTTTCCCATTGATTCATTTTGGTGCCTCGGATGGTTTGGGAAAGTTTTTAAACCACCGCTGTACTATGGGAAAAGAAAACACACACACACACACACACACACACACACACACACACACACACACAAAACAACAACAATAAAAAAAATCCTCCCATGTTGAAAATGGTTTAAGGTACCCTTTTAAAGAGAGAAATCTGCTGCAAAACAAACTGCCCATTCCGTGCTCTGTGGCTCCTGCTTAGGGAATCTCTTCCCATTCACCTTTCCTTCTCCTGCAATACATAGTGGCTTTGGGGGCTTGTTTGGTTGCTTCTGCTGAGTCACTACATTTTGCATCTTTGTCCCCAGGGGCTACTCAGCATAAAAGTTAAAACTGCAATTTGCAAAGCGTGGCGTTTCTGCGTCTAGCGGTGGACACCATCTCCCTAAGAGAAGCTCCGTTACTTGGCTTGTCCTTCCTTCCCGGGAAGGAGGCTGCCACGGAACCAAGGGCTCAAAACTGCTTGGCGGAGAGAAGCGCCCGGCGCTGGAGCTGCTCATCTCCAGCTGGCTGTTAACTGCGGAGCTTCCCGGGCGCCTGGCTGGCTCAGCCCAATGCAGAAGTCCCCCCCACTCCCCCCACCTCTTCCCTAAAGACTCAGATCCCTACAGAACCAGCGTGGAGTTACTTTCCCTTCAAGGAGACCGACATCGCCGTGATTTGTGGCGCTCTCCGTTCGCGGTGGTATTTTCCTGTTGTGTTAAATGCCTCTTACTAAGTAATAGACGTGATGGATGTGGGCGACGAAGGGGTGTGTGGCGGCTTCGGCGATCCATCAGTGCACTCCCCTCCGCTGGCACCGCTCCCTGCCCCTCTTGCGTGATGTAAGATCAGACGTACCCTGCATTGAAAAGTCAAGACACACGGGCTCGCTCGCTCGCTCGCTCGCGCTCACACACGCTGCCTCTCCCCCACGCGCGCATCCGTGCACCTTCCACATCCTGCTCCAGGCAGGAGCGGGCGGACGGGCTGGGCTCCTGGAGCTGAAGCATTTCCAGTGACATTTGTAAATGACGCTGCTCCCTCCCGGGCTCCGAGCCGCCGCCGCCGCGGGGCCGAGGGTGCCGCCGAGCCGTCTCCAGCGCAGGCTTCCCTCCCGGGCGACCGCGATGTCCGAGTTCCTCCTCGCCTTCCTCACTCTCTCGGGATTACTGCCGATCGCCAAGGTGCTGACGGTGGGAGCCGACCGAGGTAAGGAGACCACCTCTCCCCTTTCTCCCTCCTTCTGGCTTTTCCTGCGGGAAGATGCTGGCAGATAAGTGAGTGGGAAACTTAAGTCCTCGCGGCC
>NW_005368827.1:1621138-1644094 GCF_000412655.1 Myotis brandtii
TGGGCCTGCCTCCTGGAGGGTGAGGGGTGCGGTGGGGGCTTTCGGAACCCGGGGCCGGAGTCCTCGGCTCGCCCACAGCTTCCTCCTGTGGCCCTGGACCGGTCCTGATTTGCCCCCCCCCGCCCGGGAGTGTTTGGATGGACCGCGCGCGTCTGCCCGCGCATCCCAAGCGCTGCAGATGTTGGAATAAGAATTCGCTTTCCCAAGACTTCCTTCCGCGCGGACTCCCGGCTCCGAGCTTTTGCGGGCTCCGGATTCTCTGCGTTAGGTGGCTGCTCCCTCAACTCAGCCCTGGGTTCACTACCTTACCCGCTGCACCCAGGGTGGTGGAGAGGCGAAAGCGCCCACCCAAGCCCTAGGTTCCTGTAGCCCCTGCCTGGGGTGGACTCCGCGGGATCCGTGTCAGCGGCGGAGAGGCTAGGGCTATCAGGGCACTTTTGAACACAGACACCTACTTGAACTTGACTTTTTTGTTTGTTTGTTTGTTTTTTTGATTCCGAAGGTGTGTGGTACCTGGGGCTGATCACCCCTCACTGGCATCTTGCCCTTGCTTTTTCTCCAAATAAGAGCTGATGGATGAATGGTAGAAGTTTAAATGGGAATGTGTATGGAGAGCAGAGGAGAGAGGAGGTGGGGGTCCTAAGAAACCTGGATTGTGTAAACTTTTGATCTGGAAATCCAGGAATCCCGGTGCAAGTTTGATAATCATTGAGAACAGTTGCACGCGTGAAAAACAAACAAGAAAAAAAAATAGTGAACAGATATTTGGGTACCTGGCATTGGAATGGTTAACTGCTGGGAGTGAAAGCAGTCTCATAGATCTCAGTTTTTTTTTACTATGAGTTCACATTGACTGGTATATTTCAGCTTGTTTGGGGTGGGGGTGGGGGGTTAATTACAATAAAGAGAAGTAAGAAAGATTGGAATGCTACCTGCATCTCAATGCCAAGCAAAGAGGCAAAATGTTGCCCTGGAAGATTCGATGACTGTGCTTATATGAAGCGAATTATGAATTGACCAAAAATTATTGCTTCGTTATGGGGTAAAACAGAGGAATGAATTGTAGTGTTTCTAACCAACCTGCTGTTGGCAACCAGATGATATTCTGTGTAATGTACCCACACAGGTCATTTCCTTTACTAGTAATGAAACTAATACGAGTTCCTTCAGAAAGTCCGACATTTACGAGGTATTTTAAACATATCATTGCCACCTAACCACATAGCTTCTGAACTTGCCTTAACTTGCCTTGAAGTTGGCGTGGAACAGTGAAAACTATATGGATAAAATGGAAGCCCATAGCTTTATCTTGACATGATGATGATGTTTTGATCTGGAGCAAAGAGCTCTCAGCCCTTCTTCGGAAGAATGTTTGAAATTGGACCAGAGCAGGCGAACAGAATGCAGCTTTGCAGCCCTGGGTGCTGGCAAAGTCATGGCACTGGCAGGCTACTGCTGTTGGGCTTTTTCTGATGGAGTCCCCAGTCTCCAGAAATTGACCTCATCTAGAGCTCAGGCCTCAGTTGTTCTGTAGGTGTTTAGGAGGGATAGAGCTATTGCTACAATGATTGGAATGAATACCTGAAGAGAATTT
This sequence comes from Myotis brandtii, assembly GCF_000412655.1. Taxonomy (NCBI): domain Eukaryota; kingdom Metazoa; phylum Chordata; class Mammalia; order Chiroptera; family Vespertilionidae; genus Myotis; species Myotis brandtii. The sequence goes on from NW_005368827.1 coordinate 1,622,733, forward strand.
TAAATATAATAAAAAGTTAAACATGTTGTCCCCCAACCTTCTTCTGAGATAGGAAACTAAGTAACTTGAAGGACTACAGTCTAGTTCCATGGAAGGGGTGGGGGTTGTCATCTATTATATAAGCAGGACACATGGAAAAGGGTGGTTACTTTTTTCCTTAAACTGAAATAGTGTCATGTTGTATCACCCTGTCAGCATAAGAGGTACTATATCAGCTAGCACAAGTAAAATTAGTTGTAGACCAACTCTCATATATATTTAACACAACTTTCAAAAATGTTAGGAAAGACCTAAAATTGTCACAGCTAGTTACCAAAAGTAAAAAGGATGGGTCTTATTTGTACAAAAGGAAAAATGACATGAAGTTTTGTTGAAAGTTAGAAAAGAAAGTGGTGCTGCATTATGACAAACTTCTTCATGACATGCTGAACAAGATATAGGAATGTACCAGTAAATTCAAAAAAGAGGTTAGCTTTTGCACAGGCTCATGTCAATTGTCCTTGAAGAATAAAAGAGGCATGTGGATTATACAGGTGTGTTTTCTAGTGCAAGAGCTAGAGATTCATGCCAGAAAACGAGAAATCACTTTCAGATTCTCCAAACACATCTTGAGTAATGGGTAGCTTCTTAGCTGTGTGGACTCAATAGAAATGGTTGTACTACTCTCTACGTGTGTTGCTCTTTCCTGTGTACGTTTTTAAGTATCAATGCAAACATTTTTAAAAACAGAAAAATAACTTGCATGCTTCTATTCAGTTTATACCCATCCACTTGTCCTTTAATTCTATATTGTTAATTTTTTTTTAGTTTAATACTGATTTTAATGTAGGGTTAAGCTAATGTACATGTCAGTTCTTATTAGATTTTTTCCCATCTGAAAAAGGAAACATCTTTGTAACTCTTAACAGCAAAAGTGGAGGATAAGTCTTATTCACTTAGGATCAACCAATAAGTTATGTAACAATGCCATGTCATATTAGAGTATGGCTTGAGAAGGAGTAAGACTTAAAAAGAAACATATTTTAAATTGTTGAATTTTCTGATAAGAGGGGGATGGGCTGTTGAATTCTTAAATTCCTGAGTCTTACAAGATGTGGAGACATATTTACAAGTAATAAAAGTTCCTGGTCTTATAATCATTTAAATATGTATATCTATAAAATTACCTAAAAATGGCAATCAGGTGTATGTAAAAATCTTAATTTTTCTCTCTTGAAAGAAGAGTGAACTGCCATCCTAGTCTCTTTATATCCAGAAATATCATAAAAGTTTTGTTTAGCAGAGGTCTCTTTGAAGAGATCGCTTTTGAAGAGATGTCTTTGAGATCTCTCTCAAATCGACACTGGTAACACGGAAAGGAGACAGTGAGAAAATGAAGAAGAAAGTTGATGTGTTAAAACAAGAGAAAAGAATGAATTTCAGAAACAGACCCAGGGAAGGAAAGAGGAATGGGGAGACAGCCAAATGACTTTAGGAAGAGGCCGAATTCAAATGACTGTTTCTTAAGGAAGAGATTAAAGGATCCTTAGGCAAAATGATAATTTCTTAAAATAAATAATTTCTTCTGATTTCATAATAAGTCTCTTATGAAAATGTTTGCAGTGTAAAATAATTTGAAGAGACTTCTATCAATGTGAGGCTAGATGTAATTAAACTCTAAGTATGAGAAGACATAGAAAGAGTGGGAGATGAATGATATAGTTAATATATTCTTAAGAATAAGATATTACTTGTCAGTCACAGTGGAGACATGCAGAGACTTTTAGTTTCCAAATGTCTTGAATCCAGGACTTTAGTTTCTTGCTACTTGCCTTGTCAATTTCTTTTTGGAGCTTAGGGTGTACAATAAAGATAAGTTCCATTTAACCTCACAACTGTCAGAATGGCTATCATCAGTAAGTCAACAAACAAGTATTGGTGGGGATGTGGAGAAAAGGGAACCCTTGTGCACTGTTGGTGGGAGTGCAGGTTGGTGCAGCCACTGTGGAAAGCAGTATAGAGTTACCTCAAAAAATTAAAAATGAAACTGCCTAATGAGTTGCCGATTCCACTTCTGGGAATATATCTGAAGAATCCCAAAACACTAATTTGAAAGAATATATGCAGCCCTATGTTCATTGCAGCATTATTTATAATAGCCAAGATTTAGAAACAGCCCAAGTGCCCATTAGTAGATGAGTGGCTAAAAAAAGCTGTGGAACATTCACATGATGGAATATTACTCAGCCAACAAAAGGAGGAAATCTTACCTTTTGCAACAGCATCGATGGACCTGGAGAGTATTATGCAAAGTGAATTAAGCCAGGCAGAAGAGACAAGTACCATATGATTTCACTCATATGTAAAACCTAATAAACAAAATTAAGTAACAAATAAAATAAAAATAGACTCATTGATATAGAGAGCAGCAGACTGACAGCTAGGGGCAGGGGGAGGGGTTGGGAGACTGGAGAAAAAGGTGAAAGGATTAAGAAAAAGCACACACAAAGCATAAAACCAAAACTCATAGACACTGATAACAGTATGGTGATTACTAAACCAAAAGGGGGGTGAGGTAAGAGGGGACTTGGGGGGGGTTAAAAGTGATGGAAGGACCTGATTTGGGGTGATGAACACAATGAAATATACAGATGATGTAATATACAATTGTACACCTGAAGCCTATATACTTTTATTAACCTATGTCACCCCACTACATTCAATTAAAAAGAAATCAAAATAAAGTCACATGGACTAAACATGACTTGGTCTTCTACCATGTCATGAGAGGTATCTATATCTTCCCTTTGTTCTCTATATTACTACGATCCAGATTTTTTTCATGATTTTGCTATTAATTTTTACATCTTTTATAAAATGTGCCCTCACATTTTTAAAAATCCTTCCTAGTTATAGGGATTCTGTGTAGTAAAAAGTACCAACCATATGTATTGATTGATTTCTCTATCTTCTGTGGCGGTCTGTCAAAACAATTCCTGTACAAAGGAAACGCATCTTCGTTCTAGATAGATTCATTCAAGAAAGTAGAATTAGTACTGAAACTTAAACATGATTGTACGAACATGTCATTAATTAAACTAATTTCATAGTAAATGGAATCAACCTAGTGTGTGTGTGTGTGTGTAAATATAAATATATATGTATAGTATATATAAATATACATATATAATCTTCTTTAAAATGGCTACTTCAGCAAAAATATCTATAAAAACATGAATTTAGCCTGAAAATTGGAGATTTTTAAAATAAACTTTTGTTTTTCAAAATGTAAGACAATAAACAACCCCCCTCACAAAAAGTAAGACAATATATATCTACTTTTGTGATTATTTCTTCCTTGACAAAAATAGGAAATGAAAAAAATGTTAAGAGTTATTTTTCAGCATGCACTATTCTGTTGAATTCATTTCAAATATAATAAATATTTTGTTGTAATAGAATCTGATAGTGGAAGAAATAGATGTCAAAGTACATTTGTGTTTGAAATGCCTGTAATTATAATGAACCAATGCTTATACTTTGAAACAGTATTTTTCATAGCTAGATTACTGAAGCAAAGTTTGCGGACTCTTATAATCAGTTAATCAGAATCTATGTTGGACCAAACTTCTGCCAGGAAATAGTCATGTTTACTTCAGGTAGTTCATAAACTATTCTTACATTCTCTGGAGAAATCTAGCTCCCCACAGTTAATCTAAGAATAATGGCAAACTGCCTTGTTGTACAGAAAGTGCAAACATCAGGATTTGGGGGTTTTGTTTGTTTGTTTGGTAGGAAAGGGAGGACAAGATTAATCTACAACCAACCAAACAGAGAAGAGTCATGATACCTTTTATCCTCTGTGGAGCTACCTTACATTTTCATATGGATTGTTAGTCTCCAAATTTAACCTATACAGCAACCCATTAACCAGAGGCTTAGCAGTGAAATTGGAACATAGCAATCACAAATCTTACCATCTTCAGCCGTTTGAGACATTCTCCAGTTACTCTATTTTGGAAGGTGATATTTTGAGCTTTTTAATTCCTTGGGGGAAAAAAAAGTTCAACTATTTGAACATTAAATACAAATGCATGAACATATCTCTAAAAAATTAATTTGAGCTTTTCAAAAGTTACTTTTTGGACTAATTTACATGTGTGTGCCAATGAATATATTTAATTCACTTGCTTTGGAAAGTATTGTGCTTGCCGTAATATTTACTCACCGTTCTCACTCTACTGTGCTTTCTCACTTGAATAAATGGTAACCTCTCCAAGTACCTCTGAACCCTCTACATTATAAAGAGAGGAAGATTTTGCAATACATCAGAACAAGCAAACTTAGATCTTCAAAATTTATATATATTTTTCATTAGATGTTTTTCTGTTATAAACTGCTGTCACAATTTTAGATCTATATTTTCTCTTCATAAATGATTTGGTGGCCTCCCTTTCCCGCTTGGCATAACTAGAAGGCTGAGTTAGAAAATATGTTTTATTTATTACGCTGTTCTGAATTCAATGATACCAAAATATAGTTTCTCTCCATCCTATTGATTTAGGCTATCTGTATAGAAACCCAATTATTCTGACTAAGCTTCCAGACTAATAATTAATGAAACTGAGTAGTAACTGAAGGGGAACCAAACTATTAGAGAGTAGCCAGTAAGAACTGGTAACAGTTAAACTGATCTTGCATTAAAAACCCATTAGTTGACTTTTATGGTAAAACAATAATAGCATATTTTCCTGAAAGACTTACGTATAACACTTTTATCTATACTTTGTAGAGTAAATCATCTGTGCCTTTTCCATTGTGTCTATAATAACAGGCACATTAAATATATTTGGTAGCAATTATATCTTGATATCCTGGAGTAGCCTAAGAATTTAAAGCACTACTAGAATATGAATACAGCCCTGGCCTGTGTGGCTCAGTTGGTTGGGCATAATCCCAAGCATCTAAAGGTTGTTGATGGGTTCCCAGTTAGGGCACATGTCTGGTTTGGAGCTCGGCCCCTGTTACTGGGCAAGCAGGAGGCAGATGATTGATGTCTTCTCACATTGATGTTTCTCTCCCTCTCCCTCTCCCTCTCCCTCTCCCTCCATACCCAGGTTGCAGGTTTGATCCCCTGTCATGGTGCTTTTCAGAGGCAACATATCGATGTTTCTCCCTCTCCTCCTCCTCCTCCCTCTCCCTCTCCCTCTTCTAAAATCAAGAAAAATATTTTTAAAATAATACAAATGCATACATGCTCTGAATTTATTCATGCTCAAAGATTATTGATTACTTAATTGAAATTAAGATTTGTTGTTTTCTCATTTTATAAAATACTTTTAAAAGTTAAAACACATTCCAAAGTGTTGTTCAAAGTCAAGACATTCCCTCCTTACAGGCTAGACAGAGGGAGTCATTTCAGTGATAACACAGACAACAGGAGTTAGTGTGCTTTCCAACATGACCCTAACAACTTTCTCATGTGATTACCTCAACTTAGTTTTAGTCTGCAATTCACTGTGCAGTTATAGGTTTTAAAAAATGCAATGCTATGATCAGATAAATGGGCCCATTCATTTATTGCTGATTTCTCAGTAGGTCAGATTCTTGTATTATCAGAGCAAAAGGCTAATTTTTAGGTTGGTTCTGCTTATGTTACTTATATCGTTCAATGACTTGGCCACTCATATTTGTGAAATAATTATATATCATCTACATTTTTTCAAATATTCCAAATAGTTGTAAATATATAACAGTGGTCAAAGGTGTCTTTACTACAGAAACAATGAAACATAATTTTAATTAATGATTTCTTAATGTCATCTGTTTAATCTTATTTTTCTCAGCTCTAAGCTTGGATATAGTCATGTATATATAAAAGTTTCCTTTTATAATGTGAATATTATAACTATGTCTTTTACAGAATAGGAGTTGGGAAAGTAGTTTTTCATATGAGAATCTTTCTAATTTTGTTAAGAAAGAAAAAAAATGAAAAACAGAAACTTCTTGAAGAAGATAAGAGCGGTGGCCTTGCTAAGATACCGGTATTACATTTTATCTCACAACGCATTCTTATTAACAGTCGGACATCTCTTCCGGAGTCGCATGCACCTCATTGTCCTGGCTGGCTTAGTCTTCAGACCAAAGACAAGTATTGTTGAAACGCGACCTCATTTTAGTTGAAATACGTTTCTTCTTTAGGTAAGATCAAGGTCCCACAGATCATCTCTTGTCTTATTCTTACAATCAATAGGAAACTTCTTCCTAACTTTCCCACATTGCATTGACATCTTCAAGACTTCCAAGACAGCTGAACTTTAGAAATACGCATACATAATTCCTTAAGAATTTTTCTACCGCTGAGTTTTTCTTTAATGACAATTTGTCATCTTAGCCCTTTCTTCTTAAAATGAGAAAAAGAAAACTAAAAATAGGACAGGGGAGAGGGAAGGAAAACTTAGTTGTGGTTGCTTGCTTTTGAGTGTTCCTAGGGTATTTTAATATACTTGCAAAAGAAGTGAAACTGTAGGTAGAAGGCTAATAACAGAAATGGGTTTAGAATGATGTTATCTTTAGAAATTAGGATATATAAGGAGAGGAAGGACAAAGAGTCTAAGAGAGAGAACATTCACACTAAGAATTTACTTATGCCTCAGTCCACACAGATCAAGTAACTGAGGCAATTAGGAAACCTCACACTTTTGTAAAATATAAATTCTAGAGATTTAAAAAATATTTGGTTTTTAGATTATCTCAAAACTTGTGTGCATTTTTCTAAAGCTTTTAATGGTATATTTTATCAGTATGAAAATGTTAAAATAGCAAATATGTGTCATTAAAATATTTTACTTTATTTAGCTCTATTAATTTTAAGCTCTGGTCCGGGTTTCGGGCTCTATCCCAGGAGGGGACATGCAGGAGGCAAGAAATCCATGATTCTCTCATAGTTCATTCTATCCCTCTCTCTTCTCCCATCCTCTCTCTGAAATCAATAAAAGTATTTTAAAAAATTAAGTATAGTTAAAATGATGTTAGTTCATGGGTGAGATTTTCACCTCATCAGGAGAAGGTATTACAGATCATGTCTAATGGGAACTGTATTTCTGAGATTTTCATTGAAAAATAAGTAAGATTTATAGATAGAATCGCTAACTCAGAATTTAGGTCCTTCTGCTGAGTTTTTATATTGTCATTCTAACACAAACGCTGGCTAGCAGTTCACCAGTACCAGGTTAAGGGACCATAATACTAGTGTACTAGTGGCATATAGTTCTTACTTGGGAGAGAATACGGTGTCTATCTAACATTGACCAACATTAAAAAGAGGGACACTTAAAACAACCATTTTACTTCTGTCCATTTTAGGATTACATTCTATTCTATAGTTCTTTACCTTACTAGGGTGTTTTCTTCCTGTTTATACTTGCTAATGATTGTCAAATTTTTGAAATTAATTCTGATAATACTAAGTATCAAAATCTTAGCACTTTTTCCACTCCCCTTGTTGTTCTCATTGCTGAGAGAACATAAGGTTATGAAAGGCATAAGAATTTTATCTTGTGTGTATTTTCTTCCAGATGCCTGTGAAAACCCCTCCATAACTTTATAGAAAACTGTTCCAACCAACTCTGAAAAGAGAGACATAGCAGTGTTCTTAACACCTTCCATGACTACAAGGAACATAATGTATGTGAAAACACACTGCAGCATATAATGCATTATATAAATAGCCATTATTGATTTATACCATTAATTGAATATATATTGCTAATAGCAGCAGATATCTCTTACATTTTCAGGATGCTTTAACTTTTTTAACAACTTTTTCTTACTAAAATTATATGATCTCTAAAGCAATCTTTGTGGTTGGCAGTCATTCATTTATTTTTTTACCCATTGAACGAAGTTGAGTAAACATCTATTGGGTGCTGTTCTAGGTGTTGGGAATGAAGCAAGTGAGCAAGTTTGACAATGAAATTGGCCTGAAGGGGCTTACATTTTCATGTGAGATGAGGCAGACAATAAACCCAAAAAATAAACTAGTAAGTAGTATCTTGTGCTAAGAAGAAAGAAAAAGAATGTAATGTAATTGAGAGACATGGTCTGAGGATTGATGGTTGTAGTCACAGAGGGCCTTTTTGAGAAGGGTGACATTTGCTGAGACCACAGTGATAAGAGGGAGCAAAACAAGCTGTGCGTACTTCTGAAGGAGGAGCTTTCCATACTCACCCTTGAGAGGAAGCTATGAATTTGTCATTTTAGAGAAAGAAGGAGGTCTGTGTGTCTGAAGGGAACTGTGTTTGGGAGAGAGGCGCGGGGAAAGGCAGAGTTATAATGAAGCAATAATTGTTAGGTAGAACCATGCAGATCAAGGTGAAGCATGCGAATTTTGTTCTTATTACAATAGGCAGCAATTGATATCTAATCAGACGTGATATGACACAACTTAATTATTTAAGAGATCATGTTCCCTGAAGAATGGAGGAGGACAAGAAGGTACATAGTGATCCAGGTAAGGGATTATGATAATTGTCCTGGAGAGAGACGTTGGTGGCTTCAATAAGGGGTAGCAGTGAAGGTAAGGAAAAGGGAGAAGAGTGACTCACAATTTTAATTTAGGAAGATATTTTTTATAACAATTGAATTTAGCAACATTCAATATATTAGGAGGATAAGGCATGACATAAAATCTCAAATTATTCTCTTTGTTGGTTAGGGTTAACATACGAGGTTATTTAAAAATGAATGTGTTCTGTTTTGCAGCACCTCTGATGGATTTGTATGAAGCATGTTTCCCAATATAAGGTGCATGGACCCCCCCATCTTGCTCGCCTCTTATCACCTTTTCCCTATTTCAGAATTATTAGTACTGTCTTCTCCATTATCCCATAGTACACGAACCATTTCTGTAGAATGGAATTGATAGAGTCTGACTCACAGTATTCTTTGGGGATTGAGTTAAAATAAAGCACTCAGTGTTTTAAGCATTGGTAAATATGGCAGCAGTAATTTTTCTGCGATTTCTACCACTCCAAGCCAGTATCACAGCAGAAGGAATAGGCACTGGCTTATGTGAAGACACATTTGTGTTTGTTTGTTTTTCTTGAGGAAGTCATCAGTGTTTTCAAGGAAGAACTTCTGTTTTATTGTCCCCAATCCTCAGAAAACTGTTTGCTGTTAGTCAAGTTCCACTTATGAATAGTTGATTAAAGGGAAGAAATTATAAGAGAGCTGCTATTGGCTATATTCATTACGCTCCCTGGAAATCCAAGGAAAACTTTAGAAAAAAATAGGGTTGTGATGAGTAACGGAGAGCCTTCTGGCTAAGAGGTATTCTTCTTGGCCAATCAGGGCCCTTGGCTTATTCTTCTGTATTTATCCACACATTCACTGACTAAATGTTATAGTAACTACTATTTTCCAGTGAATGTCATTTATAGACTGAAGGAAGAAACAACTAAACCACAAACACCAGAACAAGCAATAAAACACTAGTTTAATAATTGTATGAATTTGGAGTTTCAGGGTAAGTTTGCTTATGGCTACAAAACCAAGCCATTTGGGTCTACTGAGTTCTTGTTGGTCTTAAAAGGAAAAAGTAAGTAGAGAATGAGAGAAGAGAGGCTCTATAAAACTGTTGTAAGAGAAAAAAGTACCAGAGCCCAGAGAATTTGTGAGAAAGAAGAAAGCAATGAAGTTTTTGAAGAAACTATGTTTACTATTAAACTGAATGGGTTACTTTAGGCCCTAAGTTATTTGCCGATTATTTGGGATTTGGTTCCATTTATTTATTTATTGCTCCTTTTCTCGCTCAGCTCTCTCTTCTGTTATGTACTTTGATAAAAAGTCAACTTTAGTTTCAAAATTTGATATTCAAATCTGCATTCCAAAGTACAGATTTAGCCCCCAAAATATTCTCACTCAGTTTCTTTTTCAGTTTACAGGCCATCTCGTGCCAAACATCAACCATTTTTGATACTATTTATTTTATACCAGGAGCAGCAGCATTGTGGAGGAAATATTTCATCGCATCCAGAGAAATTACCTTGAAAAGGCTACATGATCAATACAAGTACTGTTTTAAAAGATTACCTAACCTGCTTTCTTAGTTTTCAAACATGTTATGTTTTTAGATTTAAGAAAGGAAGACATATACCAAACTGACATTAGGTGAAAATAAAGAGATTTAAAGCTCAGGAATTTAAAGTTTTAGAAATACTTAAATAAGCTACTAAAGTTAAAGATCTCAACCAATTTATTTGTAGTATAAAGAGCTTACATGTGATTTAGCAGACATTTGCAAGATGCCTGTACAGAAATTGAATTTGCCTGTGACTTTGAGTTCAGTTCATTTTTCATTCATGTTGCCTTAAAGCGCCTATAATAATTTGGTTCCCAAAATTTCAGTACTAAAATCAACATAATGCCTAGAAATAAGTTAAATATGAAATAAACACCAAAAATTTTATTAAATTTCAGAATGGCAGACAAAATGAAATTTGAGACTGGAAGATTTTGCATTAATATTGAATTTGGAACTCACCGTAAATTCGTTTGCTGTACTTTAGCAGAGGGGTGCCAGAAAGTTTGGGAATACGTAAATTAATCTGAGTAATTGAAAACAGCAGGAAGGGGAAGGGTCACTTGTATATGTGTGAGTACAAGGAATGATTTATGTTCCCCGACTAGGACTCTGCTCACACCGCACAGAGGTCTGCTGAATGGCTTTTTTTCCCCCCTTCCATAGGATAAGCACTATGAGAAAAGGTTCAAAATGAGTATAAGGGAGTTATTTATACTTTATGTAAAGTGAAAAATAAATACTGACTACATGCTCAGAATCAAAGGCATTTGGGCAGGATATGTTGTGACCCCTTGGAAGAGACTTAAAAACCTGCTAGGAAGAGCCAAAGAAAACAGACAAAACTTATTCAGACAACAGTTAAGCTGGCGAGGCACCTGACAAACGTAGCAATTGCAAGAAAATCGCTTAAGTCAAAAATAAACTTTCAGAGATTGAAGCTACCAGAGTTCACCAAGATTTAGAGATGAATGCCAAAGAGGATTAGCAAAGCTCTCTTCCCTTTGAAATACAACAGTAATGGCTCTAACGGCCTGTCTCAAACCCATGCTCGAGGGTCGCTGTGTAAGTGAGAATAGAGCTCAACATACAGTAAGGATAATAGCATTTTCTTACAAAGGAGGACTACATATAAAGGAACCTGAGACAAGAATCCTGCCCTTTCCCCCTCCCTTTTGCAGGCAAGAGAAAATGATAGGTGGTGCTTCTTTTATAGTTAAACTGAGGGAAATGCATAGGCCAGGGCTTCTGAGGTCCCGAGATTCAGAGAAAAGGCTGCTTAGATTTCTTTGCTCATCATTTTAAGTAATGGCACTCAGACAAGTTTGACTGACCTTTATGAATTTTTACAAACGCGAGAGCATTCAGTACCCAGGCTGGTCAAAAGGAGCTCCGGGTGACATGTACATCAGAGAACACCCACACTGTCTAAGGGGACAGCTGATATTCAACTGGAGCAGTTTGTAGCCTTGTATGAATGTGGCCTGAGGGTAGCTGGACCTTTAGATAATTCAAGGGAGGCCTGGAATTTGGATTTTTATTCAGAATGCTCTAACTTTTAAATCTTGCCCCTCAAGATAAAAACAAAACAAAACAAAACAAAAACACAAAGAAATAATCTGTGGGGGGGGTCAGACACAGGAGCTGACAGATTTAACACTAGGCTGTCAGCATGGGACTCAGTATAGAGTCCCTTAGTTGCAGAAATCCACAGAAGGTTGCACTGGGTAAGAGTGAAAAGACATTTTACTTGGTGCATTGCAGACAAAAGGTGGCCCTAGAGAGCTGAGCATAAGGCCCTGAAATTTTGAGTGCATTATTGTTGCAGGTCATGGCTTTGGGAGAAGGAGACCAAGGTGAATTTAAACAGGGCACAGCCTCCACAACTTCCTCTCCCCTGTGGGACATAAAGGCAGAATCAAGGGAGAAAGCAGGTATAGAGAAAAGTCTTAAAGACTCAGAAGAGAGTTAGTAGTGATATGAGGCCCAACAGAGACTTGGGATAGGAACATGCCACCAAAAGTCATCTAAGCAAGAGAGCTCTGCTAATAATGGTGAGGAAATGCTATACGGATTATTTCAGTCAGCTTCGGAACTGCAGGCAGCTCATGAAAATTATTCTGCGCAATAAGGAACAGCCACATGACGAAAATAATATTGCTGGGCTACACACAGATCATTATGGAAATGTGGAAAGAAAAAAAAAGACAAGACCAAAAAGGAGAAGAAAAATACAGTGAAATGAAGATGGCAGAGATATGATCCTGATGAGTAGACACATTCTCATGCTGAGGCACAAATGGGATCACATTTAGGTTTGCGTTTCATCTTCTTTCCTTGGGAAAGCTGTGACTTAAAGCCAACTGCGTGCTCGATTACCACAGGTTGTCTTTAGATTCCATACCTGTGCTCACATAAGATTAATATAACCAAGCTGACTGTGCGAACCAGTTAGTTTTTTTTTAAAAACAATTTTTTCAACTTTTTTATTTGAAATAATTGTAGTCTTACAGAAAATGCATACAACGAGTGCAGAGAGTTCCCATATACCCTTCACTCAGCTTTCCCCAATGTTAACATATTGTATAGCTATAAGACAATTATAAAAACAAAAAGTATATGTTAGTATAATGAATATTATCACCTAAACTATAGACTTTATCTGAATTTGCCCACCAATGACCAGCTCTATCCTGGCATCCTGTTCAGGATTCAGTGCTGCATTAATTTGCCATGTCTCCTTAGACCTCCAATCCGTGACAATCCTTGGCTTTAGTTTGTGTTCATGACCTGGGTTCATTTGAAGAATCCTGGTCAGTTTTTTTTTTTTAGAATGCCCCACAATTTGGGTTTGTGTGATATTTTCTCAAAGTTATACAATTTTAGCAAGAATATCACACAAGAAATGGGCCCTCCTCAGTGTACTGTAGCAGGAGACACACGTCAATATGTCTTCTTATTAGTGATGTTAACCTTGATCCCTTGGGTGAAGTGGTGCCTTCCTCGTTTCTATTTGAATTAATTGGAATTCTTCTGCAAAAAACACACAACTGTTCTTATTTATATATGAATGTTAGTATAGATTCACAGATTTTTTATTACTTGTTATAATCCACTGTTGTCATTATTTATTTTCTTGCTCAAATGTTTCCACCTTTACCTATTGGTTGCTCTTTCAGATTGGCTTCTTTGCTCTTTGACATATCACCATCCTTTTGTGAGCACATTGTTACTTTCTGTCACAGCCAGATGGTTCAAGCTTTTGTATTTTCTCTAGGAATTTCATATTATATAGAAACTGCAAAACAACAATTCTGAATTAGAATTATTATAGTGATGATGCTTATTAAGGCATTCACAATTTCACTGTCCCCAAAGTTTCTAAAGAAAAAGGTAAAGACATTTTATAAAATCAACGGGCTTTTATTGATCTTTTGTTAGAAAACTGTTAAGGACTTTAAGAAAAAGCATCTCTGTCCTGAAAGTCTAATTTAGATAAGAGGCATTATGGAAGCGTAAGCAAATCCCATAAGGGATAATTTGATCAAACCTGGCAGGAGAGGCCAGAGGATGGTAGTGATTCCATGTCTTGTCTTTTGAATGGGGATTGGACAGAAAAGAATATGCCAGATATAGAGAATGGCTTTTATATTTTGGATTATTATTGATCTATTGTTAGTGTCCAGACTACTATATTGAGAGAGATTCTACAGCTGAGTCTGGATTCTTTAGTAAGGGCACAATGATAAGTTAGCGGTGTTTTTAATGATAAAAGCCAAAAGACATATAGGCCTACTTACTCACCATTTGTGGTTTGGTTAGCACAGTAAGAGTCTCCAGTAATTGCCATTAAAAACCGATAGTTTCTGTCCATGGTCCAGAATTCCCAATGAACTAATTGGTAAAATCCCAACAAATGAAACAAGCATGGCTTTGTATGAAAAAAACTCTCTGGAATATTCTCAAAGGGCCTAACATATCCACTTTTTCAAAGGACACACTTTTTTTAATTTCCTTGCTTTTTTACTGTCATCTGTGAGCACCACATTGCTGTTTTTTTTGTTTTGTTTTTTAACTCTTTCTGGTTGTCTTGCTCTTCATGATCATTTTTAGTTTCTCCTAACTTTGAAATTACCATTTTTTTTTTCTCACTGTAGTATTCTCCCTTACCTGCAAACAGAGAGCCAAACACAAACTCACAGCCAAAGACTCGGATTTATCTCAGGTGTTTGGATATATCCAGTTTTAATGGTGTATTGTCTAAAAAATATAGATATGAGATTACTGATCTGACCAACAGTTTGGCTTCTGATAATAGCTCTGGTAAGGTAGTGAGAAACAGAGATAGTTGGAAAGCAATGTAACACCCATATTGATTTTTTAACAACTTAATACATTTTAGGAAACGATCCATCTAAAAGGCATTATGCCTTGCTGAGAAAAGCTGTACACTGGGAACCGGGAGAGTGGGCTCAATTCCCAGCTCTGCATCTGACTCACTCTTTGTCCTTGGGCAAGTCACTTAGCCCCTCTCTGTGACTACTTCCTGCCTGGTCAAACAGGAGGATAATACAGGCAGGCTCCCACCTCACCAAGATGTGTTGAGGCTGCGCTCGGTAACCACTGAAGGGATCTTTCTTCACCTTCCTTGCTAATGACAGTCTTATTTTTTTTTTATCAGCATCTAGTTTGATTAAATTTTGCATTAAGAGCATGGCACTACAGCTGACTTCTAAGAATCCTTTAATTCACTCTGTAGTACATATCGTTTTGTGTTAAGGCACTCATTGCTAGGAGGACTTGTGGATCTGTGTGTACAAAAATATCTGTTGTCTCAATCTACTTGAGTGCCAACTATGGAGTCTTGTACTGAGCATTGCTGAGCCCATTGAGAAAGTAGAGTATGGAACCCTGAGGAGAAGAGGCTTACAGATAACAAGCTGCTAAAGGATGTTGCCTAGCAATATTTATTCAAAAATGCTATTGCTAAGGTTAGAGTTTCGACAATAGGGCAATCTACATAGGCTGGAAAATCACAGAGCAATGCCTGTCAACTATGGAGTCTTGTACTGAGCATTGCTGAGCCCATTGAGAAAGTAGAGTATGGAACCCTGAGGAGAAGAGGCTTACAGATAACAAGCTGCTAAAGGATGTTGCCTAGCAATATTTATTCAAAAATGCTATTGCTAAGGTTAGAGTTTCGACAATAGGGCAATCTACATAGGCTGGAAAATCACAGAGCAATGCCATGGAACAGATGAACAAATGCCTCTTACTCTATCACATCTTCCCTGATTCCTCCAGCAAAAATGACCTCCTTCATCTTCCTCCCTTTTCTTTGATCTTGCTGGCTCATTTTACCTTTCTGTAGTTTTCCATAAATATCTTTTAATCTTTTTCTCTTTTAACTAGTAGGATGGATCGTGCATTGTTTTTGGTTGTTATTTCTCTTAATTTTCCCTTCCTATTGAGAGTAGCCCTTCATATGGTTTTTATTATCTTGATCTTTTGAAATGATCCTGCCAATTGTAGAATATCCTATATTCTGAAATTGTCTTATTTCCTCATTATTTCATCTCCTTTGGTCCTGGATCACCACTATTTTACATAAACTGGCTATTAGATCTACAGGCTAGGCTGGATTCAAATCCAACATTTCTGGACAGAACACTTCCTAGGTTATATTAGATATCTGAATACTTAATAGCTGTGGTGTTAGATATTTGTGTACAAAGTGGAATTAATAATGCAGATGATAGGAGAAGCGAAAAGGGCACTTCTGCTTTGCTGTAGTGCTCAGGGGCAACATGGTGTAGCATTGTGAAAGAAAAAGCTTTGCACTTATTTGCTGTATCACCTTTGATCAATTACTTTATCTCTTCAGGTCTCATTTTCCTTATCTATGAAATGGGGATAGTGATATCTATTATAAGCACTCAAAGTTTTGAGAAAATACTGAAGTGCCCTGTTTACAGTAGGTACTCAATTAATGGAAGTTTACTAGCACCAGTAGTAGTAACAATGGTTGTATTTGTAGTATTCTGTCATATATTTTTGTATGGTGAAAATATTTAAGAATGGCATTTATTATATGAACAGAAAAGCAATACTGTTTATCTCAGAATTCCCATTTTAACAGATGAACTTTTCCTGGTTCTTTGTTAGTTTGATTGTTGGTTGTTAGGTTGTTTGTTTTAATATGGCTCCATGTGGTGTGATGTAAATGGAAGATACCATTCTTAAATCCTTTCCAGAATAAAGTAGGTTTAAATAATCCAATAAACCAAGTTAAAACATTATCCAAAAGGCTCTCTCTGTAAACACTCTCAGAATGCCTTGGGATCATCTTGTCCTCCCCACCACTCCAATGCAAGGAGAGAAAAGTACACACAAGGACCAGGAACCTTGACTTGAGCTGTTCCCAGTATTTGCAAAACACCTTTAGGGTTGAGGTTAAGGAATTCAATTTCCAAGTCAGTCAATTTGATTGCAATCTGAGCTTCCTTGCTTATTAGCTGTGTAACATTGGCCATGACACCTAATTGCTCTGATACGCTGCATGCTTGAGAGAAAAGCTCAAAGGGATGTAGTAAATATAGAATCTATACATATAAAAAGCTAATATGCTAAGTGTCCCTCCGTCCGAACAGTCGCTATGAGGCACAATGACCACTAGGGGGCAGATGCTCAATGCTGGAGCTGCCAAGCTGCAGTGACTTGGTAGTGGTGGTTCTGGGGTGATGCACTGCTGGGGTCCAGCCCCAGCGGGTCCAGGGGTTCCCAAAGGTGTGGACGGAGTCGGCGAGGAAGGAAAGACATGGAGGCAGTGTTCAGGTGATCATCATAGCCAGGTTTCTCTTCTTTATTGTCATCTAACATCTGTATTTATACTATTTGGTCCCAATCCTATCCATACTATACAAAAGGCCAGGAGGCTTCCCATCTCCATCCAAAGGTTACTCTATTGTTCCACTAAGCTACAAGGAAGTAACTGAAGGAGGTCACTCCAAGCAAAGATCAAAGCGACCAACCACCCTTCTGACACTCAGTTAAAGGGTTTACTGATAAAAATCTTCACCTGGGGAAACAACCTTTCTTGGGGAGCGTTAAGAGGGGGAGCACACATATTAAGAACAGTATGCCATATACGCCAGGTCCCTTGAAACATAAGCTGTGCAGATGTTTCTTCCCTGCAGCGACTGCGTCAAGCAGCAAGGGTGGATCGGCTTCCAGCAATGCACCCCAAAACCCGAGAGGAGGGAGCCTGATTCCTCGCAGGGCCACACAATTCCACCTTCGGCCGTGGGTTATGTTGTTGCTGGGGCACAGTTGGCCCTGAATCTGGTTTACGGCACACTTGCGTTAGCGTTCCACACTCTGTATGACAGCAACTTTACAGAGTGCCCTCTCGTACTCTGAGACCCCTTGGGGAATGTCGGAGAGCCAGTTTCGGCCTGATCCCTGCAGGCCAGGCCAAGGGATCCCACCTGCCAGAGGGACCCCGCTCACTCCGTAGATGTCTTTCAAGCCACTGTGGCTGGCCAGGGAGGGACTGTGGGAGGTTGGCTGTGTCCGGCCCATCTTGCCCAGTCCCGCCCCGCTGGCCACCTTCTAATTAATTTCCTTTCGATGTGCACGAATCCATGCACTAGGTCACTAGTAGAGATCTATAAATCTCCAACTTAAAATCACTGTTTCGTACATGCTAGGAATGATTATAATTGTATTACTGTGCACATTTACTGCCCAAGGTGGGCAGTTATTAATACTTGGAAAGCAGTGAAGTTCTAGTAGGAAAGACCAGGGCTGTTGCAGAGTCTCCAAGGAACCAGGGACCAATGACATCTAGACTTACTCTACTTACCAAACTCTGTGCTCTAGTCTGGGGTAGCATTTGCTTAGACTGGGTTCCTTTTGTTAATTAGCACAATGTGCCATGTGGGCTATTGCTGCCCTACAAGGGAAGCAGAGAGAATTGCAGGTGCAAAATTAGTGAAGAGCAAGAGAACTGACTGCCAGTGCGGTCCTGTAATTAAGTGTAGTTAATACAAGATGAGCTCTTGAACAGTAAGACATGCAGAAGATGTTGTTCTTTATAATTCACTGAATCCAAGGTGGATTTTATAAAGCTGTCTCTAAAAGAACCATCCAGAAATTTCTAAATAGAATTAATGAGCTACTTTACCAAGGAGAAAAGATACTTGTAGAGGGGATACATTACAATACAGGTTCTCACACTCTCTTCTGAGGGTAGTCACTTGACATATAGCTTATTTTTTTCTTCAAGTATTTAAAACAACATTTTGAACATGTTAGAACAGAGTTTCTCCCACTACCTGCAGACTCACTGGTGCTGCTTCAAGTCATGGCTTTGCTTTCACGCTGTGTGTCCTGCCGGGATACACTGCTGTGTTGAATCTGAAAAGAGAAAGAAAAATTATTGGCAATCTGGAACACTTTTCTGATCTTCAGGATGTTACTAGAATAGCATTTTTTTAAGCTTCTATGGGTTAAAAACAAAGGTTTTCAAGTTTTTATTATTTATTTTTACTAATACAAGGCTTTTGCATTTATATGCTTTAAAAAATAAGCAGGTGGGAGCGGTAGGGGAAAAATCTGTTGCTTTTTTATGTGCCACAGTATTACTATGCTTCTTGAAACAACACTATTTTTTTTTCCTCAGGAAGAATGATGTGATTGTATAATACCAAGTCCATGTTCAATACTTCTAAGTGATAAATTTACATAAAGGATAGTTTGCTTTCTGATCAGAGTCTGTGTGCTAAAGATTTTCTGTCAGAGACTCAGAGTGAAGACTAAAATCAAGGCTTGTTTTTGTGTCTTTTAATGCTACACATATCATTCGGTAAGGCTTTTGAAAATGACCAAACCAGATATCACTTTTCAATGTTGACACTGTACTTTGCTGATACTATTGTTTCCCCTTCAGGTAGGGGAATTGTGAGGAATGCCTGATGGCCATAATGTTTTCTTTCTCAGGAATAACTAGCTACTCTTTACATAAAATAACCTTAAAATTAAAAAATATATATTTTCCATTATTTCTGTCTTTTTAAAAACAAAAAATATCATACTTGGCTTTCTTGCAAAGCTATAAAAACAAGTATGTCTAGGCAGAATATTAATTCCATGCTTCTTTAACTAAAGGGACATCATTTATTAGCTAAAGCAAATACTTGAATAATTTTTATATCTTTTAAGTGGATAGATATTCTCAAAAATTATTCCTCTTGAAACCAGAAGATGACCCCGTAAAGTAAGCATTACTAATAGTAGCAACCAAGAACATAGGGACTGTCCAAGTTATGCTATTTTATTATGCTATTGTATTTTCTACATGATGAATTCAAGCCATGTCCCAATATTGTAGAAATAGGAGAAAAAGACATTAAAACATTTAAAGAACATAGGGACTGTCCAAGTTATGCTATATTGTAGAAATAGGAGAAAAAGACATTAAAACATTTCGAGGGTGTTAAAGTGAGTTAACATCATAACCACCAACTGTCAGCAGGCTTTGGGGGGCCAGCAGGGAGCCATGTTTATGCCACATAATGGATGTGTGGTCACGGATCTCATTAAGCAATAACAATCTTTGGGAAACAGTTGTTCCCTCCCAAAGTTTCCTAGTGCACTGAGGTTTATGCTGTTTATAGGTCATCATGCTCTTTTCTTGAGTCTTTTTAAGCTGAGTTTGTGTGAAACAGAAGAATCCTCTCAAATAAAAATCAAGATATTTATCTCTCAGACACCCTTTGAAAAGAAAAACCACTGATTTAGACTCACGAGGAAAGTTCTTGGGTGAGCACTGTTTCTGTGATAAACTCTCCTGAGATAAGGAGATACTCCCCCACTGGAAGTATTCCCTTGGCTACTCCTGGAGGCCTTTCGAGGAATATGCAAATGAGCTGACTCCCATGGCCTTGGTGGATACATTCTACCAGCCAATTTTAGTCAAAGACTGGAATAGAAAGAATAGTCACTAGGTCGAGCTCTGATGTGTGGACAATGCAGGCATCTATAGGGTGCTTTTGTCCCTTTATAAAATAATTAATTTATTCTGTTACTGTATCTATATAATAGAATGAGAAGTGATTGGAAGCTGATGGAAAAATGCACTAGTAATAAGTAAAAGAGGATATTTGAAAAACAAAAAAATCCCCAACCACTTGGTAGTCAATGAAAAAGTATGGAATGTCCAAGTGTCCTCATCTCACTTTGCCAGTTTTCAGTCTTTTGTCCTTACGATTCTCATAAAGCCTATGTTTCCTAAAGCAGTTATAGGAAATTAAAACAATGGTTCCATGAACTAATCATTAAAGTAGCAAGGACTCTAAAAATGTGAATTCTATAATTATTCATTGATTGATATTTTTTCCATAAGGGAGGAACAGTAGTCAATACTTAACTGAATTTCTTTTTCTTTTTTTTAAAATATATTTTATTGATTTTTTTACAGAGGAAAGGAGAGGGATAGAGAGAAACATCGATGAGAGAGAAACATCGACCAGCTGCCTCCTGCACACCTCCTACTGGGGATGTGCCCGCAACCAAGGTACATGCCCTTGACCGGAATCGAACCTGGGACCTTTCAGTCCGCAGGCCGACGCTCTTTCCACTGAGCCAAACCGGTTTGGCTATTTTTCTTTTAAGTTATTGAACATTGACTGATCAATTACTTGCAAATACACTCTTAGCTTAGAATATGAAAAGACAGACCATATTGCTTTATTTTTTTTTCAGTTAGACTTGAATCTAGAATTGTAATTCCACATGGAATTGAAAATGAAAAGCTTACTTGAGAAAAATAATTTAGGATAATGATAGAGACTTAAAATCATAGGTGAAGTCACTTCAGAAATTGTATCTACTTGATTGTTTATGGAAAGTTCCCTGTAAATTAATTTTTATATTTGAGCCATATTATGTGCCGAGCCAGCTCAGCCAAAGGTTTGAAAGCCTGAGTGAGGGTGGCGGAAGGATGAAGAAATGACAGAGAATAAGCTGGGTCTAGGTCAGTGGTTCTCAACCTTCCTAATGCCTCGACCCTTTAATAGAGTTCCTCATGATGTGGTGACCCCCAATCATAAAATTATTTTTGTTGCTACTTCATAACTGTAATTTTGCTACTGTTATGAATCGTAATGTAAATATCTGATATTCAGGATGTATTTTCATTGTTACAAATTGAACATAATTAAAGCATAGTGATTAATCACAAAAACAATATGTAATTATATATGTGTTTTCCGATGGTCTTAGGCGACCCCTGTGAAAGGGT
>NW_005368827.1:1644139-1652062 GCF_000412655.1 Myotis brandtii
AGAGAGAGATCCAGAGGCAAGCTGAGCCTTTATTTTATAGCCAGAGGTAAACAAGGTAGTGGTCACCATAGTTACAATGTTCTTGTGAGTTTCACTTGTTTTGGCAGCACTTGCTGCATCTCCCTCAGCCCATTAGCTGTCCATATAAGATCTAGGGAGCATCCATAAGGTCAACCTAATTATGCTAAGAGGACTGTGCCCTCTAAGCTGGGACTTGTTTGTGTCTTTGCCAACAGGTCAGTTGGAGGCTTAACCCTATAGCCGCGCCCTACCATATTATATTTCATATTTTAAAAAGGATTAATTCATATTTGATTTCAGAAAAATAATGTGTTAGAAAGCTTTCTGGAGCCATTAAGATATATTTATAGTCTTAAGCCCTTAGAGTGAAAGACTTTTGTCTAAAAATTATAGTAGCCGAATGAGACAAATTATTTAGGAACATAATCTAATATAAATTTTTATTAAAATATGTATCTTTATTTAATTATTATGTATATATATCTTATACCACCTTATTAAATGGCATACTTTTATTTTAGCTCAGAAAATGTTATAAAATAAAAAGTAAATTTTTATACTGTTACATGTGTAATATTTTCTCCTTTTTATCTTCTCACAGCATTAAACAACTATGTGGAATGTATTAAAGAAGAAATGATATCTTCATCTTTGTCAAAACTAGAAATAAATATTTATACGATTGTGATACTTGAAAAGAACTAGGAAGTTTCATCCATTCCCATTCTGCTGCTGGAATGACCTTTGAAAAAAACCCAGACAGATCTTCTGTCTAAATCCCTTCAATGGGTGGTTTCCAGTTGCCTTAGGGAAAAAAATGGAACCTCCTTGGCAAGGCACCCAGGAATAGAGGTGGCTTGGATTTTGCTTTCCTCTCAGGTTCATGCTCAATCAGGTGGGGATTGGGATCCTTTCCCATCTTTGCAAATCACCTGTGAATATTTATTTGCCTCAGGGCACTTGCCAGGAAGTATTGTGGTTGTTTGGTGTTAATATCCTTTCTCTTAGACTGTGGACTCCCTGAGGGAGGGGAATACACCATTGTTTCTCTCTCTAGTGTGTAGTGTCTGGCACATGGTTGGAATTTTAAGACAGATTTAATAAATAAAACCAATTATCTTCCAAGGCCCAATTGGACAGCTTCTTATAGGTATAGTCACTAACTCTATGAAGCTCTCCAGATGCTTAAATAATGAGAGCATGAATCGTTCATTGGTTGCTCTTTAAAAGATTGATTATTGGGCTGAGAAAATGACTGAGAAAGTGTGTGGCCACTATTTCCTGGGATGAGACCCAAGGAAAGCAGCCCACGTAGACTTAGGAGAAAAGGCAGATTTTTTAATACACCAGGGCCTAACATCACTCTAGTGCAAACACAGTGCTAATGACTTAAGTGCAAACAGAATGTCTCTCTGTGTGTCAAACTCGTCTCTGCCCCATACAGGCACCCCTAGGCCTCTAATATTTGGAAAATGCCTAACTTTAGTTTAAAGAAACTATTTGGAGTATTGGTTTCAGGCCAGATTTTGCTAAATCCTAGAGTGCCAGTTTCCTTCATGCCAAACAGCACAATAAAACCCTCTACAAAAGGAATCAAGACTGCTGAGCAACGACTGACGAGGCTTTTAATGTCCATAAATGTCATTCTGTGCATCAGTATTGTGTGAGTTTCCTTTTCACAAATGGAAGAGGGGTTTTACAAACCCTCCTGAGAAAGGATGGGGATTTAGAGTTGGCACTCGTTGACTCTGTAGTAAAACAAATCCCTCCTTCAAGTTCCCCTTGAAGTGAAGAATGGCACTTGAACCTTTCACTTGGTAATATGTGGATTATAGATATCCCTCTGTACCACTAAGATGTGTGTCATCTTCTTTGCTATCTTCATAAATATCCCACAGGGAGTTCAAGGCAGTGGAGAATAATTGAGAAATTGCCTTTGGGCTTCATTAGACATCGCTTGATTAAAGATGTGGAAGATGCCATGAAAATATACTTAGTTTTCTGACAATGTTGTAAATGAAGCTCAACAAGTATGCACCAGAGCACTGATCAGACACTTGGGAGGAAGCTTGTGCAGAGCTGACAGGTTCTGCTAATGAATCCTGGTTTGGCACAATATTTAATCTGGCTTTTCTTTATACTCAGCAGGTAAGAAGCAGCCAATAGCACCAAGTCAAAGATGCCTTTATTTTTTTTGGCATATCGTGTTCATTATAATTTGTGACATAATCTAGCTTAAAATATTATACTAGTCAATATATATTTATTTATAAAAAAAATCACTGGTCCATCTGTTGAAAGAATAAAATGTTAAATGGTATTTGTGAAAGAATAAATATCCTTGTGTCAAGTCATTAATTGTTTGGCTAAGATTTCTTCCTTCCTTTATTTATTTTTTTAAACTGAAAAATGCTTACACTACAAATGAATCTAGTTAGCTTCCTAGGTGGCTGCCCAAAACAAACAATTACACTAAACTCAAAGTGCATTCTTTTATATATTCAAAGAACATAAAGAGCACAATGAAGATGGATTTGGGTTTCTTTATTAATGAAAACATGACTATAAGAATGCCCATAATGCTCATAACTGATAAGAAAGAATGATAAGTAGTAACTTTTGTTACCTAAGTAATAGTTTATACATTTGTGTATACATTACTTTAACAGTTGGTCTTCTGGGTTTCCAGGGACCAAACCTATACATGACAACAAAACAATTGTTTGCTAATAATCTGACCAATTAACTTACATAACTTAATTAAAATTCATAGTTTGCATAATTGTTTTCATCTAAATGAAAATTCAGACTTATAAAAACACAATTTGGAAAACTACTCAAATATTAAAATACATGGTGTTTAAAACAGCAAATAAGTTAATTCTCAACTGCACAAATCTTAAACTCTGTGATCTCTGTGAATGGTTGCTGGAGAGCTCTGCTTGCCAAAGTACAGAATCTGCTTCATGCCAGAGGATCATATGTGTCCTTTCTCAGGATTGGTAAAGATAAACATGATATTTACACACTTATACCTAGAAGACATAAGCCCAGAAATTTAAGGAATCATTAAAATAGTGATTCACTAACTACCACATTACTCTTAGTTCTTTTTTCTTCCTCATTAATTGTATTTCAAATATAAGACTTAGCTTTTAAACTTGCATATTGCAATTTACTTTATTTTTTAAATTTTTATTTTAAAATTTTTATTGTTGAAAGCATTACATATGTCCCCTTTTTACTCCCATTGACCTCTTCTAGCCTGCCCCGCCTCCCACCCCAGGCCTTCACCACCCTATTGTCTCTGTCCGTGGGTTATGCATATATGCATACAAGTTCTTTGATTGATCTGTGTCCATTGATTATGCTTATACATATGCATACATGTCCTTTGGTTGATCTCTTACCCCCTCCCTCCCACCCTTCCCTACCTTCCCTCTGAGATTCCACAGCTGTCTTTGTTTCTGTTAATATTTTTATTTGGGGATGATTATCAGGTTTTACATTTCACCTGATTACAATTACATAAAATAAATTTAAGGAGAGTCTTTTTCATAATTGTGAAAGATCTTATTCTATTTTCTGCATCATCTGTGGTCCATTTATGTGGCATGGTTTTCATAATAAGAGATTTGCTTTTTAAATTTAATTATCAATAGCCAATTTATGAACCAACATTTCCTTTAAGTTACAGTAAGGATTCAATCAATATGATTAATTTTGAATGTTTTAAAAATATTCATTATATGTACAGTTCCATTCTTTCCACCCGGAAGTCAAAAGAAACCTGGTTCTTATTTTTGGCTCTGCAGGAATGCCTACCAGAGCTTGTTAATGAATTTGTATGTTGCAAACTTGAATTTAATGAGAATGAAGTACCCTCGGCTACCTTTCATGGTTTCCTTTCAATGCCATTTTTAGGTATTTAAGGGGAAGTTTTAGAGGGTTTGTGATCAGGGTACAAAATGGTTCATAAAGCAAGTGACTGTAAGCATGCACATGGCTATGGCTTTGAGACACTGCTGTTCACATAATTTAAATAATTATAAATAGCAACCATGTAGAAATATTACCCCTTATTTTACACAGGAGGATATTTAGACCCACACAAAGTCCACCAACCAGTAAGTGGCAAAGCTCTGCAAAGACTAGAACTCAGGTCTTTCAATCTCCAAGCCCCTTAGCTATACTATTATAATGTAGCTTCCCAGAGAAACTGCTTAAACATTTAATAAAATGTAGTGTTATGACAATAACACATTGTCAAAGTTTTGTGTTTTGACAAACATCTCAGAAGTAAAAGAATCATGTAAGTGTTTTTCTTTCTTCATACTAGCTAGAAGCCCATGGGAGGCTAAAAACTTGTTCTAATAATGGCTTTTGCACTCAAAACATTTTGGGAATTATTATTTTGGAATTGCCTTAAAAGCCCATGGCACTTTCTTTTAAACTCAGTGCTTTCAAAATCTTGATTTCTAAAGTGTAAATTTGATTTTTGACATAATCAGAAACCATATAGATGTAAGATCTATAACTGAAGTGATAGATTAAACTTATTATTTTGGTTTAGACTTTCAAATTTTGAAGTTGATTTCAAGTGGTAGGTTGTGTCTAAAGTAACTCTAAGAGAAATATTCAAAAATAGTTTTCTTACTAGCATAATCCAACGTGAAGCATTCTATCTATGCCTACCCTAAAGAGTAGCTTTATTTGGTTTATTTTAAAAAATATGTTTTTATTATTTTTTTTTAGTGAAAGAGGAAAGGAAAGGGAGAAAAAAGAAACATCAATAAGAGAAACATCAGTCAGCTGCCTCCTGTATGTCCTCTACTGGGGACCGAGCCTGCAACCACGCATGTGCCCTGATGGGGAATAGAACTGGTGACCTCACAGTGCATGAGACCGTGCTCAACCAACTGAGCCACATCAGCCAGGGCTATTGGATTATTTAGGACTGGAAGAGTCATCTAGAATTCTATTTTTTCTGGATATGTATAACATGTTTTATATCTGAATATGTGTGACATATGCAGGGTATGCCTGTAACATATGCTTTATATCAAAATACGTATAACATATGCAGAGAGATAGACACACTAACAAATCTTGTATTCTAAATTTGTGAAATGCAATTGTGGCCAATTTCCATTCAAATCATGCAGATCACCTATATAACATAGATGTTACATAAACTTCTCCCAAAGGATAGATTTATCTCAGTGAATGATGAAGAAACAACATTTGAGAGAGTCCACTTGCCAATCTAAGCTGTCAGGGAAGTCCAGCCTGGCTGTGGTCCAGATCAGCAGAGCCATCACTACTGTTTGAGAATGAGTCAGTCTTCACTGATCCTGTATTGCTTTAGGTGCAAGTCCTGCAGTCCATGAACACACCTATCCCCACTTCTCTCCCCAAGTTCACAAGCCATTTGCCCCCCTTACCCCCCCACCCAAAAAAAGTAATTTAAGGATACGTACAATTTAAAAACAAATTTGCCTGTGGAGTTTACTTTTATTAGTAATTTTCTTCCTCTTTTCCACTCTCTCTCTCTCCCTTCCTTGCTTCCTTCCTTGCTCCTTTTCTCCCTCCATCCCTCCCTCTCTCCCTCCCTCCCTCCCTGTCTTCATCCATGAGTCCCAGAGCTCTCAAAGCAAAAGTAAAGCAGAAATAGGTGGTTGGTGGGGCAGTGGGTCTTTGTAAGAGGAGGAATAAGTTGGCAAAAGCTAACAAAAACCAAAATCAATTTCAAGCTATCAGCTTAATTTTATTATATTAAAGAAGCATTAAAGAAGCTTGGTTATTATCACCAGGACTTCTTCTCTGGTTTGAAAGATGCAAGGTTAATGACTCATTTACTGAGGTATCCAGTTTTCTTTCATTTTTCACTTACAATTATCTTCACTTGTTTTAAAATGCAGTGCAACTTCCAAATGTATTGTAGTCATTCATTACTTCTGTCAATTAAAGTTTCTAAATCATAGATTTAAAATGAATCACAAATAAACATTAATTGATTTCAATCACTGAATGCCCACTTCCCGGAAGAAAAGAATGGGGCAGATTTACTTTGGAAAATCTGTTTTCTCTGGCAGCTGGAGTAGAGGCTCAGCAGATGTTAGTTTCTAAAATGCCGGTATTCACTTCGGAGACTGACTCTGCGTGTCAGTGTGATCTTTCTCCAGGAAAATGCTGGACAGAGCAGTGTCAATGCGAATGGATTTTTGATTGAAGCAATGGTAACTTCATAGAGCATTTGTGTTCTCTAAGCACCCACGTGATGCCTGGGTCATCTGATATTTCAAGACAAAGTCATCGTTTGTAAACACAGATTCAACCCCTCCCTCAAGGTTTTTATAAGTAGATCCAATTTTAAGTAGATAATACAAAACCAAGTGTCCTCTAATTTATTGTAAAAAAAAAATGCAGTTTTCTCATCAAAGAAAAGAAGTAATGTTTATAAACGTAGAAAATCCTGGTTACAATCATTGTGGTAACATTGTACATATTTGCCTTATTTATGAGATTAAAATGAACAACTTCCTTTATAAACCAGCTGTGCACTAATTCTCTCATGCACCAGCCCCATTAAAATTGACATCTCTCTAACACTTCAAATTCAGGTTACTTCCCTTAAGTGATGTTATAATGAGGTTGTTGCCATAGAAACTGCAATCATTGACGTAGTTTTTACTATTGGAACCTTGAATGCAATGGCAAATTTAAAATTTTAAAATTATTTAGAAACAG
This sequence comes from Myotis brandtii, assembly GCF_000412655.1. NCBI lineage: Eukaryota > Metazoa > Chordata > Mammalia > Chiroptera > Vespertilionidae > Myotis > Myotis brandtii. The sequence continues at coordinate 1,650,911 of NW_005368827.1, forward strand.
AACAAATTCTGTGGGATAGTGCATTATTCTTTTATCTGAAACTAGAGGCCTGATGCACAAAATTTGTGCACTCAGGAAGGTGGGGTGTCCCTCAGCCTAGCCTGCACCCTCTTGCAGTCCAGGAGCCCTCGGGGGATGTCCAACTGATGGCTTATGCCCACTTTCCACTGGGAGGGGGCTTAAGCTGACAGTCAGACATCCTTAGCTCTGCTGCAGAGGTGGGAGAGACTCCCGCCACCGCCGCTGCGCTCGCCAGCCGTGAGCCTGGCTTCTGGCTGAGCGATACTCCCCCTGCATTGAGTGTCTGCCCCCTGGTGGTTAGTGCGCATCATAGTGACTGGTCATTCCGCCACTCAGTCCATTTGCATGTTAGCCTTTTATTATATAGGATAGACCATTTGAGGAACTAATTATTTGAAAATTGAGGGAAGAGATATATTATTGTTAGTACCATTTGGGATCTAAGGCTAAGAGGGAAGGCTAAGAGAAGAATTTGGTCTGGCAAATGCGATTTACCAATAGAAATACAGTGTCAGAAAATCTCAATGCATATCGATTTTATTTGGGATTGTTCATACTTCAAAGAGCATGAAAAATGTTTTCTGTACCATGGGATAAATAAGCTTGCTAAATCAAAATATGGGAAAAACAGACTGTCTTTCTCCAAACTATCACTTAACTAGCACATTTCTGTTTGAGACTTTAGGAGAAAGTCTTTTACCCTCTAAATCATGTTAACATTATAATTATATCATCTGCCTGTAGTGTTAAATACAGGTTGTAGAATGAAATGGGTAAGTAGATTTATGGAGCTGTTTTCTTATGGTCATTTTTCTAAACTACTGTTGGCAACTAGATTATCAACTCTGCAGGTAAAGCCCACTGGGATGGTGGCCACCAAAGGGAAAATATGGTTTAGAATATTTCAATAAGATCAATATAATTTTGCTTTGCACATGCATTACTCTTGAATAATGAGTTCTCTTCCATTATAGATGTAGCACATGACAATATTAACCTGAGTATACATTATGAACTGGATAGCAACTTGTGTTTTTCTTATTCTATATAAATAATGTTTCTAGGCAGAAATACAGTAAATTATTGCCTGAGAGCTAGTTTTATTCTCATTTATTAAAGAATCAGGTGGGG
>NW_005368827.1:1653038-1653606 GCF_000412655.1 Myotis brandtii
CGGATCTGGGTCCCGGGACCACGGACAGCCTCAAGCACTGCCCCCTGCCCGGCAGGGTCACAGATCCGAGTCCCAGACTGCAGACAGCCTCCCGTGGTGCCCCCCGCCCGGCAGGGTCACAGATCCGAGTCCTGGACTGCAGACAGCCTCCTGTGGTGCCCCCCGCCTGTCAGGGTCACAGATCCAGGTCCTGGGACGGCGGACAGCCTCAAGCACTGCCGCCCCGGCCAGCAGGGTTACAGATCCGAGTCCTGGATTGCGGACAGCCTCCCGCGGTGCACCCCGTCTGGCAGGGTCACAGATCTGGGTCCCGGGACCGCGGACAGCCTCAAGCACTGCCCCCCGCTTGGCAGGGTCACAGATCCGGGTCCCAGACCACAGATAGCCTTGCCTGCTGCCGCCTGCCTTCAGTATGCAAATTAGCCGCCATCTTGTTGCTTCAGGGCGGGGGTCCCCACTGGGGTGCCTGGCCAGTCTGGGTGAGGGGCTGAGGGCCGTTTTCAGGCTGGCGGGCGACTGAAGCTCCAAACCTCTCCTTTTTTTCTTTTTTTTTTATTCTGGCATTTAT
>NW_005368827.1:1653853-1666778 GCF_000412655.1 Myotis brandtii
CCATGTTTCCCTTTTATTAGATAGGATATAGAATCATTCATCGCCCCGGCCAGTGTTGCTCAGTTGTTAAAAAGCCGGCCCCACACCAAAGGGTCGTGGGTTTGATTCCTGGTCAAGGGCATGTTCCTAGTTTGCAGGTTCAATCCTGGGCCAAGTCAAGGCTCATGCAGGAGACAACCAATCCATGTGTCTCTCTCACATCCATGTATCTCTCTCTTTCTCTGCCCCCCTTCCTCCCTCCCTTCCACTCTCTCTAAAAATCAATAGAAAAAATATCCGCAGGTGAGGATTAACAACAACAACAACAAAAATCATCCATAATGGCAGGAGTCAACACTATATGTGTAGAGGAGAAAAGTGAGTTCTAATTAAAGATGATCTTGAGTTAGAAACAGTGAATTCTAATGTTTGAAACTATGTGTCTTTTGAAAATTAGCAGTAGTGCTGCTTACAATATACGTCTGCTTTGTTTTTCCATTTAGCCATGACTTAACCTATTTAGATTGTTCAGAACAATACGAGGCACCAAATAAATTAAGGTTGACTTTACATTAAGGTTGACTGTATCATTTATCTCAATATGTTATTCATTTTATTCATTTATTTATTCTAGCTCCACTTCTCTGAGCGAAAATAATGTAAAGAGAATTTTTATTAACTTTATTAACTTTCCCCCTTGTTAAAGACAATTTGGACTTTTTAAATGTAGAATTCATATTTTATTTGTTCTGTATTTAGTCTTTTAATGGGATCTTAAAACTTGAAGATGAATACACATTTGGGAATTTAATGATAAAAGTTAAATATTTTGTCTAGCTGAAAAGAAATTAAAAAGCCATCTTAGGATCTCCCAACTGAACAGTTTCCTGTAATATGTACTAAATAATTCTTTACATTATGGCACAGTTTTAGCAATTCAAATATTCTTTTAAAATGCATCAATGCACTTTGTTGTAAACATTTTCTTGAATATTTATAAGTGCAGTTGTTTTATTTCAAAGTATCAAAAAAAATTTAGATTTAATGATACCTAAATGTATGTGGCATTCTTATGATGTCCTTGAAAGTACTGAAAATATTTATGTAAAACGCATTTTCTGGATCTGACCTCAGCAAATTTCCTGCTTTCTTCACCTTTCGGCAGGTCGGAGGCAATGTGGTAGGGCAGAGGACTATGGGCGGGGGAGAGGGGAGGGGGGAAAACTGTGTCCTCTTAACTTGCTGATGTTGTTAGAGGACCGAATGTGAGCATGATTTTCTGAAGCTTATCTGTGTTCTTCCAAAACATTAAAAGATAAAGAACCTAGACAATAAGAAATATGAGACATTGCTGCCTCGTTTTCAGAGGAGACTTGTAAGAAGAAAAAGTGACACCCTGTGATTTATTCTCATGACAAGATTGTAAAGAGAACGAGAAGTACAAAAACTCAATCTGTTGTTGTTACATTATTTACATTTGTACACCATGTCTTCTTTGTTCGAAATGCTGTATTTGACTACTTCAAAATGGGAATACAGAATCTTCATAAAGATTTACAGTCAACTTCAACAAAGTAACTTCTTAATTTAATGGTAATTATATGGTTTTAAAGTGTACTTTCTTTTTGCGGCTTATTTCCTCAATCGATAGCTCTATGTAAGCTGGCATTAAATCATTTTGGTGTCCTCAAAATACATTCTAGCTTACTTAAGTTTTAAAATGTGGCGCTCTATTTAGCTTTACATTTAGTGTCTTTAAAATGGAAAAGCATCAGATGTGATTTTCCAGATACTTTTTAAAATTAGTAACCTATCTTTAAAATGTTAATTGCTAATCCAGAAATCCAAACAGTATGTCAAGTTAAATTGTTGCTGCCCTTTTTTTGCACGTGGTACATTGTAAAATCAAATGCAGTGCTTTCTTTATAAATACTAATCAAGTCAATTGCCTTGCTCGTGTTGGAAATGGCTCAAAAGCATTTGACTGAAACATCATGGATCCACATCATTTTACAAGGAAGAAAGAACTTTAAAAATAAATTGTTTGCACTGATTATTTTTTCAAGCCGATATGTTTGATGTTTTTCTTATGAAATGGGCCTTATTTGACATTTTGAATAAGAGATCATTACTTTCCTCAAAATGGTACATTAGAGGAACTGCCAGCATTAGAAATCCCAGCTTTGCTACATGACAAAATAGATACAGCAGGATTCTTTGGAAAATATTTCTTTTTCTAATGATAATCACTGAAAACTGTGGGTGGGGATAGTCTAATGGTCTGTGTAAACACGCACATAAGAATTTATAAGGATCAATAATTGTGAAGTCACTTCATCAGACTTTTTAAAAAGAGAAGTTTACTTCTGTTGTTCTGTGCAACTTCATAAGGCCTTTGTGAACTAGGTAACACATAATGCCGAAGCATTTAAGAGTAAATGAGAAATTGCTCTGGCTGGTGTGTTCAGTGGTTACAGCATCGGCCTAGCCACCAAAAAGTTGTGGGTTTGCTTCCTGGTCAAGGGCACCTATGAGAGGCAACCAACCAATGTGTTTCTCTCATATCAATGTTTCTCTCTTTTCCTCCCTTCCTCTCTCTCCTCCCTCCCTTCCTTCTTCTCTATCTAAAAATTAATTGAAAAAATATCCTCAGGTGAAGATTAACAAACAAACAAACAAAAGAGTAAATGAGAAAATGAAAACATTTAGTTTCATAGTCAGGAGTCAGGGACTGAATTCTATGATCAGGGACATGAGCCCTGTGGTTTATTTATTAGAACACATGGATTATACCATAAAGGTAAATGATTATAGGCATAATTAATATCCATTGGAAGATCAGAATTGGTGCAAAGACACTTCTGTAGAGTGCACATTATTTTGAGACCATGTGAATAATGGAAATAATTGCTTTGTTTTGCTTCCCATATTAGGTCTCAGGACATTCTACTTTTCCTGTGTCTTTCTTTAAACTTCGTTCTTGTCTTTACCTATAAAAATGAAGAGATTATTTTGTGGGTAAACACTCACTGATGTCTAGTCCTCATGTGTCACAGAATGAAAGTAGAGTGCACATTATTTTGAGATCATGTGAATAATGGAAATAATTGCTTTGTTTTGCTTCCCATATTAGGTCTCAGGACATTCTACTTTTCCTGTGTCTTTCTTTAAACTTCGTTCTTGTCTTTACCTATAAAAATGAAGAGATTATTTTGTGGGTAAACACTCACTGATGTCTAGTCCTCATGTGTCACAGAATGATGTTGGGTTCCTTGATTAGTCTATCACTGTCCTAAGATCTGGATCCTACACTGCATTCCAGTTAATATCACCTTAGTTTTTACAATGACTGATATATGGGTCTATTCACTAGGCATTGACTGGAACTAAAAACTTATCTTATATTGGATCCTGAGTGATCTTGACATAATCATGTCTTTCTCTTTCTGGGAGTTGAATTTTAATCCAGAGATGCAACATGCTATAATTTAGCAATAAACCTCAGAGTTTTCTAACCTACTAATAAAAATGACCAAATTATATAAGGTTGAAGATGTACTGTTACACATATTAAATATTAGATGTTAGCATTAGCTAAGCTTCTTTCCAATTAAAAAAATACATGTTGAAAGAGGCATTTTCTGATTTCAAAAGGGGTTAATTTAAAAATTAAGTAAACTTTAAAGCCACTGGGGTGCAGTTTAATACCTGGAGATAGTAATTAACTAAGACCTGTAATCCCCCTATGAATACTCCCAGAATATTTAAGTCATTGGTTACATGTGACTCATTTCTATGTTCCTTTCTTCTTAAATATAATGAAACAAAAAATTTAATTGAACGACATACACACACATGCTACAGCTAAGTGGTATTTTACATAAACTATACTAGATTTTTTAGGTACTTAATGAATATTAGGTAACTATAAATTATGGAGTTTATTGAACTACTTACTCCCTTGAAATCAATTTACTCTACAGTAATAGCATATTACAGGTTTTTATTAAGGGATTTTTTTAAAACTACGATGTGCTAAAGAGTATGCTGTAGCATAATACACATTTGCTAACATATACCCCCATGCATTGCTTTACATCCTCCTAAAAACATATACACATTTCATTGCAAATTGATTCTAAAATATAGGGGTCCATCTGCTGGTTTTTTTAAAAAAAGACTTTTTATATATGCTTAGTGCATGCATTTTTTCTGTTCTCTCTGAACAGAAGACTGGTTTTTCCATTTTAGTCAACATTTTGCAGCTTGAGATTAATACATTCTTTGTCTAACCATACTACCTAAAAGTGTGGCTAATTGGGTCAGTTCACATAAATGCTATAAATATTTATTGTACTTTAGCAGCATTCAGAGTTACATAAGGTGGAAGAAGCATGTCATCTAATGGAATCTTTATTAATATTTTTTCTGGAACCATTTTCTCCTGTTTTCAAATATCCATTTACTTATGAAATCACAAAATCTTAGCACTGGCAGGAAACTTACTGATTAAAAAGTATATTATTACAAAATATTTATTATGAAGTCATTGAATGTATTTAGTTACATTTATATTTAGTTATTAATATATGTTGACAATTGTCTACATTTAAAGATGAAGAGCCTAGCCAGGCTGGTGTGGATCAGCAGTTGAGTATTGACTTATGACCTAGGAGGTCATGGTTCAGTTCCCAATCAGGGCACATGTTCAGGTTGTGGGCTGAATACTAATGTGGGATATGCAGGAGTAAGCCAATCAATGATTCTCTCTCTCCCTCTCCCTCTCCCTTCCTCTCTGAAATCAATAAAAATATATTTAAAATAAATAAATAAATATGAAGAGCCTAAACCCCGGAAAAGTGAATTGATTATTTTCTAGAAAACGAAGTATCAAAAGTAAGACAAAAATTAATTTTAAATTTTAAATTTTTATATAGTTTTGGTTAACATATTTTAAATTTATACTATATTAGCTAATAATATTATGACCCAAAATAAGCATGTTAAATGAGATAGTTTGAATCTACTTTCTGTGCCTATTGGAATGATTCTTTTTGTAAACACTCCTGATGCTTACATTCAATTTATATATTTAAGTATTTTACAACTGCACAAGGACAGGTGGTCCCTCACACTGTTGATCTTACAAATTCTGTGTCCACCTTAAACTTTAGTTTATCTTTGTGGGCCCCAAATAAAGCTGGGCTGAATATTGAAGCAAACTTTAAAGATGTAGTTATAATGAAACACCAACCCAACAGCCAAAAATTATTGAAAAGGAGTTCAAATCATTACCTAAGCCTCTAAAACTTAAAAAAAATAATTGCCTTGCATGCACCATATCTACTTGAGAGTGACTTTTAATTTCCTCTATTCCTTTTGTAGAAATCGATCACTTGTGTCCTATCTGTCCATTTACTGCATCCATTTGATTTTGTTAAATCAAAGTTGGATGAAGGAAAATTTTATGTAATTGCCTATCTAAGGTATTATTTCATACATCTTGGGGCCAGTAAACTGATTCTGCCCTCAAGGAAATTAACAAAGATTGGGAAAAGAAAGAGGAGGATGAATTGATCTTGTTTTCCTGAAACTCATGGTCTACTAGGAATGATAAGATTTGTAATACTATAATTAGCAATGATGTCAGTTTTAATTACTGTTAGAAAAATGTAGACAGTGACAAAATGAAGAGGGAATTCAGAGCAATTCTGATTTGAATGAGGAAAAATTTTGAGTAATGTCAAATAGAATATGAAACTATAAGAGAGGATCTAGAGATGATGTGAAAATCAGAGCTCAGATTTGTAGATGGGAAAGCACAAATGGTCTATATAAATAGCCTCTAAAGATCTATGTAAATAGCCTCTACTCTACTCTGTGATTTTAGTTTATTAGAGTTTAATATTATTATAGTTAAACTCCCAACTGTATTTTTCTTGTACATGATTTTAAAATAAATGTAGAAAAGTTATTATGATTTTAGTAGGAAAATCATTTATGTCCAGAAATGCACAAGAAGAACTAAACATAATTATTCAGATTTGAAATTGCTGTTAATACTTGTTTTAGTGAAAAACTTAATCATATTTACCATCTCATATATATAGAACTATGCATATATAGAATTTTTTTATTGAACTTATATGTTTAAACCTTTTAAACCTGTAGAAAATGTAAAAACCAAGATTGAATTTTTAAAATATACTTTATGATTATTTATGCTTCTGTGCCTAAAGAACATTGGACTTTCCTTCTTGTATTTGGGTCCACCATATCTATTGTTTTCTAAAAATTATTTCCTTATGAGGTATTGTCTTGCAAAGTTATAGACCTTAAGGACAACATTTTAAAAAGTACGTAAGGTTTTTTTTTCATAATATAGAGTAAGCAAATAGATACTCTGCATAATTTACAGGAAAGTACTAAAGTTTCAAAATAAAATCAAAAGACTAAAAGTATAAAACACTTTTCAATATTCCAGCTTAGTTACCAACCAAGTATTTATTTTTTAAACAATTACTAAGAATTTATATATATATTGGGCAATGTGTCACAAGATAAGTGATCCAAAGATCAGCTACTCCCAACGGAAAATATTGTTTGCAACGCCATATGCAAAGGATATTCCATTATCACACAAAACAAGACACCTGGAAGAAATCAATCATTCAATGGCCTGGGGCTCAATGATGACCCACATTTCTTTTTTTTTCAGTTTCCCTGCCACCCTCAGTATTGGTTTTCCTCTTGCTTTTTACCTGATGGAAGCAGATGGTTGTCACAGCTCTAAATATCCTCTCTATTCAAAGCAGGAAAAGAGGAAGAATAATGGCAGAAGGAATTTCTGAGAGAAGCTCTCATATTTTATTACCGAAGAAAAAAAATCTAGAATTTTTCCAGCAGTCTTCTGCTAACATTTCATTGGTCAAATTAGGACACGTGTTCATCCCTAGCTTCAAGAGAGGCTGGGAAGAGAGTTTCTGGAAAGGTAGAGTGTGCTAGTCGTGACTAGCTTAGACCAACTACAGTGCAACCTTTTGGGCTTAATACATTGTCTTCCTGAACAAAGACAGAGTTCTCATTTGGAGAAAAGGATATTTAATGTGGGCACTGGTGACATGGGTTGGGGCAGTGAATGACTAATGGCTAGTGTCTTTTATACAGAGATATAACTGTAATCATGTTCTCATAGTTACTTTGAAGAATTGGGTCCTGAATCCACACCTGTAGACTCAAGTCCAAATACTCTTTCCACACCATGTAAGAGGTTTTGAAGGAGAGCTTGGCAGTTTTTTCTTATTGGCATTATTTTCAGAGAACTTAACTATGCTTTTAAAAAAGTATCAATTTTAGTTCTCAGTTAACTTTCAAAGTTCAAGACCAAATAAAACCAATTATATTCTTTATTATATGAGATGTACAAAAAAATAAGAACAGAGCCAGGTGGAGCACTCATAGCATCTATTACATCATGCTATTACATCTATTCATCATGTAAAACCATGACAGTGTGTTTTCCAACTTCACTGTAAACATGTAAATATAAATACTTTAAAATGTAAATACTTTTGCCAAAGTCTAAAAAATTATCTTCTGAAAATAAAAATGTTAAATATGAAATTACACTTATACTTCCTTTTTTAAATGAACAGTCTTCTAATTTAGTTTTTGCTTAAAGAACAAGTAATTACAGATGATACTCCAGGTAATTAGGGCCGATTTATCAACATAGTGGTTAATAAAAAAATAAAACATAACTAATGGGAGAAATATTCAAAGAAATTCATATAGAATTTCCGGCCTATCTATAAAATTATTATAATTATATCTTGTCATTAAGGGAGGCCTGTTTAAATAAAATAGAAATTGTTATTTTTACATTGAAAAAGGTATTCTTCAAATTAGTTAAAATTTAGCATATCCTGATATTTCTCTAGCTTCTAATATTAGTGCATTTTGCACATAAATGAATTATAGCAATAGAAACCATATATTCACTTAAATTCTTGAAAGGAAAGATTTTTATATGATGAAATTCCCCTAGAGTCTAAGAATAAATTAGAAACAAGAATACCAAGTGGATAACACTTTGTATTGTTAGTTCATTTTTCATTGAGTTAACTTGCATATTCTGGTTTTAGTTGCATATGATTCATATAAATAATTCACATACTTGGTTCAGAATATGGAAATAGTTGGTGGGAGATTATTTGGAGTATTTTTGTTCCTGGTGTTGAATACATCACCAGCAAAAGAAAGAAACTTCAATATTTTGGAAAACCTTACGTTCTCATTATCTTTCCTATGTATAATTATTTTCATCTCTGTACCCACATGTCTTTATGATTTACAATTTCAGAATCAGCATGATAGACGGGTGAGAGTATGGGGTTTCAGATGGAAAAAGTTTTGTTCTCAGACACAAATCTGAGCCTGTTTTTTCACTTGTCAAATGATAGTGATGATAGCTGAATTACGAGGCTGTTCTGGGGATTAGATATAACACAGGTAAAGAGTATATATATCAGATCCTTGTAAATTGAGGTATTATCACTACTACTTTACAGGTGAGAAAACCAAGGCTCAGAACTATATGTATAAATGTGATATTTAAGCAATAACTCAGTTCAAAGCATTTGTAAATCACACTTCCAACTTTGCCTTCCTTCTAAAAAAGATACCTTTTAAAAATAAGTGATTAACAAGATGATGCTTCATTTGCTCTTCATATAATACAAAAAAGAGAAATTGTTTATATTTACATATTTTCTCATTATCCATATAGGTGGGAAATGCATCTAACCCTTTGCTTTATTGTGACAGTAACTCACAGATGAAGATTTTGGCTGTCTGATGAAGGCAGTCATGTGAAATGCAACTAAGATTACACCTGACTATGAGAGATATGAGAAAAAAAATAAACAAAACCAGAAATGCAAGAATTAAATATCACAACAAAACCCAAGTCATAAAACAAAACCCCTTTCTCCAGAAAGAAGTGTTAAATAAATATAAACCTGAATGTACAATTAATTTGATAAATAGCTCACTTAATTTTTTTTCCTGAATATATATATATATAATGTTAGATCAGGCTTAAAATTTGCTTTCTTTTATGCCCATTAAATTTAAATGTATCCTATGTTAATCAGATTAACATGTCACACTCCTTCTCAAAGATCATCATTGGTTCCCTACTGTCTATAGAATGACAACTAACTCCTACCCTTACATTTTAGATGCATGATAATTTCCCCCTCAACCCATATTTCTTCACCCGTCAAGGACCAAAATTGTCCTGAACTGTATGCTCCTGTCATATGGTTTTTTTTTTCTTTCCAAAGTATTTGAAATGAAGGGCCTGGCCTGTGTGTTCTCATTCTGTTCCTGAAGCATCAAAGCATATGCTCTGTCTTTACACAACAATGCTTCAAAACTCATTTGAACATTAAATATTTTCCACAAAGCCTTTTCCAATCCTTATACATTTTTATAATCTTTTGCTTCTCTTCAGTTGCAAGACATTTTCGATCTAAGCATTTCATTCTTATGTTTTATAGCTATGTCTGTCTTGTGGATGAATTTACAAACACCTCGAGTGCATGCCATATTTTATAATTTTCTGTATGCTCCAGTTTCTATCAAAGATATAGATCCTCAATAAATTATTACAGGAGCTAAAATTATATTAATCACATAACTAATGCTTATGTCTTCTTGGCCCAATTTTTCCCTTTAAAAGAATGTAAGCTCCTCCATACTTTGAGGATTTTTGCCTGTTGTGTTCTTGTGCTCACTAATGTATTCCCAGTGCCTAAATAAGTGTCTGGGACATGGCAGGTGCTCTATATTTCTTGACTATAATACTACATTTATGAATATAAGTCAAATAACCATTAAGTAAATTCACTATTGGAACTATTTCATTAAAAATTAATATTTTAGTCCTGGCCAGGTGGTTCAGTTGGTTGGGGCATCATCCCATACACCAAAAGGTTTCGGGTTTGATTCTAGTCAGGGCACGTAACTAGGTTGCAGGTTCTATCCCAGGTGGTGGTGGGGCATAGAGGAGGCCACCAATCAATCAATCTCTCTCTCTATCTCTCTCTCTCTTTCTCTCTCTCTCTCTCTCTCTCTCTCTCTCTCTCTTTCTCTCCCTTTCTCTCTTTCTCAAGTCAATAAACATATCCTCTGGTGAGGATGTGAAAATATGACATTTTAATAATGCTAATAAAATATTCTTGATAGGCTATTTGGACATCTGTGACTAACACTTTTTATAGGGTTAGGAGGAGTCCTGATTTGAAAGAATATTTTTAAAAATTGATGGCTGAAGTACTATCTAAATCTAAGCATCAGTAAGTATTGAATTATACTTCACTATACCTCAACTTGTAGAGTTTATACTCAAATCTATAGCTTATATTAGCCATCATAATTATTCTAATTCCTCATATATTGTTTACAAAGCAAAACTCATCAAAAGTCAGACATTGTAATGAAACCAACTAATAGTGCATATAGACCATATGCAATTGGGAAGATTTATTTAGGACTGATTGCAGAGACAAAAATACTTAATCTAATTGTGTTTTTTGGTGAGTTAGAACTAATGTAGGGATCCTATCCTTATCTTTTAAATACCAAGCAGGTTAAATGTTATCTTTGATGTAAAATTTAAAATTAGGTAGTGATTAATTTTGTGCTGTGGAAGAGTTATATAAAATATCTTAATTAATTTAAAATTTTAAGGCACTCTGAATGTCAGAACTGGAAGGAAAGCTGTAGTAATTCTTTGGTGAATTATTTTTGATATATGAATAATAACTTGCTAATTTGCATGTTCTGTACAATTTGATTTTGGGGTGTATGAACATATTTAATGACACATATATTCTTTAGACAGGATGAGAGAAAAATAAATTAATATCTGAGTACTTAATTTTGCAACTACTTTATTTTGTGAAAGGTCATTCCTGGCAGGGATAGTGTTCCTATAAAGTACAGCTTGCTATCTGTGTGCTAATTGAGCATATCTCTTGCTTGAAACAGAATTATCTGTTCTTAGGCTTAAGAAAAGCTGCTATGTTTAGTAGAGTGGTATTTACAAAAAGATCTAACTTGGTAGACACTTTATCTTTCTCTGTGGTTCCTTGTCTTTGTTAGGCAGAAAAGAATTGCATGGTATTATTCTTAATTTGCTAAAGAGGTGTGATATTATACTAATAAGATGAAAATGATTACTGGAATATGTAAACATGTTGATATGTGACAGAGATTCGAGGGAGAAAACACCCTCTGAGTTTTGTTCTTATAATTTCTCTTTAGAGATCTGTACTGAAATAGCTTGCCCTTTTGTTGTAATCATGTAAATAATCTTAAATATTGCATTTACATTCCCTTTTAAAATCATTGCCAAAATAAGACATGTCAAGCCTTCAGAATCCTAGGCATATATGCAGCTCAGATCAAATAAAGGGCAGTTTACTGAAAACAGCATAAAAAGGAAGATTACTTAAATTGCCCCCTCCCTTCTAGTCTGCCATTTCTGTTTACCCACCCCACATCCGTAAATAGGTGGTATCTGGGATATTTGAGATAATGGGCCAATTATCATAAAGTCCTGTAATCATCAGGGAATAAACATTCTGAACACTTGAAACCTAAAATAGAAAGCTATAGGGCTTCATATTACTCTCTCATTCTTGACTATCCTTACTGAAACGAATAGGTGTTATTATCCAAAAAGAATGAGAGGTCAACACTTTTCTGAATTGTAGAAAATTGCAGAAAGAATAATTATTCTCATTCTTGACTATCCTTATTGAAATGAATAGGTGTTATCCAAAAAGAATGAGAGGTCAACCCTTTTCTGAATTGTAGAAAATTGCAGAAAGAATAATTAATCTGATTGGGAAAAATGGGAAGAGAAGAGATGGAAATATTTATGTATTTCACAAAGGAAACAAAAGAATGTGTGATGGAATGAAAGAAAATTGCTTTATTGGTGATAATGAGGTTATTTTAAACTGTTACCTGAATATGGCATTGTTCTTCATCTTGTCTATACTACCTAGAATGTAAGATTAACAGGTAAAATGTAGGACACCCAGTTACATTTGAATCTCACATAAAGTATTTGTTGTTTATCTGAAGTTCGAATTTAACTGGGAATTTTATATTTTTTACTTAATGTAGAAACCCTATCTGGAGACACATTGTTTTGTAAAGATTAACTCTGCTGGAAATGGTCTCCTCCTGATGTTTTCCGTATCACACCACAACCAGGGAAAAGTGCCACCGTAGATCGTTTCTAAGGACCGAAAGTGGTCTGTTTCTAAGGGCATCATCTCTTTAGAGAGATGCTATGTGAAGAGGTTGAATAATAGTAGTACATTTTCACCCTTGGGAAATGACACATTCTGGCTCTTGCTGAGGTGCTTCTGGACACACTAAATGCCTTATTAGTTATAGGAGGAATCCTACTTTTATGCAACTTTGTATTTCCTTAGCATCCAGGTCCCCTGTAGTAGATTAAAGGATAGTAATAGTAGAGGCAGTGAGTGCGGACTGGCAGGATACACTAGATCAACCAGTGGCTTCAGCCCTGTCCTGGGTAACTGTTTGACCACAATTTACCCTTAACATATGCGTAGTAGTATATTTACATAGTTGAATCACACTCAAATAAACGTATGAGTTAAGTCAGTAATAAAAGTCAAGTTAAATTGGGGATTGGAATAGCCCCACTCTTAGCCCCAGTGCCTATGGGAGAGCTGTCACAAACAAACACAGAGACAGACATTTTTACTGGGTACCTTTATAAAAAATTAGGTGTATAAATAATAAGAAATACCATGAGATATAAATATGTAAATATGTAGCATAAGACAGAAAATTATTTTTACTCAATATGTGCCTTAAGTTTGTATGCAATGATTAT
>NW_005368827.1:1666842-1669202 GCF_000412655.1 Myotis brandtii
TTTGCATCTAACTCAATTCCTGGAACTTTATAGGTACTTATGAATACATTCATCTCCTACCTTTCATGAGTTCACAGTCCAGTGGAGTAGACAGATATAGAAAGGTACAAAAATTAGTGCAGTATGATAAAGATTGTCACATGCGAATATAGGAGAAGGAAGGAGGCTTCCATGTGGTGAGCCAGAAGGGCATTCTGAGAAGGCTGACCTTTCAAATAAGTGGAGTTATCCGAGGAAATCTAGCTGAAAAGATGGAAAGGATGAAGAGAGAGATTTGAGTACAGGGCTGGATATGAGAAGTCCTGTCAATGTTGTGAACTTCACGAAAGTAAATATTTCTGAGATATAAATCTTAATGAAGAGAGAACCACAAATTGAAGCTGACAACTTGGAGGGCCTCATTTTCTGTTGGATGAAAGAGCTTGGACTTTATTCTGTAAACCACTGGGAGCCATTGGCAGATTTTAAGCAGGGCCTGAAAAGGTCAGATATGCAGTTTAGGTGGAACATTTTGCCAATTATGTGGAGAATGGATCTGAAAGGGACAAAATTGCAGGCAAGAGGATCCATTAGGTAACTATGGGAGCAGTGCAAAGATGAAATGCTAGTGATGGGAAGGTTATTGATGAAGATGACTGGGGGTGGGGAGGTGGTGGAAGGCTCAGGTTGGAGACTTATAGAGGTAAAATTATAAGTGCTTAGTGAATGTTTTGATGCATGGACAAGGAATGCAGAAATGTATAGCACCAAGTTGGAGATATGAGTATGATGAAAGTGTGGACAGAAGTCTAAGTTGGAACCACTGAATTAAGGTTCATCAACTCAGAGATAAAATCTTGAATGTGGATGAAATCTCCCTGAAGAGCCTGAACAAGAGAAGGGAGCTAGCAAAACAATGGAAGTCTAGAGAATGCAAACATTAAAAGTTCGGGTCAGGGAAGATGTGGAGGAAGAGGAAGAGGTGCAGGTAATGATCAAAGAGGATAGAGGGGAAACAGAATGGTGTGAATCATGAAAAGCAAGAGAAAATTTAAACAGGAACAAGAATAATGATGCCAAATACAGCGTGGAAGTTCAGGATGTATCTCCATCTGAATATTTTAAGAATATCTTTATAACACATAACTCAGTATAGATTCGTTTACTGTTCTCCTCCCTGTTTCAAGGACAGATTTTAAATTAATACAGTGCTTACCACAAATCAGCCATGAAATTTGATAAACAATTTTTGCCCTGTTTAATGTACAGTCTAGGAAAATGTCATAATGAACTGATTAGAATTTAAATAGCTGTTTTAAAACATCTTTACATACTACATATATTTATAGGGTAGATTATTCAAGTTCCTAGGTCTATCAGGAAATTAATTCACAGTTTAAAATGAACGAAGTGTGCACGGTGTCTGCATCTAAATTTCTCAAGAGAGAAATGATATGATATCAAGCATAAAATGCATGTTGAAATATTATCTGTTTACAAATACTTACATGATAAACTCTAACAGCCTTTTCGGGGTACTCATTAAATATAATAAAATGTGCTGTATTCCTCCAAAAGAGGATACTTTCTTCTGATTTCTGACTTTAGCAATTACGTTACAGAGACTGTACGTTCAAGGACCAATAACTGAGTGGAAGAGAAATCTATTGGGAAATAAGCTGAGGAAAGATCAGGGAAGCTGGGTGTGGGAAAGGGTCAGCATACCAACAGGGCTAGTACTACAACTGTCATAGAGTTAGAAGTACAAAGACTAAACTGGAAGATTCCACTCAGTTTCTTTATAGAGACACAGAAACCCCATGGCTACTTGGGTTCTCAGAATTATCTTCCTGGGCAACTCCTTTCCAGCTAAGTTTACTGTCAGGCTGCATGGGTTTCTGAACCTCTGCCCTGAATCTCATCATTCTTAACCTCTTCTTATCTCTGTATCATTTGCTGTCCCTTCATCATCCCCATAACATTTTCTCTATTTGTAATCTCTAAATTTTTGTCACTTAATTATGTAAAAAAATTTTTTTATTTTTATTTTTTTTTCTTTTTTTTTTTAATTAAATCTTTATTATCATTTGCTGCTTCATCATCCCCATAACATTTTCTCTATTTGTAATCTCTAAATTTTTGTCACTTAATTATGTAAAAAAATTTTTTTAAAAAATTCTTTATTGTTGAAAGTATTACAAATGTTCCCCCCTTTTTTTGTATTAAAATGTATTGCCATTTATTGAAACACTGTTTCTACCATATGCAGATGCCAATTAGGGGTGAAGCACAAGACATCTATATATACATACACACATATATTTATACCAGAGGCCCGGTGCACAAAAATTTGTGCACTCGGGGGGGGGGGGGGGGCCCCC
>NW_005368827.1:1670801-1671360 GCF_000412655.1 Myotis brandtii
TCCGTTCCGTCTTTTAGTTGTATTTTTGAAGTGGTTGTTCGAGGCAGCAAACTCCGGCGTTAACCTATGCCGCCATCTTGGTTTTCCAAAAAATTTTTTTTTAAATGTATCTTTATTGTTGAAAGTATTACAAATGTTCCCCCCTTTTTTTGTATTAAAATGTATTGCCATTTATTGAAACACTGTTTCTACCATATGCAGATGCCAATTAGGGGTGAAGCACAAGACATCTATATATACATACACACATATATTTATACCAGAGGCCCGGTGCACAAAAATTTGTGCACTCGGGGGGGGGGGGCTCCCTCAGCCCGGCCTGTGTCCTCTTGCAGTCTGGGACCCCTCAGGGGATGACCACCTGCCCCCGGGGGATTGGGCCTAAGCTGGCAGTCAGACATCCCTCTGGCAGCCTGGGAGCCCTTGGGGGATGATCACTTGCCAGTGGGGAGCAGGTCTAAGCGCAGTCGGACATACTTAGCGCTGCTGCGGAGGCGGGAGAGGCTCCTACCATCACCGCTGTACTGGCAGCCATCAGCCTGGCTTGCGGCTGAGCAGA
>NW_005368827.1:1671782-1683573 GCF_000412655.1 Myotis brandtii
TCCCCACTGGGGTGCCTGGCCAGTCTGGGTGAGGAGCTGAGGGCCGTTTTCAGGCTGGCCAAGCCCGCCGGCGATGGAAGCTCCCAGCCTCTCCTTTTAGTCTTTTTTTAATTATTATTCTGGGATTTATTTACCTTCTATAATTGAAACTTTGTAGCTTTGAGAGGAGCGCAGAGCCGGCCTGGGTGGGCAGGAGGGAAAGCCCCTTGCTCGCTCCAGCTCCATGGCCACGGCCGGCTGGAAGCAGGTATCTGGGGTTTATTTACCTTCTATAATTGAAACTTTGTTGCTTTGAGTGGAGCTTAGAGCCAGCCATGGCAGGCGGGGAAGCTTGGCTTTCTCCATCATTGGGGCAACCAAGCCTCCTGCTTGCTCCAGCTCCGTGGGTTCCAGCCACCATCTTGGTTGGATTAATTTGCATATAGTCGCTCTGATTGCCTGGTGGGCCTGGCTTAAGGCATAGTGAAGGTATGGTCAATTTGCGTGTTTGTCTTTTATTAGTGCAGATATATATACTTACATGATATGTATGTGTGTGGGAATATATGTATATGTGTGTGTAAAAGCCATGACTTTGATTATTCATATTCTCCATGATTTGACCATTCCATTTAATAGAAGGGGAAACTGAAAAAAAAGTGACTTAACTTTTGTGTCACAGGACTTACGCTCAGGTTCCTTTGAGCCCCAGCAGCTGCTCTGGCCACTCTGCTCCAATGGCAGGGCTGTGCTGGCAGGGCCACCTGGGGCTTCAGTAGCCAGTCCCAGAGTCCCCAGCAAGGAATCCCAGCTGAAGGCTGCTCTCTGTCACCTAGGATCGACTTGACGCCCCTGGTTTGCATTCCCTGAACCCTACCACTAAATGCCTTTTGCTTTTTGGGAACCAGAATTCTCTTCTCAGTGATGTTGCTTACTAGTTATCTTTGGTGGGTTTTCTGAAAGTTAACTTTTATATGGAAACAAAGCCAAAGCAGATTTTTAAAAAAAAATTTTACTCATCTCCCCTGTGTTTGGTAGAATGGAGTTTGATCTAAATGTGAGAAAATGTATCACAGACTGGCACATGCACAGTAGCTTAGGTGTTCCTGATGTAGTAAATGAATTTCAGTACTGACATCCTCATGTATTTTCTTCAGTATCTCCTGAAAAGAGATTATTGCCCATGGGCAATGTAAACTACCTAAACTTTCAGACTTTATACTTCCAAAATGTACTTTAATGAACTGCAAGATTATTTCAGGTGGTAAAAATGTTTGTATAAACATCTGAGCTTCAGCATTTCCACATAGAAACATCACATGGTGAAACAACCAAGACCACTGGAGCCACATTGGCCTAAGTCTGAATCCTGGTTCTACCACTGACTAGCTGCACAGTCTTGGACAAGTTACTTAACTTCTCTGGGTCTCAGTTTTTCTCCTCTGTATAATGGGAATAATACTACTACCAACTCACAGGGCTGTAATAAGGATTAAATGGGTTGAGTGTATCAAAAACAGCATTTATAAAAATATGTCAAATAAAAGAAAAATAGAGACTATCTTATCATTGTTAACTGTAACTTTAAATTGAACTAATAAGTTTTCCCCAATTCTACCTCCCAAGGTAGCATTTTTGTTCTCTCTTTTGTATTTTTTCTATACCTCTTATTTCACCTCTCTACTGGTTTCTGTTATCGTCAATGGCTAGATTTATTTACCTGATGGCTTTTGCCACTGGACTACAGGATCTTTGAGAGCATAAGTTATGTTGTTATCACATTTTTAACTCCAGGGACTTGTAACATTTCTGATACAATATGGACCCATAATGAAGATTTGTATTGGATTAAATAATTATCTCCCTCATTTCTAACCTATTACAGGAATTATTGTTTTTGGTTTATTCTATAAGTTTTCCACAAAATCTTGTTTTTGTCCCCATCCTGGGGCTTTCTGGTTATTCATATTACTCTTCCCCTCATTTCTCAGATCCCATTGAACATGTTTATTCTTCTTATTGTAGTTATTAAATATTTATAACTCATTTTAATTGTATTAAGATAACTTTCCATAGCTTTTCATATTTATCCTTTCAATTTAATCTCAAACCCTATTAATTTAGGCAGTTTTGGAAGTGAGTAAATCGAAAGAAGAAAAGTATTGCCCTGCTGGCATGGCTCAGTGGTTAAACATTGACCTATGAATTAGGAGGTCAAGGTTTGATTCCTGGTCAGAGGACATGCAGGCTTGATCCCTAGTAGGGGGCATGCAAGAGGCAGCCAATCAATTATTTTGCCTCATCATTGCTGTTTCTCTCTCTCTCTCTCTCTCTCTCTCTCTCTCTCCCTTCCTCTCTGAAATCAATAAAACTATATTAACAAATAAATTCACTGCCTTCCCCTCAAAGTGTCCAAATTGATCTTCTAAAAACAAAAAGAAAAAAGGAAAGAGTTTATAAATTTATTAAGATGTCTCTGAGGAAAAGTCATGTTTCCCAAGTCTGAATGCAGTATTTTCCTATCAGTCCTTCTTTCTTTCTCTACAGAAATCACATGAGAAGTTGACATTTGAGAACTAAATGGGAACTCTAAGCAGGGAAAGGCAATGGGAGTTCACTCAAAAGCTGTGGGACTTTAAAGATGGTATGCTTAGGGTTGAGCAAGAGAGGCATTATTATTTAACCCGGGGAAAGTATCAAGCCTAAAAATTTCAGGTGGATGAAGTCAAATCCAGAATGAACAAGAAAAAAGGAGAAGTTAGTCCCCCACTGAAAATACAGAATTCTGAACAATGCATTATAGGGCATGTTGTGCATGACTCTGGTTGTGCAAACCTGGAAGGGAGTTGCAATTGCAGAGTAAACACTGTACTTGAAGCAGTAAGAGTAGTTTATTGCTTTTTACAAAGTTGGGCTAAATCATTTCAACACCCTTAATTTAGTTCAAAACAGATTATTTACAAACTCAACCCCTTTTCTATTTCCATTTCTTAATGCTTGATTGTTAACAAAGTGATCATTTAAAGACAAAGGTTGCCCTGGCTGGTTTGGCTCACTGGATAGAGCATTGGCCTGGGGACTGAAGGGTCCCAGGTTCGATTCCGGTCAAGGGCAGGTACCTTGGTTTCGGGCACATCCCTAGTAGGGGGTGTGCAGGAGGCAGCTGATCGATGCTTCTCTCTCATCGATGTTTCTAACTCTCTATCCCTCTCCCTTCCTCTCTGTAAAAAATCAATAAAATATATTAAAAAAATAAAAAGACAAAGGTTTCTCAGTTAAAGCAAGTCCAGTGCTATAGATAGTACTGTGCTCACCCAACAAGGGTAGGAACTGAGGAAGAGAGGTTACAAGAATTTGATAGGATCATTCAATTATTAGGAGCCAAATTTGACCTCAAATCTAGTGCCAATGATAGTTCCAACAATATGTTGTTCCATTGATCAATGAAAACAAAAATTATTGTGGTCTCCGACTGTTAGGAAAGACTTATTTGAGTACATTTAACATGAAATGAGCTTTGGAAAATAACTATGGCTTAAGAAGTAGGGTGAGAGGGTGTCTTGGGCAAGAAATACAGCATAAGTAAAGGCAAGGAAATGTCAGCCATGCAATGGTGTTAAGACATTTTGATCATTTAAAGACAACAACTGAAATGTGAATAAAAATCCATAAAAATAACACAGTTTCCATTAGGTTTCCATAATGTGATGGAGTTTTCCTAAATGAAGGAGCTGGAGAAAGTGTGGGTTTCCATCAGCTGGCAGAGGCCCTGGAGCACCAGGCTCACTCTGTAATGAAGCTGGTGCTTGCATATTCTGCGGCAGAATAAACATCGCAATGGATGGGGAGCACAGTGCAGGTTATGTTTTGATTACATGTTGTGAAAATAAAGAATGCTTAGCATTGCTCGTGCAGGTGGGAACACTGCAGAGGACAAAAGTGGTGTTTCAGGCCACAGTGAACACTGAGTGTGTCTCGGGGGTGATTTTCAATTCAAACGATTCCTCAAAGCAGTAGATAATTATGCTATTTAGATATTCAAGTAATCTGGTTCTACAAAGGGGCTTTTGGGCAAACATATTTTAGTTTTACCATTAAAATAATTCCCTTGTTCTAGAATGTATGACCTACCACCAGCTTCGGAGCATTTCTAAGGCCTTCTGGGCAGATGGAATAGACTAGAGATTGCTGAAGACAAATTCCTCGCAGAGAAAGATTTGTGAAATCCTGCAGGGAACCGAGGAAACTATACTCCCAAACACTCTCCCCTGCAGAGAGGCTTTATCATTGACTGTCTCTTAGCTCTTCAAAAACACTGTGAGCCAGTAAGTTGTAACCACTGTTACCTTATATTAGAAATCCCCACAGAGAATTACAGAACTATTCCTGCTTATCCTATACTATGAATGCGGGCTTTAATCTTAATAATAGACATTTTGTATTCATAAATATAACTTTTTCTCTGAGTACACAGGAAAATATGTTTTGGTAAGTAGAGATATATTTTTAAAAAATCAGTTTGTTTGTATACATTTGCTGAATATATGTTCTGCCCCCAAATTGTGTCGGATTTTGGTGATATAAAGTTGAATAAGACATGGCCCCTTCCTAGCAATATTCATCAATGAATGAATGAATGACTTGTTCAACACCTGTTATTTTGGGGAAATATTTGCATTCTAACTCCTTGCAAGAATATGCCTAGGTTGTCTCTCAGTTACTCCTAGATCCAGTTAATTTCAAGGTATTCCAGGCCAAGATCTGAGCAGATTCCGATGTTCTCAGTAAACATGAAATGGTTGCACGATGAACTTGTCTCTGTTCTTATCTCAAGTGACTCTGGAGTGGAAATATAAATTATGCCGTATATTATCTTAGAGTTTTAAATGTTTGGGTGAGAACAAGGTGTGTGCTGGGTAAGCAGTTATAAAAATTTTCTGAAATTTTATTCTGTGCCACATCATAACTCTGTATTTCTTTTTCTGTTTGTAATATGACACCTCAAATGATGTCCTATGAAAATGCTCACAAGCTGCATGTACATGCATATTTTAGGGAAATTTCTAATACCCAGAATTGTTTCATGTCATGTTCACAGACTGATAATTTAAATTTCTGTATTTGGAAACACATTTGGAGAGTATGGTTGTAAATATTAAGATGACAATTTTAAAGAGGCACTCTAAAGATTCATCTTCGGGGATTTCTAAGCCCCTTTGATTAGCATACGTGTGACAAAGTCCAACGAAAACTCCTACTGCTGAATGTTCTCTTGTTGTGCTTTGGACAAGAAGCTGTTTAAAGACTTGTTTTCAGGGTTCTTTCTCACCTTCCTTTGATTGGGAACTTTGTGTTCCTCTGTGATTTTAATGCACACTAAATGCCCATAAAGCATGAGATAGATGAATTAAAACAATAGTGTGAAAGTGCATTCTACCTAAAGGCATTTTTTTAATGTTGCCTTTTCCTCTAAGCACCCCTCTACTAAAGTAAGTAATACTAAAATTCAGTTATTCCAAATCCATGGATATTTCTATAAGCATATAGATATTCTTTCTAAATAGATAGGTTATTGTTCCCTTTGAGGATGTTGTTAGTGGTGTGAAGAGCTCTTTTTCTTTTTTTTAAAAGCATAATCTATTATTGTTTTAAAAATGTAGAGAGGCATAAAAGTAACTTTTTTTCATTTGGAACGTATTGTGGATCATGTCTTTCTTAAAATTAAATTGTTTATGCTATTTTAATTCATCAAGTGAATATATAACTTCCTATTAAGAAAATGGTTTGTCAGATGTCGTAAAACATTTTTTAACAGTAAAGGTCATATTTTATTGCAAAAACCTGTCAGTGCTTTATGTCCAAGCTGTGAAATGTTATTGCCTCGGGGTGATTATGAGGGAGGGGGCTGTGGTTAAGAATGCCTTTCTGTGGCCAGCTATGATTTACAGCAGCGAATAGAGAATTAAACCCTTAATTGAAGCCCACAGAGCAGTACCTAGAGGCTAGATTCAGCCTGAAATTTGATTCAGACAATTTTCTTAGTCAAGCCCCTATGGGTTTACCAGTTGATTCTCATGAGTTTTGATAGAGATTGAAAAGACAAGCTGTTTTCTGCTTTGCCCTGAACTTCCCCAAGGTAAATTCTCAGTTTTAGTAAGCGTCTGGATTAGTGTAAAGGGAGACATTATGAGAGAGAGAGAGAGAGCATGGAATTTTAACTATTTCCTCGACTCCCAAAATTAAAACATCTTAATATATTAAAATATCTGATATTTTCTAGAGGAAATCCATATTTAGTAAACTGGTAAATGTACCCTTCTTGAAATTATATTGGAACCGGAGCTGTGGCTGCATGTACTTGCCTCTGTGCCTTTATAAAAGAGGGAGTGTGGGTTATTGATCACAAGTACTTCGTATTTGTTTGTGCCACATCATCACCAGTGGGTGACTGACTTAGATGTGACATAAATGTTAGTACAGAGGTCACATGATTCTGAATAAGTCTTTCCATTCCCTTCTGTTCATAAGCAGTACCCTTGTTTGTTCCATCATGTGTGTGTGATGTGTCATTGGAGGCTCTAATGGAGACACTATGAGTGAGTGATGTCCACAATATGCTATTCTTTTTTTTTTTAATCCTCGCCCAAGGATATTTTTCCATTGATTTTTGGAAAGAGTGGAAGAGAGAGGAAAGACAGAGTAACATCGATGTGAGAGAACCACATTGATTGGTTGCCTCCTGCATTGCACCCTCACCAGGGTCCCGGGCCTGGGAGGATCTTGCAGCTGATATACTTTCCCTTGATGGAATTGAACCCAGGACCCTTCAGAATGCAGGCCGACGCTCTATCCACTGAGCCAAACTGGCTAGGGCCACAATGTACTGTTCTTAACAGCCCTGCTCAGCTACTGTGGGCTCATGCATCCGGCTTCTTTATGAAGTTAATCCATCTCATACTTTGTCTTCCTCTTTTCCTTTTGCCTTCTAGTTTTCCCTGCGTTATTTTCTTTCCCACAGAAAACTGCCTCTCATGATGTGTCTGAGGTAAAACAGCTTCAGTTTTGTCATATTTTCCTCCAGCGATCTTTCAGACTAAATTTTCTCTAGGATTTTCTAGTTGTCCAGAGTATCCATAGAGCTTTCCTCTAACACCATATTTTTTAAGTGAATCAGTTTTGTTTTGTTTTGTTTTGTTTTGCTATCAGCCTTCTTCACTGTTCAGCTTTTGCATCCACACATAGCCATTGGAATCCGATCATGTGGATGATCTTAGCCTTGGTCTCTAAGGACACATCTTTGCTCTTGATGATCATTCCTAGCTCTTCCAGTTCTGCTCTCCCAAGACTCAGTCTTCTCTTGATGTCTTGGCTGCAGTCACCATTTGAATTGAAGACTGAACCAAGATAAACAAAATCTTTAACAGTTTTAATGTCTTCATTTGTCTATGTGAAAACTTCCATCGTATTTTCTATTTATTCTCTTTTGCATGTCTTACAGGTTACTAATTATTTAGTCTATTAAACAAGATGGGTTAAAGGCTGCCTTTGTCTCATATAGTGCTTGTTTCCTGATTACTTTTTAAACATATCCTATTAATTTTGCCTATATCTCTTAAGCCTAATTCTATGTTTAATACTTATGATTATCAACCACTCTATTATTTTCTTGTTCTCTGCAGCAGAATTGAATATTTTCAAATAATTCAGCAAACTCACATTATGTATTAAATGCCTAAGATTTTCAGAATATTATGGGTGTTACTGATAATAGAAGGATAAAATGTAATCCCCTATTTAAGTTTCAGGAGTGATGGAGGAGCTATGTTATTTGACTAAAGTTATTATGTCAGGTAGATAGAAATTTCTGTGAAATAGACACTGACATGACAAGAATTGTGATTTAGGAAAATGAATCTGGAAGTGATGTATAACATGGGTCATGGGAGGAAAGGTTAGATGAATAAGGTAATTTCAGTGGTCTTGGAAAGTAGTAATGTTATCCTAACGACTGGAACAGTTATGAGATAAGAGAGAAAGGGTCAGACACAAGTTATATTTTGGAAGTTGAATTAACATTATTTGACAATCTATTGAATATAGGTTGTTCAGGAGCAGAGGAAAGGACACCAAGATAACCTTGAGCCCTTGAGCCTGGGTGAATAGGAGGATGGTCATTAAGCAAATAAACACAGAGATAGGGATAGAGCCAGCTGAGGAAAAAAAAAAGAAAAGTAAAGAAAAGAAAAAAGAGAGGTTTTCCAGATGGAAGCACATAGGGATAGAGCCAGCTGAGGAAAAAAAAAGAAAAGAAAAGAAAAAAGAGAGGTTTTCCAGATGGAAGCATATGGAATGTGATATCCCCAAGGACATCTACAAGGAGATGCAAAGCAGACAGGAAATTCCAAATTATAAGTTACGACTAGAACTAAAATTTTGTACTTATCTCAATATAAGAAAATGCTCAGCCAATAGATTTGTTTCTATCTTTATGGGAAATAATATGGGAGTAAAAGAGAGAAGATGATGGTACTTTGATAATTAGTAACACCTTAGTTGGGGGAAAAAGGAAACAGGATTTTCAGAATTAGAAGGCAAATATAAAGTGAGGAATTGGGAAAAGCAGGAGAGTTAGAGGATAGAGAAAAGGTAACTAGATTTAGTTACTGATGGTTTGGGGAGATTTCAGTAAAATGGTAGGGCAATAAATTGCATTTTGAGGTATTTATGAGTGAGAAGTTATAAAGTAAAGCAAGTGAAGGTAAGCTTTCCTGTGGGCTGCATGGATTGTTACAAGGAAGATGGAAGATGGAACTGATAGAACCTGGCTGTAGGAAGCAAGGAGGTTGGGTCAAGAAAGTGGAGTGAAGGATGTCTCGTTGTATGGTTCTGGTAGAGAATAAAATTTTGCTGGACCAGTAAGAGGCCTTTCACTATTTCTTGTCTTTTCTTGTCTTGTTCCTCTGTGAATAGCCTGAATTTATTTTACTTTTTTTGATAATCCTCCAAACCTGAATATATTTTTTCCCATTGATTTTTAGAAAGAGTGGGAGGTGAGAGAGAAGAGAGAGAGAGAGAGAGAGAGAGAGAGAGAGAGAGAGAGAGAGAGACAGATATATGAGAGAGACAGCTCTAACCATTTAGAAAAACTGGTTAGGGCAAACCTGTATCCTTGTCAGCCAAATTTAAAGAGATCTGATTTTGGATATTATTTTGATGAATGTATTTATACCATCATCATCATCCAAAAGTACTCTAAAATGTCCTTTCCTATCTTGTACATCTATAATAATAAAACTACTGTATGCAGAACGACCATCCGGACGACCTTCCAGACAACCACACTATGACACCCACTGGTGCCAGGCCAGCCAAGGCAGGTGCAGTGAGATTGGTCTGGGGCCTGGCCATCGCTCCATGATCTCCCTGCAGATGGGGGCCCAGGCCACTGGCTGGCAGGGCAATCAATCAGTTGGGGGGCTCCACGATTGCCCCAAAGAGGGAGGCCCAGGCTACCCTGTGGCGGCACTGGTGGGTGGGAGGGGCCTTCCTCTGTGGGGGTGATCCATCGTGGAGCCTTGACCAGGTGGGCGGGGCCTACCTCTTTGGGGTGATCAATCGCGGGGCTCCCTGACTGTGAGAGGGCACAGTCCGGGCTGAGGGACACTGCCCCTGCTGAGTGCATGACCTTCCGGATGAAGCCGGGGCTGTGAGGGCCGAGCCCCTTGCACGAATTTTGTGCATTGCACTCCTAGTATAGTAATAAATAGCTGAGGCTTTGGCCCTCCTTAATGTTAAGTAAGGAACAAACAAAAAAACTTATATAAGATAGATTAATATGCTTAAAATGAATATCACTATTAAAGAGCAAGACAATCTCAAATAAAGAAAAAGTTACTTTTTAAAATTTTTATATTTTTAAAACATGTTTTTATTGATTTCAGAGAGGAAGTCGAGAGAGAGAGAGAGAGAGAGAAACATCGATGATGAGGGAGAATCATTGATCGGCTGCCTCTTGCATGCCCCCTACTGGGGATCGAACTTGCAATCTGAGCATGTGCCCTTGATCGGAATTGAACCCAGGACCCTTCAGTCCACAAGCCAATGCTTTATCCACTGAGCCAAACCAGAGAGGACAAGAAACAGTTACTTTTTAATTAACAAGTAAATTTGGTGATAGGACATGAAGAAAAGATTAAAAATTTAGTTGTTGGGGTGTCTGGTTTTAGATAATAAATAGATAATTCATGATGTAATTTAATATTTTATTGAAGGACTCCTACTGTATCTAAGATAGTAATTAAAATAATTTTACATATATTCTTTTGTTATTCCATACTTCATACTTGATCTCTACAGTTTATAAGACCTGTTATCACTAGTACACCTAGATTCTGAGTATGTACATCTTCAGTCAGAATCCTAATCCTAGCAAAGAAGAGAATATACTTAATTTTCTAATGACCTAGGCTATTGCTCATTAATTAACATATGATATTTTCTATATTGGAGCATAGTCCTATTAGTGCTTCATTTATAAAAATTATGATAAAGTATATTAGTTTAATGATAGTGATAGCAAACTAATTATAAGTGTTGCTGAGATTGTTAGATGTCTTTCATTTTTAGATGACTTCCTAGAGAAATAATGATATTTTCTGGCTGTGATGAAGATTATCCTTATTAGTGCTGCTGAATAATCTTCTAGCAAATTTTAATAGACAAAATAACAGCAAAATGACTTTACCAAACTTTCTTCCTAAAAGAAATAATTAAAGACATGGAGATTTTTTGTTTTAAAAATTTATTTTGACTACAATTATTTTTGCATATGTGTCAAACTTTCACTCAATTCTGTTGAACACAAATTCACTTGATACCCATCTTTTATGCTAGACCTTTATATAGATCTGGACATGTTGTGATCAAGATAACAGACCAGTGGCCTTTGCCCTCACAGGATCATATGGTCCAGTGTGGTAAATTTCAAAGGAGAATAAGAAATACTTAGAGCACAAAAGACAGTCATTTAAGTCTTGATGGACAGGGAACATTTGTTAGATTTCTAGATTGGTCCTTTGAGTAGACTGTGGTGCATTTCTTAGAGAAAAGTAAGTTTTAGAGAGCATAGATCATTCAAAAACCTGAGTATAAATTAGGGAGTGGGGATATATGAAATGGGGAGAAGTGTGTGGACTTTATACTAAGGGAAATAAGGAATCACTGAAGGGTAATAAGCAAAGCAATTACATGATTAAGATTACACTTTGCAAAGATCTGGTCAGTGGGGAGAATAAAGTAAATGAAGCAAGCCTAGAGCCACGAATCTTTATTAGGCGACGGCTGAATGAATGTAGGCAGTCCCTGATAGTCGCCTAATCTAGTGCTGACCTGTGGAATTAGAAAATAGATTCGAGGGGTACCTGTAATACGGAGTTTACAGTTCCTGGTATGTATGGGGGGTTGAGGGTTAGGGTTAGGGAAGGAGAGGAAAGAATCAAGGATGCTCAGGTTTCTGATTTGGTTGGTTGAGTGGACTGTAGTGGTTTTCTCTGAACTTGGAATCACAGAAAGATGATCTTGTTTGGGGGCGGAAGGAAATGAGTTCCATTGTGGGCACACTTGGTTTAGCAGTCTCATGAACCATCCTCATGGAGTGGAGCTGTCTGTTTGGCTGTCTGTTTTGTGGGCCTGAGGTTCTGGAGAGAGAATGTGAACAAGTATATACAGTGCCTGATGATCTTAGCTGTGGTGGAAGCGCTTGCTTGGGGCATGTGTAGAAGGAGCAGAGAGCCTCAAACAGGTCTACAGTTGT
>NW_005368827.1:1690233-1710565 GCF_000412655.1 Myotis brandtii
TCCTGTCACTGGCTAAAGTTTTTTTTCTCTAGATATGTGGAGATTATGTAATGGGAAAGGAAGGCAATGCTGCCCATATGTCAATTTTTTTTTTTCTCAAATAAACACTTTTGAATAAATACCTTTTTTATTTCATCAGCTAGCTCAGGTCATTACTTGATCTGAACACAAGAAGGTGAATACAAATAGCCTTTTGGTGTATGTGCGTGCATGTGCATGCATAAAGCACACATTTAGTTTGCATATGTTAAGAAAACAAGACATGTAATTTGTAATGTATAGTCTCAACTATGGAAGTCAAATGTTGCATGGAGTATTTCTCAAATGTCATATCAATCAAGGAAAGACAGGAAGAAGAGTGCATGTTACTCATAGTTCTTGAGTCATGATGTTACATAATTCCCCTTTCCTTGCATTGCTGAATATTGGAATTAGAGAGTCAAAACACAGGCTCACCATTATGCCTTCCAATTAAACAGCTAATGAGCTAGAATAATGACCCTTTCTCCTGACTGGTTGTAAGAATAATTAGATTTAAAAATACTTCACACATGAATGAAATCACAACACGATCCATCGTGGAGCCTTGACCAGGTGGACGGGGCCTACCTCTTTGGGGTGATCAATAGCGGGGCTCCCTGACTGTGAGAGGGCACAGTCCGGGCTGAGGGACACCGCCCCTGCTGAGTGCACGACCTTCCGGATGAAGCCTGGGCTGTGAGGGCCGAGCCCCTTGCACGAATTTTGTGCATTGCACTCCTAGTATAGTAATAAATAGCTGAGGCTTTGGCCCTCCTTAATGTTAAGTAAGGAACAAACAAAAAAACTTATATAAGATAGATTAATATGCTTAAAATGAATATGACTATTAAAGAGCAAGACAATCTCAAATAAAGAAAAAGTTACTTTTTAAAATTTTTATATTTTTAAAACATGTTTTTATTGATTTCAGAGAGGAAGTCGAGAGAGAGAGAGAGAGAGAGAAACATCGATGATGAGGGAGAATCATTGATTCTCTGCCTCTTGCATGCCCCCTACTGGGGCTCGAACTTGCAATCTGAGCATGTGCCCTTGATCGGAATTGAACCCAGGACCCTTCAGTCCACAAGCCAATGCTTTATCCACTGAGCCAAACCAGAGAGGACCAGAAACAGTTACTTTTTAATTAACAAGTAAATTTGGTGATAGGACATGAAGAAAAGATTAAAAATTTAGTTGTTGGGGTGTCTGGTTTTAGATAATAAATAGATAATTCATGATGTAATTTAATATTTTATTGAAGGACTCCTACTGTATCTAAGATAGTAATTAAAATAATTTTACATATATCTTTTGTTATTCCATACTTCATACTTGATCTCTACAGTTTATAAGACCTGTTATCACTAGTACACCTAGATTCTGAGTATGTACATCTTCAGTCAGAATCCTAATCCTAGCAAAGAAGAGAATATACTTAATTTTCTAATGACCTAGGCTATTGCTCATTAATTAACATATGATATTTTCTATATTGGAGCATAGTCCTATTAGTGCTTCATTTATAAAAATTATGATAAAGTATATTAGTTTAATGATAGTGATAGCAAACTAATTATAAGTGTTGCTGAGATTGTTAGATGTCTTTCATTTTTAGATGACTTCCTAGAGAAATAATGATATTTTCTGGCTGTGATGAAGATTATCCTTATTAGTGCTGCTGAATAATCTTCTAGCAAATTTTAATAGACAAAATAACAGCAAAATGACTTTACCAAACTTTTCTTCCTAAAAGAAATAATTAAAGACATGGAGATTTTTTGTTTTAAAAATTTATTTTGACTACAATTATTTTTGCATATGTGTCAAACTTTCACTCAATTCTGTTGAACACAAATTCACTTGATACCTATCTTTTATGCTAGACCTTTATATAGATCTGGACATGTTGTGATCAAGATAACAGACCAGTGGCCTTTGCCCTCACAGGATCATATGGTCCAGTGTGGTAAATTTCAAAGGAGAATAAGAAATACTTAGAGCACAAAAGACAGTCATTTAAGTCTTGATGGACAGGGAACATTTGTTAGATTTCTAGATTGGTCCTTTGAGTAGACTGTGGTGCATTTCTTAGAGAAAAGTAAGTTTTAGAGAGCATAGATCATTCAAAAACCTGAGTATAAATTAGGGAGTGGGGATATATGAAATGGGGAGAAGTGTGTGGACTTTATACTAAGGGAAATAAGGAATCACTGAAGGGTAATAAGCAAAGCAATTACATGATTAAGATTACACTTTGCAAAGATCTGGTCAGTGGGGAGAATAAAGTAAATGAAGCAAGCCTAGAGCCACGAATCTTTATTAGGCGACGGCTGAATGAATGTAGGCAGTCCCTGATAGTCGCCTAATCTAGTGCTGACCTGTGGAATTAGAAAATAGATTCGAGGGGTACCTGTAATACGGAGTTTACAGTTCCTGGTATGTATGGGGGGTTGAGGGTTAGGGTTAGGGAAGGAGAGGAAAGAATCAAGGATGCTCAGGTTTCTGATTTGGTTGGTTGAGTGGACTGTAGTGGTTTTCTCTGAACTTGGAATCACAGAAAGATGATCTTGTTTGGGGGCGGAAGGAAATGAGTTCCATTGTGGGCACACTTGGTTTAGCAGTCTCATGAACCATCCTCATGGAGTGGAGCTGTCTGTTTGGCTGTCTGTTTTGTGGGCCTGAGGTTCTGGAGAGAGAATGTGAACAAGTATATACAGTGACTGATGATCTTAGCTGTGGTGGAAGCGCTTGCTTGGGGCATGTGTAGAAGGAGCAGAGAGCCTCAAACAGGTCTACAGTTGTCTGAGCCAAATAGTACATACTTCAGGGTTTGTGGAAATTTAGTCACAGGGAGCAGAGAGCCTCAAACAGGTCTACAGTTGTTGTCTGAGCCAGATAGTACATACTTCAGGGTTTGTGGAAATTTAGTCACAACTACTCAGTTCTGCTATTGTAGCATGAGGCCGCCGTAAAGATCACATAAGTGAGTAGGCGTGGCTCTGATACATTAAAAGTTAATTATAGAAACTAAAATTTGAATTTCATATAATCACATATCACTGAATTATTGCTCCTTTTATGTTTTTAAAAATTTTCAACCATTTAAAAGTATACAAGTCCATTCTTAGTTTGTGGACCACACACAAAGAAACCCAGTCGGCCAGATGTTGCCCATGGGCCACAGTTTACAGACCCCTGGCCTAGAACATTACCCTTTGGTTAACAGAAAACAAAGAAGAAATGACAGGCATGGATCAGAATGGTAGGAGAAAAGTTAAGAGCATAAGATATGTGTATGTGTGCATGTGTGTGTGTAATTTTGAGTTTGTTAGCTCTGATATTTGTGGTACTTGGCTGCCAAGAAGTTAAAAATTGTAGCAATGACTGAGGTCTACAGGTAATGGAAATGGGAAAGGCGGGGTTTTAATAAATATACTCTATTTATAATTATAAAAGAAATAAATACAGAGGTGCTTGAAGAAAAGGAGTCATCCCTCCCCATCCTCTACGCCTTCCTGTCACCAATCCAAATCCCCCAAAGCATGAGGTTATATGTCCTAGAAACCTGACTTCTATTCTTGGCTATCTCATAATAACCAGGTAATTAAACCTCTATTCGCAGATTACTTTTATGTAAAGAAAAACTAATTTGGTGGGAAAGGAGAGAGAACAAGTAAGAAGACATGTATGCATGTTCTTGAGACTGAGCTCAGTTTGGAACAAATTTAAGCAATATCATCTATGAAAGCAACTAGTAGGATATATGGAATATATTTAAAGGATTTTTAAATGTTAGTCCTCTCCTCCAAATATTTTCAATTTAATGTCCTATGTGAGTTCTAATCCTTTTCAGGGAAATAATCTGTTTTCCTGGTTTTGGATAAGAATATATGAATTATTTAAACAATATCTATTGATTAAGAGAGTGAATGATTCTTTTAAAAATGTGAGTGTGCATAGACTGTAAAGTATGCTTGACTGTGATGAGTTATCAATAATTGCAAATTTGTGTGATGATCATACTGCTGTCCATTATAGAATCAAGTCAACGTACTGGGTGGATTTTTGTGTTTGTGCAACTCAACAGAAACGTAAGAAAATGTGAGAAGCAGTTTTACGGGAGGGATATAAATGATTTGTGTTAGAACCCAACTCTGCTATTGATTTGACAAAGTTAAGTAAGCTTGGGACAAGTTATTTAACCCCCTCACTGAACCCCAATTTCATTTTCTATAAAATGTAGATCAGCTGCCTCTTTGTGCATTAGTGTGGTTTCAATGAGAGGACATAAGATACAGAACATAGTCGCTGACTTATAGTAAGTGCTCAGTAAGTATTAGTTCCTCTCTTTCCATTCCCTCTTACAAGAAAATTAATTTTGCCCTCTATTTCTACTTGCTGTGCACCGTTGCCTTAAAGAACAAACCTAAATGAAAGAGAAGAGTTTTATTGATGTGCTTGCAAATGGGTTATTGGGAATGTAGAATCTGTTACATTTGAAGAACATAAACTCCATTGTAATATGAGCCTCATGCAAAGCTAAGAAGAGGTCAATAATTTGTTTTATTTAAAACATTAAATTATGATGGCTCACTTAATAATTCCAAACTACTAAGCTAAACTACATTTGTGTTCAGCAAAACAGTCATAAAAATTCCTGTTAGACATTTAATTACTGCACAAATTGTTTTAGAAAGCGCTGTAAAACAAACATGTTGATTAACAAAAAAATAGAGACATAATTACAAAACCACTAATCTTTTTAAATATATAAATTTGGCTACAAGCAAGTATTCTATCATATAGAACCCTTTACCCCTTGAGGGCTTGTCATTCTTCATAACCTGTCCATTTTCAAAAAAAAAAATTCACCTGCAGATTCTTTTCACATGTATAAATTGAAGAGATTGATTGGGTTCTTAAGAAAAATGTTTTGTTTTATTTTTTAAATGGAGACATATTAACATTTATGAGCACGAAGGTACAGAATCAAATTTGCAAAAAGAAAATCAATGCTTGAGTAAATCATGAAATAAGTGATTGTCAGAGTAAGGAGGTGGCAACAGTTACTAAGGTTCAGGGTGGGGGTGGGAGGTGAAGTCGTTATTGAATCTCTTCAGAAAAACCAATTATGTAGTCATCACTCAAAGTCCACAATATCTCAGGCAGAGGAACTGTCTTCCCAAGAGTATTAATGTGATCTTCATCAATGCTTTTTTTAAAAAAAGCATTAGTTCTAAATTTGAATTAGGAGGGCTGTATTATGGCTTGAATTCTACCAGAGGAAAATGTACAGTGGTAAAGATCCTCTTTAATTAGGCCTCTTGTCCCAATCATCTTTGAAATTATAGCATATTTTTGGCAAAACCATTTAGAGTTGTACCTGGGAGCCATACAATAGATTAAACACACTCACGCACATATACAGACAAAATTAACAAATTATGCACAAGTGACACACATCAAACGCTGTCTCATGATTTTGATTTAATAATAAAAAGTGTGCGTGGCAGAGAGAGGAAGAGGCACAGGGGCCGAGAGGGAGGGAGAGAGGGAGGGAAGGAAGGAGAAAGGGAAGGTAGGAGGGAAGGAGAGAGGGTTGGAGGGAGGGAGAGAGAGAGAGAGAGGAAGGAAGGAAAGATGGGAGAGGAAGAAGGGGAAAGAGGGTAAGGGTGGGACTATTTTTTCCTGAGCATATTTATTCAAGAAACATTTCTTCAGTAACATTCTATTATTCAGGCATTGTAGTTTTAATAATGAATTACAATGTCTATATATAAATCGTAGTTTTGACAGGAGAGAAAGAAATATACACAATTTAAATATTATAATCAGAGTAAAATATAACCAATAATAGATCATTGACTCACTTTGGAAAATGGGATGAGGAGCAGGGTTCCAGAGCAAGATGACATCATTTAATGCTTTTTAGTTCTTCCCAGAGCCTGAGGAAGCAATGGGCAGACTTCTTTCTGAGCTTGTTATAACAGAGAGGAGTGAGGTGTGGTCCTTGTCCTCCGGCCTTGCATGTAATATCATATTGAGAAAATTGTTAAGTGATGCAAAGAAGAGGAATAAACTTAGGAAAGTTGTGAAAAAGTGTGTTACTATCACAAGGAGATAATCAAGATAATGATACCAAATACAGACGAGCAGCCAAGCCACATATAGGTTATCACTAATCTCCTGGGGACTGAAGGAATTCTGGTCTTTGAAAAGGATCCTCTTTAAAGTTGATAGAACCATCTCTTCCAAGTTTTTCTGGTCCTGTTCCAGACTCAATAGCTCTTCTATTTGTTACTCTATGCTGGCAAAAATACTGACCACTAATGGAATACCAAAGCTTTCTTATTCCATTAAATTCACAAAAATCACACAAAAATGAAGTAAAGTAAAAGCATATATTGTATCTCAAATATGAGTGGCAGTTATGCCAATTTTGAAGTGACTACCATCACAAAATAAAAACTTAGACTTTACTGTATTTTATAAAGTAATACTTAGAGGGGCATTACACTTTGGACATCCTCTTTCATTAGTTCTGGGGAAAGGATTGTAAACGGAATTTTTAAAAATCTTCCCCCGAGAGGCTAGTGATCAGTCAAGAGTGGACCATTATCCTCAACACAATCTTTGAGAAACCAACCCCTGGGTTACTAATAAGCAGAATGTCTCCATTTCCATTGATTTCATGTCCTTCCTCTATAGGAGGTACCACATTCTGTGCAAAGATTTTAATAATAGTCAAATGTACCGTTATGTTTAAATAGTCTATTTTTGTTTGTTTTTAGAGCTGGTTGGAAAATAACACATGACTAAGCTGATCTGCACTAGGTCTAAGTTTCAAGCAGGCACAGCAACCTTTTCAAGCTTACATACTGATAAGAGGTCTTATGGTCTGAAGACTTTTATTTGTGAAATGTTTCAAATACCAATATAATTCAGAAAAATAGTAGTAAGTGACAAATCAAAGATGCCCTGTTTTTTTTCATTTCCATAATTGAGTGTTTTATCCTTAAAAAAATAAAGGCCAATAAAGAGAAAATAAAAAATTTAAATATATTTTTTAAAAAATATATTTTTATTGATTTCAGAGAGGAAGGGAAAGGGAGAGAGAGAGAGATAGAAATATCAATGATGAGAGAGAATCATTGATCCCCTGTTTCCTGCACGCCCCCTACTGGGAATTGAGCCAGAAACCCAGGCATGTGCCCTGACAGGGAATCAAACCTTGACCTCCTAGTTCAAAGGTTGATGCTTAACCACTGGTCCACGTGGACTGGGCAAAAGAAAAAAAAATAATAAAGAAATTAAATCTTAGCAGAGAAAATAGAAATTTTCAATCTCAACAAGGAAAATATGCAATTTACAGTTCCTTGGAACCTTTGTGATACAATAGACAGTGAACAGGGTATGATTTTCACATTACTTTTTCAGACCAGAAATAAAGCACACAGCATTTTTTTTGTCTACATTTTACTTCTTTTTCAGAGAACACACTGTACATAAAATAGAAAAATTAATGATTTTGGGAAATCTAGCTTTTGAATAAATTCCAATTTATATATCATTGAATACATTAAATTATCTATTAAAACTATCTATGCTTGTGGTTGGCAGAATAAAAGGCTCACCCAAAACTGTTCATGTCCTAGACCCAGAAAAATGTGAGTTGCATGTTTTTTTTTAAAAATATATTTCTTTATTGGTTTCAGAGAGGAAGGGAGAAAGAGAGAGAGAGATAGAAACATCAATGATGAGAGAGAATCATTGATTGGTTGCCTCCTGCACGCACCCCACTGGAGATTGAGCCCGCAACCCAGGCATGTGCCCTTGGCCGGAATCAAACCTGGGACCCTTCAGTCCGAAGGCTGTCCCTCTATCCACTGAGCCAAGCCAGCTAGTGTGTGACTTGCATGTTTACATGACTATATACAAATGGAAAAAACAAACTTTGCAGATGAGATTAAGATCAGGACTCTAAAAGAGTAAGAGTATCCGGGATTATCACCAAGGTGCCTAACATGTGAAGGCAGAGGCAGATGAGTCAGAATTGAGGCTAAAAACAGTTTGGATGATGTGATGTAAGGAAAATTCAACCCACCAATCCTGCCTTTGGCTATGGAAGAGGTCCATGAGCCAAGAAATGTGTGCAGCCTCCAGTAGCTAAGAAAGGGTTTTCCCCTTGAGAGTATTAATAGGAACACAGCCCTGCAGACACCTTGCTCAGCCAATCAAGACCCACTGCAAACTTCTGATCTGCTAAATTGTAAATGTGTGATTTACAAATTTCAATGTATAAAATAATACATTTCTAAGCCACCAGTTTGTGGTAACCTGTTACAGCAGCATAGGAACCTAATGAAGACTTTAGTACCTGGAAGTGGTATATTATTGTAACAAGTG
Source organism: Myotis brandtii (assembly GCF_000412655.1). Classification (NCBI taxonomy): domain Eukaryota; kingdom Metazoa; phylum Chordata; class Mammalia; order Chiroptera; family Vespertilionidae; genus Myotis; species Myotis brandtii. The sequence continues at coordinate 1,698,661 of NW_005368827.1, forward strand.
CCTGAAAATGTGGGCAGAGGCAGAGACTGCGAAAATTTTGAGGAGCATAATTTTTTTTTAAAAAGGACTAGATTATCTTTAAAAGACAGTAGAAATATGATGTTAATGACTCTGCTAATGAGGACTCAGAAGGTAGTGAAGAGCACAGTGGAGAAAACATTTATCACCTTAGAGAATATCTAAATCATCGGGAATGAATTGTTAGGAGAAATATAGACCTTAAAGGCACTGCTTGTGAAGGAACAAAAGGAAATGAAATACGTGTTCGCAAACTGGAAGAAAGGGAATTCTTAGTTTATAATTGCAGAAATTTAGAAGAATGATGTTCTATAGGTATATGGAAAGCAGAATTTGTAAGTGATGAACTTGGATATTTGATGAGCTTTCCAAGTAAAGTACTGAATGTGTGGCCTGGCTTCCTTCTTGCTGCTTATAGTGAAATGCAAGAGGAGAGAGATAAACTAAGCAAAGAACTATTATATAAGCAAGCAAAACTATAAACAAACACATGGAAAAAGAATCAGAGTTCATGATTTTTCTAATCCTTAGCCTACCCGAATGGCAACAGATGCAAAAATTAAGAGAGTCCCTTGAAAGAATCATGGTCTTGAGAAAAAGCCTATGGTGTGGCTGGGCAACTTTTTGCTAATTTGTCAGAAAAATCAAGATCACAATATTCAGGCAGACAAAAGGGTCCTTGAAGAGATTAAGTATATGACTCTTAGATCCCTCATCTATCTCATGGGAAACCAAAAATAGAGATAGGATTATTTAGATAGTTTCTTCTTTAGTTGATTGACTCCTGTGACACACATAGGAGACCCACAAGGTTTTTGAGAAACTTATGCCAGCAGAAAAACTACCAGCTTGGATTGGAAAAGACCAAGATAGTACAAAATGAGGAGGTTGTTGGACCAGTAAAATTCTACAGGTAGAAAACGGGGAGATAACATGACTCAGCTGAAAACATGTGTTAACTTTCATGAAAAATAAAGGATGACTTTAAGGGTGAAGACCAAAGAGTGGGACTATGAACCACAGAAGGTAAATTCTTTTCTTTTTTTTTAAAAAAATATATTTTTATTTCAGAGAGGAAGGGAGAGATAGAAACATCAATGATGAGAGAGAATCATTGATTGGCTGGCTCCTGCACACCCCCACTGGGGATTGAGCCCACAACCTGGGCATGTGCCCTGACCGGAATCAAACTATGACCTCCTGGTTCATAGGTCTATGTTCAATCACTGAGCCATGCCAGCTGGGCAGAAGGTAATTCTTATGCTTTAAAAGTGAATGGGGATTGCCTGGATGGATTTAGAAATTGCTTTACACCAGTGACTTTTATTCTTTCTATTTTTATTAGTTTTGAACCAGAATATTTATAATTGTTATCTTATGGCTGTACCACCATTATAGTTTAGGAAAAATGCCTTGCTTTTTGATTTTCACAGACTCACAGGTGGAAAGTAATTTTCCTCAGGATTAATTTTGCTCAGAGCTTCACATATACTTTATTTAGATAATTTTGATGGCACTGTTGAGCTAATGAAATTTAGATAAGATTTCAACTTTGAGTTAACAATGTAATGTGTTGAAAATTCCCTCCCCCCCCGGGGATTGAGCCCACAACCTGGGCATGTGCCCTGACCAGAATCAAACTGTGACCTCCTGGTTCATAGGTCTATGTTCAATCACTGAGCCATGCCAGCTGGGCAGAAGGTAATTCTTATGCTTTAAAAGTGAATGGGGATTGTCTGGATGGATTTAGAAATTGCTTTACACAAGTGACTTTTATTCTTTATATTCTTATTAGTTTTGAACCAGAATATTTATAATTGTTATCTTATGGCTGTACCACCATTATAGTTTAGGAAAAAATGCCTTGCTTTTTGATTTTCACAGACTCACAGGTGGAAAGTAATTTTCCTCAGGATTAATTTTGCTCAGAGCTTCACATATACTTTATTTAGATAATTTTGATGGCACTGTTGAGCTAATGAAATTTAGATAAGATTTCAACTTTGAGTTAACAATGTAATGTGTTGAAAATTTGAGCAACTTTGGATGAATAAGTTTATTTTGCATTTGTAATGGATGTGAATCTTTGGAGGCCAAAGGATAGGCCAGGACAGGCAGAATAATAACTTTCTCACCAATGTTGTCCACATCCTAATCCCAGAAGTTTATAAATATGTGATATTACATAGGGAAGGGGAATTAAAGTGGAAGCTATAATTATGGTTGCTAATCATCTAACCTTAAAATAAAGACATGTTTTAGATTATTAGGGTGGGCCCAGTAGAATCATGTATATTTATAAGTGAAAGATGGAGGCAGAAGAAGAGGGTCAGAAGGAAATGTGTCTATGGATGACATTAAGTGAGAAGGCCTCAACTGGCTATTTTTGCTTTGAAGATGGAGGTAGGGGGCCATTAGCAAATAAAAGTGAGCAATCTCTAAAAACTAGAAAAGGCAAGAAACCATTTTGTCCCCTAGGGCCTCCAGAAATAAATACACCCTATTGACACCTTGATCTTAGTCTAGTAAGACCATGTCAGATTTCTGATCTACAGAACCGTAAGATAAATTTTTGTTTTAAGCCACTGAGTTTGTGGTAATTTGATACAGCAGTATAGGAAACTAATACTCTGCTATTATATAATGGCTCAAATAAAGGCATTGCTACATAATGAAAGTCAAATTTGTAGTGAATCTCTTATCACAGATTTACATTCTTCAATAAATATTTTATTGTTTAAATGCTGCAGGATTGTCCTTTCTACTGGTGCTATGATATATATTCATTATCTTTGTTTGGCTTACTTTTTTACTCTTTATATTAAAGAGAAAGCTGCAAACTCTGCTATTGCTCCTGTCACTGGCTAAAGTTTTTTTTCTCTAGATATGTGGAGATTATGTAATGGGAAAGGAAGGCAATGCTGCCCATATGTCAATTTTTTTTTTTCTCAAATAAACACTTTTGAATAAATACCTTTTTTATTTCATCAGCTAGCTCAGGTCATTACTTGATCTGAACACAAGAAGGTGAACACAAATAGCCTTTTGGTGTATGTGCATGCATGTGCATGCATAAAGCACACATTTAGTTTGCATATGTTAAGAAAACAAGACATATGTAATTTGTAATGTATAGTCTCATATGGAAGTCAAATGTAGTATTTCTCAAATGTCATATCAATCAAGGAAAGACAGGAAGAAGAGTGCATGTTACTCATAGTTCTTGAGTCATGATGTTACATAATTCCCCTTTCCTTGCATTGCTGAATATTGGAATTAGAGAGTCAAAACACAGGCTCACCATTATGCCTTCCAATTAAACAGCTAATGAGCTAGAATAATGACCCTTTCTCCTGACTGGTTGTAAGAATAATTAGATTTAAAAATACTTCACACCACATGAATGTCACAACATTGCCAGTCAGAGAAAGGGAAGACAGAGCACCATACTTAATTTTGCTCACTCTGATAAAAGTCATTTTGCTGTATGGGTGATAAACTGGAGAGTTACATTATTGATCTTTGTCCAAATTCACCGAAGATCTTAAAAAAAACAGGATACAGATAACTGGACCAGTACTAGGACTATGTGAACTATGTATTTAAAATACTATTACAAGGTGCTCTATGCTAGAATGCTATTCAAATTAATATAATTGTTCAAATTTCAGGTTCTCATAATTTGTATACACTGAGACTCAAGAAGAAAACATTTTATTTAAGGCATTCTTGTCAGAGTCTTTCTAAATATACAAGAATTACAGTTTCTATATAATAAAAGCCTAAGCGACCATTAGGCAGAATGACCAGAATGACCAGTTGCTATGATGTGCACTGACTACCAGGGGGCAGATGCTTAATGCAGGAGCTGCCCCCTGGTGGTCAGTGCGCTCCCACAGGGGGAGTGCCACTCAGCCAGAAGCCAGGCTCATGGCTGGAGAGCACAGTGGTGGAGGCAGGAGCCTCTCTTGCCTCTGCGACAGTGCTAAGGAGCAGCGACTGAGTGGTAAGGAGCAGCGAGCAGGTGGGCAGCAAGGAGCGAAGAGTCCCAGATTGTGAGAGGGCACAGGCTGGGCTGAGTGAAGAGTCCCAGATTGTGAGAGGGCGCAGGCTGGGCTGAGGGACCCTTCCCCCCCACTCCTCCCCGGCAGTGCACGATTTCATGCACGGGGCCTCTAGTTTAGTGATAATAAAAAATCTTGGAGTGTCTCAAGAATCATCTTTCTGTATAGAAATCTTAATCATACACTATTGGACATAAGGAATTTATAAGAAATAGGCATGTATATTTATTGATTTTAGGAAATTATATAGGATGAAGAAACAGGATTTATGATTATATCTTGTATCTTATTTGAAATCCCATCTACTTTCCTATGATGATTCCTACATTGATATGGTTAACTAAATCCTTGAAATTTTAGCAGTAGTTGTCTAATTTTAGAATATTGAAGTATTAATGTTTATTTCCTGTTATCTAGAAATGCTGGTTTCCTCAAAGGTTAGGTTTTGAATTAATATTTATTGGTAAGTACTTTAAAAAGACTCAAGCTCAAGGAAATACATTTTTGTTGCATGTTTACCTTAGTTCACAATTGTTTGTAAAATTGGGAAAGGTCTATTATAAGTTACAAGTGTCTTGTATAGTCACTGTTAAGGCCTGGTGGAGGAAGACATATTTCTGATTAAACAGAACTTTTTAAAAAAATTTCTTAAAAATAAAAACAAAATGTCAAAGCATGATACTAATTTTGCTCATCAGCTTCCATGTCACTAATTAATATTTTCAACATTGAGAATTTAACTTTCTAAGAGTATTTTCAATGTAAAAGCTTTTATTCAGTATTTTGATAGTCTCTGCCTTATAGCTTTATTAGCTTTCAGACCACTTCCACCTATCTAAAGGACAATTAAGGTGAAGAGTACAGCTCTATCCATTGCAAATTCAAGGCAATTTATTACTTTAAACAAAATTTATACTGAGAAATGGGGCAAATCAACTTTATATTCAATTTCCAAATCTGTCATTATCTAGGAAATGAGGACAGTAATAAGCAAATGACACATTAATACATAAAAACAGTCAATACATGGAATATGTGAGAGGAATATTCATTGTTACTGTTATTAGCTTTTTTCAAACTAAGCTTTCTTTTATCAAGTTATACCTCTATATTATAGATAGATCGAATATGTTAGATTCTAAAAAAGTTCAACAAAATGTAATCTGAAAATATTGAATAATTCCCATAATTGTCTAAGTACAAAAGTCTTATATTGAAAGTATCTGGGTATATGATACTTTTAAATCATAATTGTTTTTATACCCTTGTAAAGATTTATTAAAGCTAAGAAATACTACTGGTAAGTAATATCTTACTCTTATCAAAGGCCCTGATTTTCTGATTATTATAAATCAAGAAGTTTGTTTTACCCAGCACATTTTATTTGGTTGCTTCAAATTTAGTTGTCAAAATTTCGATATAGGAATTGTCATCGCTTAGTTCACCAGGGCCCAAGTGTTGTGTCATTCCCTGATAAATCATGCTGCCATAAAGTAACATTAATTATTTCTGCTCCAGCTAGTAGACATCAACATTGAATTTTTTTCTCAGCTTTCATCTGATGGTTGAAGTAAGTCCATTTATCATCTTTTTAGAAATGAATTGGATTAGATCATGAAATATTTTTTATGATTGGCAGGCTTCATGGTGGATGTGAATAGGTAGTGGTCAGCAAAGACCTTGCAGATTTATTTTCTTGGTCATGCTCTTGCCTCCAATAAATACTTCACTACTTCAATGTTACAACTTTTAGAGGCCAGAGAGGTGACAGAATGTGAGCAGCAGCAAGCATAATTTCTAGATCATCTCCATAGTCCTTTGGATTTTTTCTGAGCATATAGAGGGCATCTAGAAACATAAAAACAATAGCAACCACTTTACCAAACTCTAGATCTTTGGGACCTTTGAAGTTTGCCCAAGGTCATAGCTAGTGTGTAATGGAACTTGTTAAAAGTTTACATGTGAAGAAATAAACTTTTGAAGCAGAAACTATTTATCTATGGGGATCACTCCGGCGGATTCTTAACTAAACTCTGATGACCGATACCTGGGCGGTAGAAGCAGCCCCTCATCAAGGATTCCTCAATGACAGTCTCTGTGCAAGAGACATCCATCAAGGTAAAAGTTGATGAAAGTAAGGAATAAGTTTCAAATCTCCTAATGTAAGTGTCCTCTACAGATTTATTAACCTGAAATTTTCTGTTCTGAACCTAGAATAATGAAATTTTTGTGAGGGTTGTGGATATAAGCCTAAATGAAGTTTAGTGTTGGTAGGTGCTCCTATATGGACCTGTACTTATCATGAAACTAATAAGACTCATTATCTCTGGCCCTCAAAGTTTAAGTAAATAGTGAAAAATAGATATTGTCAGAGCTGAATTGATTAAATTTTTGAATTGATTAAATTTTGATTCCTATTCTTGTAGTCATTTAACTTAATGTTAATGCAAAATATAGCACAGAGAGAACCCTGAGATGTTTTACATAAATTTAATGTTTCCCATGTGAATGTTATTATTATTTCATAAATGTTTTCAACCTGTAGGCTTGTCACTGTTCTTTTCCCTGCTTGCTGAACAATATCTTGTCGTACATTCTTTGGTGAACACTAAATGGAGTATAAGTTTTGTTATAGGCATAATACTTTATCATATTCCCTAGAAATAATTTTTTACCTCAGTTCTAGTAAAAATGTATAAGAGCAGTGAAATCAGGAAGAGAAACTGAAGGGTCTTCTATTGATGGTACTCATTTCCAGTGTAAGAAAGAAAAGCAAGGGAGAGACCAAGATGGCGGCATAGGTAAACACCGCAGACTGCTGCCGCAAACAACCACTTCAAAAATACAACTAAAAGACGGAACGGACATCACCCAGAACCACAGGAAGGCTGGCTGAGGAGAGACTCTTCAACTAGAAGGAAAAATAACAGCACACCGAGGCTCAGAGGAGGCGCAGTGTGGAAAAAACTCAGGTGCGGAGGTGCGCGCGCAAAGCGGGCTGGTGGCTGAGAGCGCGGTTGTCGTTTTCGGTCAGGGGGGAGTCTCAGACTCTGAGCTCCAGATACGGGCGAATCGCTGGGGACTCGGACCCAAACGGGAGAAGCGGGAGTGTCTGGCATCAGTTGGAAGGCAGCTTTCCCTCCGAGGTTTGCAGCGGTTCCGGGGGTTCTGAGAAGCAGAGCCTCTGGGAACAGGACTGAGGGCACCATAACGGCTCCCTCCGCCCGCCCTGTTGAGCCCGCCCCGCCCAAGCCCTGCGCAGAGCCATTTGCCGGATCGCCTCAGGGGTGACTGCCAGAGAGACAGTGAATGTCTAAATATGTCTTCTCTTACAATGTAGAGACTTTTTCTTAGAAAAAAAAATGCAAAAATACAAATTTTCCAAAGGCTAACAATTACCGCAATTTAGTCAAATCTATATTACTACCCTCAAGGAGATATAAGACAGCAGTGTTACCATTTTCCTTTGTTAAACAATAAAAAAACAAGCCATAATAATCCAAAAATAAACCCAACTTATACCAGGTTTTAAAATCCGTGACATACCCATGTGCCTCTAGTGGATTTTCTAACTTTCAAAGTAATGCGGAGGATCAGCTGAGAGGAACTTGCTGGAACTGGGAAGTATAATACTCCTTGACAAAAGATTTTCTGCAGTCTCTGTAAAAGCCTTTGAGGTGCTTGCATTTAACCTCTCAGCAGCAACACCACCCCGTGGAGCCCCTCTGACACCCAGCAACTCACAAAGGCATGTGGGCCTAAAAACTCCCAGATCAGCCACAATTTATGATATGGAGTGGCGTTTCCTATACCAAAGATGAAACACTATTCATCTGCAACATATGCAGCCCAGAGCATCATTTCTCTTTCCAAATCTCTTTGTAGAAAATGTCTCCTTTGGGAATTTGAATTTAGATGTTGAATAGAAAAAAGTTAGAAGGATTTTAAATGCATCCTGAAATTTCGTTCTGGCAAGAGCTCCTGAGGGTTTCATCACCTGTTGAAATTGCCGTTTTCTTTAACTTCTCTAAGAAAAGAATAAATGTTGTTCAAAGAATGATATAAAAAAGTGAATACCTCTTTGTAAGTGTTGGTAGGGCATTCAGCATTTCTGTAAATAAGATTTTATTCAAGTAAATACTTAACACTTATAAAGAAATAGTTTGATGATTTCAAGAAATAGTTAAAATGATCCCAATACTTTTACTTCAAGGGTCAGTCCCCTTAGCTCAGAAGGGATAAGTTCCATGATCCTTCTAAAATGGTATCTGTAAATTATGGAGAAAATTGACCTCTAACACTTATAATCAGTCTCTGACTCAGAAATAAAAAATAATGCAGCCATATGGAAGGAAGTAAGAAAGAATCATTTCTTGGTAAGAAAATAAAATACTGCAATCTGTGTATAATTGGAAAGTAGTTTCTCTTTACCATAGGCAGAAGACAACTGTTATCAAATCATGACTAACAACCTTTTTTTATTGCCTACTATCTCAAAAGCAAGCAAATACAATGTTTTCTTTGCATGATTAGATACGGGTTTAGGTCCATATATTTCCTCCATATCATCTATATGAAGCACCGCCTAGACAGCAACTCTTTATCATTTAGCATGATCACTTACCAGTAAACATAAACTTCTCTCTCTCTCTTTTTTTTTTTGAGTGAGATGGAGAGGATAGAATAAACAACATGGACTGTGGCTCAAGACAGACCTAATTTGAATGCTGGTGTTATTATCGCTATTTTATTTAACAGCTTTATTTAAGTATAATTTAGTTATATCATAAAACTCACCTATTTTCAGAGTACACTTTTATGACTTACATATTGACAGAGGGGTGAACATTGACAGATGATGAACATTTTCATCATCCCCCAAAAGAAAGCTCATGCCCAGTTACAGTCACTCCCCATTCCCATCCAATCCTAAGTGACTGTTAATCTACTTTATGTCTCTCTGACTCCCAGGATCAGTAACTCTCTTTCAAAGACATGTACATTGTCATTCAAAAAACTGTAGCAGTCTTCCCAAGAACAAATAGCTGGTAAATCCATATGAAACATGTAGGTAATGCTTATGGCAACCCATATAAAACATTCCCTGCTCATTTCTGTATTTTACCAACGAGGAAAGTGTAGTATGGAAAGGGGAAGTAACTTTCCTAAAGTTTCACATGGAGACAATAATGAGCGAGTAAGATTTAGAGTTAAGACTGAATTCCTGTATTCCCGGCCAATGTTAAAACCGATTAGTGTAAAGCAAGATATGGCAAAGGAGAGAGGTTCAAAGTTGTGAGAGTCCTATCCTTTAACAATTTATTTTTTTAAATAAAGATAGATTGAGTACCAATTATATACAAAGTATTATGCTAGACTGGATAGAAATAGGAGTAAAAGGCTCTCAGGTATCTCTGGACAGAGAAAGCAGCAGGATAACCGCTACATTAATGGAACAGAGGAAGATGGAGTCAGGAATAGGGTGTGTGACAGGTGGCATTTGTGTGGAATTAGTACAGAGGCAGTCAGCCTGGAAACTCGAGGAGGAAAGTTTCTTATAGTAAATACCACTTTCAGATCAAATCCCAGGAGCATATATTATTTAAAAAGTTAATATTCATCTGTGAGGTGGGACAGCTGCCCACCTGGCATTGCTGAGGGTAGAGAAGGTAGTTCTGAACCTTTTAAACATCTTAACAAAGTAATGGAAGAATCATTCCCACACCTAAATTAAAAAGGGACAAAGTGCAATGTGAAAGCTAGAGTACATTTTAATCCCCATTTCTGCATTTTAAACACCCTGAATTGTCTTATTGGTCAATTGAGCAAAGAACCTTTCATTCAGCAAATAGGCATTGAAAGCCAGCTTTGAATCAAAACAGCATAAGATGCATACCTTCACATCAAGGGTTCATGTGTAAGTAATTCTTATACTCGCTGTAGAAAGTTGAATAGACACAAAGATAATGTAAGGAAGCCTTGTTCAGTTATGTAATAGTAAGGAAAGCGTCTCAGACACGGAGTTATTTGAGCCAAATTTTAAAAGGTCAAGAAAACAAAAAATCCAGACAGATTTATAACTTAATGCCCCAAATGCCCCATTTTCTAATTTCACCTGTTTATGAGACAATTTTGTACAACCTGAAAAGCATTATAAAGTATCATTTTTACCTAAAAGTTGATTACAAAAGCAGTATGGGAGTGTACTAGGGGTAGAGCAAAGATTGGTTAAGAAAGCACAAGACCCTCGATGTGTTTATTTACTTAAAATTTTTGAACAGTTTTGAAATCAGCACCATTTCCCATCTTCCCCAGCAGCTTCAGTATGGATGTGAGCCTTTGGAAAGAACATTAGACAGTCTGTTCCCTCCCTCTGCTCCCCTTCTTCTTGCAATGAGAGAATTTACATTTCCATTGCTGTAGACCTTGGGCGTTTCAGTTCACTGAAACACACTCTACTGATTTCATGGCCCTGATCTCTGATTGCTTGGGCACAGGCACTGCCTTCGTCCACAAGTGAAACAAGGAATAGTTATTCCCATTCAGGCTTTTAAAATGAGACCTAGAATTGGGGGTTGGGGTAATTAGGTGTAATGTTCAAAGTAGAGAAGTATATGAGGCAATAAATACTGGTTGAGGTTGGTTAAGCGCCAAAATGAAGCAGCGATGTTTGATAACCACTAAAGCTATTTATGGTAAATATACTCCTAAACCATGAACATTAGTCCCATTAAATGACAGGACTTAAAAAGCAATAAGAAACCGTAAAAGGTAAAACATGCAATTTTCCTTCTTTGTGAGGAATATGAAAATGCTGACTTGTTCATTTTTCCCATTGCGAATGCATTTAGCACATAATTTAGGTGAAAGGTAACATAGTATAAACAAAAATATTTATTGGCAATAAAAGGATATTAAATATAAAATAGTTTGCAAGGGCTGAAATTATCATAGCTCAGGGAAGGGAGGGAGGCTGGGAGGAAGGAAGGTAAATATGAAAAGAGTTCTAAATTTTCCTTATATTAATTTTTATACAATTATAACTCCTAATTATAATAATCTCAAAAAGTACCTACTGAAAGGACCATACTGTCTAAGCAAGGACAAAAATACAGATTATAGCAATGCCTGAAATTTAGTTCAATGTTTTCTGATAAATATAGAGAGGACATTCAGGTAGTAATTTTTGTTGTTTTTGTTTATATTTGTGTTTGTTTTCTACTCTCTGTCTAAGCAAGGACAAAAATACAGATTATAGCAATGCCTGAAATTTAGTTCAATGTTTTCTGACATATATAAAGAGGACATTCAGGTAGTATTTTTTGTTGTTTTTGTTTATATTTGTGTTTGTTTTCTACTCTACCACTTTCTCATCTGGAATAAAACTTAAAAATGACTTTGTATTATATTCAGCCATCTCCACAGATTGCCTAACCTTTGCTAATGGACTTATATTCATGCATATTCTATCACCTATATTCTTTCCAAATTTTAATGATAACAGATTTTACAAATTAGCATGATGGGTGTGATTCACTGTATTATTAGGGCAGAATTATTTAATTCAGAATCTTTAGTGCCTAAAAGTTTTAGTTTGTCTTTCAAACCCCTGCCCACCATGTCCTTTCTTTCAGTCATGTTGCATGAGATGGAGGAAAGAGAGTTAGTTTTTGCAACATCTGTAATAACAAAAAGTCCAAATGGTGTTTTCTTGTAGGAAATAGCACAAAAATTTGTTTTCCTCTATTGCAGTGGTTCTCAACCTGTGGGTCGCGACCCCTTTGGGGGTAGAACAACCCTTTCACAGGGGTCGCCTAAGACCA
>NW_005368827.1:1710643-1764640 GCF_000412655.1 Myotis brandtii
TAACAATGAAGGGGGTCACCACAACACGAGGAACTGTATTAAAGGGTCGAAACATTAGGAAGGTTGAGAACCACTGCTCTATTGCAAACACCTCTGAAAAACAGGAGCTGCTATACCATAAAAGTCCCTCAAATAAAAACTTTTAGCAAAGTGTTGCAATACTGGGAGCCATCAATTTTTTGTGTGTGTGTGTGCCAACCAGGGTGGGTGATAAAATGTGAGGTATGCTGATGAGTGCTTCATGGACATTTTGGGTAATGATGTGAGTAATGTGTCATTCATGTCCACAGTTAGAGAATGGTCACAATTATTCCAATGCAATGGTATAAACATGGGTAGCTCTTGGAGGCCTTTGAGAAATGAAGCAATCTATTCTAATAAAAGGGTAATATGCTAATTAGACCAGATAGACTGGACATCTCCGGTCAAAGCCACGGTGGCAGAAGCTGAGGCAGAGGCAGTTAGGGATGATCAGGCCGGCAGGGGAGAGCAGTTAGGGGCGATTAGGCCAGCAGGCAGAGGCGGTTAGGGGTGATCAGGCAGGCAGGCAGGTGAGCAGTTAGGAGCCAGTGGTCCTGGATTGTGAGAGGGATGTCCGACTGCCAGTGGGATCAGGCCTAAACCAGCAGTCAGACATCCCCTGAGGGGTCCCAGATTGGAGAGGGTGCAGGCCGGGCTGAGCGCCCTCCCCCCCCCCATGCATGAATTTCATGTACCGGGCCTCTAGTCTCATATAATAGTTGAAGGAGCTGGAAAAAGAATGTATTAAAGGCTCAAATATCTATATGGATTAATTAAACAATCAATGATGACTCCAGGAGTTTCCATACCTACTGCCGATGTATTAAAAGCTCAAATATCTATATGGATTAATTAATCAATGATGACTCCAGGAGTTTCCATACCTACTGCCAATTCTTTTATTTCTTCTCATTACAGGCTTTTATTTATCCTTAATATTTATCTTTTCTCCACCAATAGTTTTCTAATATCTATAAACTATATGATGAGCTATCCCATATGCTATTAGATTCCTCAAATTACAGCATTGTTCAGGTATCAATTTAAATTTTCCCACCACAGAGGCATGTTCTATACTTCAATCTAAAGCTCTCCCTGCCTGCTATTCTCTATACCAACACTATATTTATTCTACATTACTTATGGCTATTTGTAAATATGTCTATTACCTCTTCTCTATTTGCCTCTAGACTGTAAACTCCATAATGGAAACTCTTCTGTCTTCTTCGCTATTGCATTCTTAGCACTCAGGATAGTTATGATGCACACGAGTGGCATAATGTGCAGTTGGTGAGGGAAAGATGGAATGAGTGATGTTTTCTCCCACACAATGAGCTTGTCTCTATGGCTCACTAACTCTAGAGATAAGATTTGAGTTACTTGTAAAAGTCACTGATGTGAAACATACTATTTCTTAAACAAGATTATGTAAAATATTCTAAATTTTAAGGAGCTCTGAGCTTAAAAAATTCATATAACATTTTTGTGTAAGTGGTTTCAGAGAGAAAAGCTGGTCACACAACCTCAAATTTGAGTTAGAATGAGGAGTTGTTTTGCAGACTGCATATTAATTTAGTTTAATTCAAATTTTTCCAATTTTATTCCAAATTTTAAATAAAATGCAGTGTCTGTATTGCATAGAAAAGTGAAGACAAAGTTTACTTGCTATAGGAGCTTCCAGTCAGCTGAGGGAATCTGACTTTTACATATAAAACAATATAATACAAGCCAGAATTTAACTATGTGTCATCAGAAATGTGTATATAAAGAACTATAATCATGTGACTGGGAGTATAAAGAAAGTCACCAAGGAGATGGGCTTTATGGAGTAAGAAAGGCATTGGCAGAGGGAAGACCACAGCATGTGTAAAAGATGAAAGAGTCCAAGGTATTCAGGGGATAGAATGTAGAAGAGTTTTCCTAGAATGTATGGCATTTTTAGAAAATGATTGAGATATGGGATGGGACAACCTGGGGGAGGATCTTAATTTCTCAAGCTTGGGGTTCCTCCTCAGATTTAAATCTAGTACTCCACCCACTCTGTACAACACCCACTATTTTAATATTATTTTGCTCTGTGTTTTCTTTTGGGGGAGGACAAATTCATGTAAGCATTTGTATCTAAATGGATTTTTAAATTGGCATCCACCAATATGTTATTTCTTCGTAAAAAATATTTCTCATGAGAGAATGACCTGAATTTCAAGATCTTCTCATGTTGAAGACATATTGGCCGTTATAGAAAAAAAACTATAGCGAAATAGAAACAAGACTATCTAATGCTCCAACCATTAGCTTAAACTGTGACACAGTGTTTCTTCCCTGAATGAACGCTTGGCCATCCTTCAATTATTAGCTTTTCCCTAATGTACCTACTGTCCAGCAGAGCTCCCGATTAGGTATGCTCTTATCTCTGGTCTTTTAGGGCACTTTGCTGCATTCGTAATTGCACTTAGAAATCCTCACTGCTCACTACATGATAATTGTTCTGAGTGGACCCTCTTGTTTAATGCAAGATATCTGGCAACTAATCCAGACTGCATCACCAAACACAAGTCAGTAATTATTTACAGAACTAATAAGCGACCAGTGGGTTTTTCAAAAACAATTTTAGAGATAGTACTTTTCAAAATTATGAATATTCCAGGTATTAATATAGTCATATTTTTATTCATCAAAAGATCTTAGCATGCAGGTTTGCAATTGTACATATTGAGTGTCCCAGCTCAAACAGGTGAAATAAATGTTGTGCTTACAAATCTTTGGCTTTCCATTCTATATATAAAATCTTCATTAATCCATGGAAATAAAATAGTAAAAAACACTGGAGTCTAGCTGTGGTATTTTTTAGCAGTGATTCTTTGAATTAATCTCTGCTATACTCTTTTATCCCTAATGATTCTATGAAAGAAATGGTTATGTGTGCTTCCAGAATGCTGAGCCAAACAAAATAAAAAACTTCTTAAAGGAAAAGTATTAATTGCCAGAGTGATGTTATCTTTATTTTCTATATTTCATGGGTCCAATTTGCCTAAATAAATATCGGAGTCCTGTTAGAAAAGAATGCTATATATTAGTTTCCAATGTCTGTACTTTCAGACATTGCAATCAGCATAACTCTGTTTTCACTGTGCCCCTGTGAGAGAAACAAGAAATCCTATTTCTTTTTGTTGGCCTTTATCCTGCAGATGAGAGCACTTTTCCTTTTGCCTTATGACACATCTAAGCAACTATCTAGGCAGTTAGATTTAAGATTTAAGTAAGCTCTAAATTTGATTCCTTTTGTGTATTCATTAACTTCATGCAGACAAAGCAGATGGTCACTTGTATAATTGCTTGTGTGTGTATAAAGGAAATCAATTAGCACTACCCCTGTGGAGTTCTTACCTTTTTCCTCCTTAAATTCTCATCAACAAACGTATTGATAGAATCAGCTTTTGCCACAGGAAATCCCCATACTTGTGAGTAAGCCAAGGATCCTCACACATGTTAAGGAACCTTGAAAAGAATCAAGAAAAGCACAAGGGAGACACAGAGGCAAAGGAAAGAATGGTAGTGATAGATGAAGACAGTGGGTGTTCAGAGCATCACCCTGCAAGCCCACTTGGACATGTGCCTTTAAATCACGGGGAGCACTTTTTCAGCAGTTTCTAAGGCTTAAGAAAGGGTTATTGGCTGGAGTGCATCAGGCATAAAATAGATAGGAGAATAGTGTACTCAAAATACTGAAACTCTAGGAGGATAACTGAGGTGCATGCAGAAAACTGTAGTTCATGGAAGTGGGTCACTCATCAGGAAAGCTGGAGCAGGTTCTCTCTTCAGGTTTTTCTGTACAGTTTGTTTTTTTAACCCAAACCAGCCTGCCATTAGGGCACGGGCAAAGAGCCTGGCAGGCACTTTACAATCTGCCCTGGCTCTGGGATCTCAGGGGGAAGTGTTTACAGGGGACTGGGACTTTTGATATTCATTATTATTTTATTTAGGCATAATCATGGGGAACTTTTGGGGGGTCTTTACCCCAGGATTAAAAATTAACAAAACGGGAGAGGTGAGGGTAAAAGATCAACCAAAGGACTTGTATGCGTGCATATAAGCATAACCAATTGACACAGATACTAGGGGGAGTGAGGGCATGTGCTGGGGGGTGGGAGTGGCTGGGGAGAGGTCAATGGGGAAAAAGGAGACATATGTAAAACTATATGAAATACTTTAAATAATAAAAAAATAAAAACAAACAAACACCCAAACTGGTTCCTAAGAACCCTTTTGATTAGTTTTAGTTGCTTGGTTTGTTTATTTATTTATTTATTTTAAAGGGGGAGAATGATGATTTTTATTTTTTTATTTATTTATTTTAAAGGGGAGAATGATTATTTTTATTTTTATTTATTTATTTATTTTAAATATATTTTATTGATTTTTTTTTACAGAGAGGAAGGGAGAGGGATAGAGAGTTAGAAACTTTGATGAGAGAGAAACATTGATCAGCTGCCTCCTGCATACCCCATACCGGGGATGTGCCCGCAACCAAGGTACATGCCCTTGACCTGAATCAAACCTGGGACCCTTCAGTCCACAGGCCGATGCTCTATCCACTGAGCCAAACCGATTAGGGCAGTTGCTTATTTTTTTTATTCTGTAAAAATTTAAAAATAAAGGAAAGGAGTTTTCACATAAAATAAGATCCCTGATCATTTCCATTGGTCTAATATTTAAGCACCCTGAGAAAACCCAGGAGAAGTTATCACTATTGGTGGTTCCCTTCATTGTAACAATGGAAAGAATGGAGATTATTGTCACTATTGAACGGTTTGCCTGTATGTTAGCAATACAGTTTTAGTTTCAACAAGCACTTCTATTTCCATAATTGTGAAGTCTTCTGACCAATATAACATTACCCAGAACATGTAACCTCTATCCATGTGATTTATAAATATTTCTAGATCTGTAAGCCCTGCCAAAGAAGTGATATTCAGCTGAGTGATATTTGCTTTTCACAACTCCTCAAGTTGAAATTGGGTAAAACTGCAAATTTCTCATTCTGCCTTATCTTGGTCTTAAAATCAATATCAATTGCTTTCATTCCAATGTTATCATTTTTACAAGCATCCAGTGTTAATTTTGTTATTAAAAGGTACCTCCAACAAAATAGAACTCTAGTAAGTAAACAGTATTAACCTTATACATGTCCTTTCTTTTGTTTATGCACAATAATAACACAGACTTACATATTTGAATATAGTCTGGTTCATACTACATATGGTATTCTGCAACTTATTTTTTTTATTCAACAATATTCTTGAATATTTTTCTCTCTCTAAATCCAGAGACCTAACATGCATTTTTTGTTTTTGTTTTTTCTTTTGTTAATCTTCACTCAAGGACATATTCCATTTATTTTTAGGGAGGGTGAAGAGAGAGAGAAAGACAGAGAGAAACATCAATGTGAGAGAAACACATCGATTGGTTGCCTCCTGCACTAGCCCTGACCAGGTTCTGGGCCGGGGAGGAGCCTACAACCAAGGTGCATGCCCTTGACCAGAATTGAACCCGGGACTCTTTGGTCTGCAGGCTGAGGCTCTATCCACTGGGCAAAAGATGCATTTTTGAGGGCTATACAATATTCTAAAGTATGAATGCATTTTAATTTACTTCCATATTTATGGTCAATTAGGTTTTTTTGCATTATTCCATATTTTAGCAAGTTTGTAGCAAATATAATACAAAGGGGTATATTATATACCTTTGAGTATTAGTATAATTTTGTAGTCCAGATTCCTAAAAATAAAACAGTAAGTACTACGCCTAGCCAAATGTGCTACAGTCAGGTGGTTGAGATTCCATAATTAAAAATTTGGTCAGTCTTAACCAAATTGCTCTCCAAAAATATGGAATCAATTTGTAAACCCACCAATACCACATATGACTTTCCTTTTTCCCACACTGGCACCAACAATGTACCTGTTAGAGAGGAGTCTTCAAACATAAACTGCGTGGAAGTCACTACTTCACTCTCCCCTATTGTGGAGAGCGGCTACAGTGTTAGGACAGGATCAAACCTCAGACTGACTTATGGCAAAGCCACATACAAGTCCCAGCTTGGAGGGCAAAGACCTCCCAGCACAATTATAGCCAAAAGGCTATGTTTGTAAGCTTGACCTTACAGTCTGACCCTGCAGTCCTAGGTAGCTAAGGGATGTGGGCTGCGGGAGGTGCAGCAAGTGCTGACAAAACAAAGCTTGATAGAGTTCAGAGAATGGCAACAACAGGAAAGAAGCAGATTTGAAATTCACAAGAACATTGTAAACATCTTGCCCTTGTTTTGCTTTGTGTGATCTGACTATAAAATAAAGACTCGGCTTACAGGCTGTGTCACTGTTTCCTCATGCAGGCACAGTCTGTGATCCACCTGGCCCCAACTGTATTCTCTTGTCTGTTTTCTTTAATCCTTCACCGCCCCTCCTCAAGTTCACTGGCCATGCTGGATGCGGTTCACCCTATGTCACTAATCATGCTCTCTCCAGATGTTCAAATGCTCACTCATTGTCTTAGTCCTGGAAAGTGAACTTAATGTCTCTTTCCAGTCTTAAGTGTTTTATTTTCTGCCTCCTACCTACCCCGACAGTGTTTTTGCTGACCCTTTCTTCACATAACATTTCTTAGGGCCATACATTTTGTTAGTATTGTTCTTCCTTCTGGGGAACTTGGTTGAGGATAAACTCAGATATTTTGGGCATATATTTATTTTTTCCATCATAGTGGAAAAAATACTTAATATAAATGAGGTAAAATTTTGTGGTATCTCTAATTTCCTATATAAAATTTATTTGGGGAAAGAGTTCATGAGAATACGGCTGCCTCAGAGCCCGGGGTAAGCACTCTACAGTAGTATCTTCAATATCTTGTATGCGCATGTTCGGGGAGGGATCCTTCCTTACATATAGGCAAACTTGTTCAATCATTTCTTTAGCCAAGCGGTAAAAATTGCAATCAAGTAATCAAGCTTTTTGTGTCATTTAAAATATTTTCTTTAATTGAATAGAAATAAAATAGCCAAGAAATTTACTTGACAATGTTTTTTTTTAAGCAAAAATAAAATTGTAGGGATTGAATTCATACTTTCTTCTCATCACTTATTCAGATTGGCAATTGCTATCTTTTGTACAAAAATAGAACATTTATTGCAGAATGGCAGATGTCAAAATAATGTTTCCAGTAACATTTTTATTACCTATATGTAAGCTGGAAGTAAGATTATACACCTAGATTGAAATTTTAAAGGTTTCATATGATAATATACTATTATAGCACCATGATTTATTATTGTGCAACATTTTTTACTATTTTAGTGGCAATTGCATATGAATATATATGAGATATGTGTTATACATACACACGTACACACCCATACATAGAAAGAGTATATCTATAATAATAAAAGTGTAATATGCTAATTAGACCGGACGTCCTTTCAGACATCCTTCTGAACTACCTTCCGGATGAAGCCGCGGCTGTGAGGGAAACCCAGATCCCAGGTGCCTACCTGCGGCCAGAGGGAAGCCAGGGTTCCGGGTGCCAAAGGGAAGCCGGTGCCAGCAGCCGGGGGAAGGAAGGCCTACTCTTGCATGAATTTTGTACATCAGGCCTCTAGTTTAATTATAATTCTTTCATTAGGAAAGAACTATCAGGACAGTGAAGAGCATGAACAGTCTAAAAAAAAGCTATGTTGAAAGCTTTGGAGTCCACACTGAACAGGAGAGTCAATGCTCCTGATCGATCATATAAGTTTATACCTTTGGAGTTTCCAATTTCTTCAGTGGAAAACTTTAGTGACAAAGCAGACAGACATTGGCAGCCATGAGTTAGGTGGCCTTATTGACTTTGCCATGTGAAATATTTTATTTATGACAAGAAGAATCCAGAATAGCAATCCATATTCCTTTATTTTCATCTCTGAACTAGTAAAAAGTTTCCATGATTGTTGTTTGTTCTTACCTGATTGAAAATGTAATGAATTTTAGATCATCTTAAATGAATCAGTGTTTCAATAAATGCCTGTTGCTTGTCCTTCTGTCTTTCTTCCAAATATTTAATGTAAACAGAGTGGATAGGGGGAGAGGTCTCCTTCAGAGCAGTAGATGAAATATTTTCAAAGTAATTTAGCAATCGGGAGACTTTTGAAGTGTTGTAATGGAATAAAAGAAGATAAACTATGTCAGCAGAAAGGACCCCCAAATACTGAGATAGCCAAATATAGTGTAAGGGCTCTAGGAGAACTCAGTATTGGTAGAAACTTTTATGTCAATGCAATCTGATAGCTCATATAGTATTTGCCATCCTTATCACCATCATATTTTGCCTTGAATCTGCATCCTGTCCTGAGTTTAACCCTATACCTTTATAAAAGTTGGAACCAATCAATGGTAGGATGAAAGCTATACCTAAGAAAGTGTAAGAAACAGATATTCTTGAGAAAAATATGATGTGTGCCCAGCCAGCATGGCTCAGTGGTTGAGCTTCGACTTACAAACCAGGAGGTCACAGTTCAATTCCCAGTCATGGCATATGCCCAGGTTTTGGGCTCGATCCCCAGTGTGGGGTGTGCAGGAAGCAGATAGTCAATGATTCTTTCTCATTATTGATGTTTCTATCACTCTTTCCCTCTCCTTTCCTCTTTGAAATCAATAAAAATATATTTTAAAAATATGATGTGTTTCAATTTCAAAAAAATCCTGTGCTAGTAGAAAAGTTTATTATTTGCATATAATAACATATGGAGAAGTTTGAGATTTTCTGATAATTGCTATGTTGCCTTTCAGTCTTTTGCTGATTAGTTGTTTATGCATTCACTACAAAGACATTTTATTAGGGAAAAACAGTCATTTAAAAAATCAACAATGTGTTTAGATTTCTTAAATATAGTATCTTCGTAAGTTTAATTTTAAAATAACATTTGGTCAAGTGAATGCCATTAGACTTGGACCAATCTTTTAAGATATTTAGAAACTATTTATATAAACAAATTATTTCTGTCTTAAAATAGTATTTCCACATTTTAGTAGAGTAGAGAAGTAGTTAGCTGCATTAAGTATTTTGGTTTTAAACATGTACTTCTCAGGTCTGATAATGTATAGTTTTATGATATTCATTAAAGACAGGGAATTTTCTTTTTATTGAAGATTCTTCTGAGTATGTTGTTTTCATTGCCCCATGCTGACTCAGCTAAGACCACATCATCTGCCTCAAAATGGAGGATGTTCGGGGAACTTTGTATAGTGGCAATTTTAGTCTGAAATATCATTTTAAATGGACAACAGATAGCAATGACATATGCTTTGGGTTGGTATCAAATAGAAAAAAAAACAGTTCAAATTTGTATTGCTATCCTTGTGCCAAAATATTTTATAAATGGCTAGAATCTATTGACTATATCCGGCAATATTTAAGGTGTTTAGAAGTCATTTACATAACAGAAAGTGTTTCATCCTTTCTTTTAAGAAGAATGCTCGGAAGACACATTTTTTGGAAGTTGCTGAAGCTGCAGAAGTAGACCAAGAAAAGATCAGTTATTTGCAATTCAATTTTTGTCAGTGGGATTGGGGTGCTTCAGCAGATCTTGTAAACCTTGGGAAATACTTTTACAACAGTAAGCAACAATGTTCAGAATGGTCATTCATGATAGCAAAATACTGGCACCGTGGAAGTTCTGGACTTTGGCTGCTATTTTAATAATAGGTGGTAAAACCTTCCTCATATTTGCAAAGGCCTTAGATTATTCAGAGTAGGGCATTGCTATAATAAAGAATCCCAGAATTTCAGTAGCCTGGCACAACAAATGCGTGTATATTTATTGTTCAATCAGTTCGGTGTAGACCTTGGGGTGCCAGGAACCTCTATGACAGTGGTTCTCAACCTTCCTAATGCTGCGACCCTTTAATACAGTTCCTCATGTTGTGGTGACCCCCAATCATAAAATTATTTTCGTTGCTACTTCATAACTGTAATTTTGCTAAGGTTATGAATCGTAATGTAAATATCTGATATGCAGGATGTATTTTCATTGTTACAAATTGAACATAATTAAAGCATAGTGATTAATCACAAAAACAATATGTAATTACATATGTGTTTTCCGATGGTCTTAGGCGACCCTGTGAAAGGGTCGTTCGACCCCCAAAGGGGTCGCGACCCACAGGTTGAGAACCACTGCTCTATGGGCTTTGCTCTCCCCAAGGGCCTTGTCATGTTCCTGGCTTCTCTGCAGTAGATGAGGGGAGGAGCAGAGAAGAGTACCTAACGATGAGTTTTTATGAGCCCATTTTAGAGGTGTCATCCATCATTTTTCCTCATAATTCATATGCTGGAACTCACAAAGATGGCCACACCTAAATAGGGAAATATGGGAGATATAGTATAGCTTTTTGCCCAGAAAGAGAAGGGAAATAGTTTGTGAACATCTAACCAGTCTCTGTCACAGCCCTTTATGATTTATGAGGTTATTCCATTTCATTGGATCCTGAAAACCACCACATAACATCCCTCAGGTGGGTAATTTACCCCAAATAATAGATGAAAGCCAAGCTAGAAACCACCACAGATCTTCGGAATGCGTCTTTTATCCCCAACATTGACGTATGTGGACTACTACCTTCAATAGTAGAATTTTGGGTTTATTTTATGTGACGACATGTAGAATAAGAATAGAGAGTTTTCCGTATAGTGGCAGTTCTAAAGTCAGAGCATTCATGTAGAATTCCAAGTAGGCCATTTTTATAGACAATAAAAATGACCACTACCAAGGGTTGGGTTGTGTACAGCCTCCATAACTGTGCAAGGCTGCTCTGACCTAAGTACAGCATTTTCACAATTCACTTTAGACGGGAAAAATGAATCTTGGTACCAAGCTCCATATTTGAGGTATTGTATACAGTGAAAAGAGACTTACTTTAATTTAAGACACTTGGGTTTGGATCCCTACCCTTGCAACCGTGTTAGACATGTAGACCTGTTAGTTAACTCACGAGACTTTCACTTTTCCCATGTGAAATGTGGGGATGTATAAGATGGCATATTCTCAATACCTGGAAATGAATGGATGTTCAGTAATTGCCAGATCCCTTTTCCAAACAAGAAAATAAAAAAAGAAAAAAACTTTACAGATAATGCTGACTTTTGTAAGATGGATGCAAAGGAGAATTTATATGAACTCCAACGGACATCAGAGATCCTTAAGCTAATGGAAACAGATAAATGTGGAATATAGATTTAAGAAACAACCCTGTACATTATACTAATTAACCTTTTAAGTCAGTGGCCAAACATTTTTGAGTGCTCAAATGTGCCAGGCATTTTTTTAAGATACCTTGACATATTTTTTTAAATTTTATTACTCAGAAACTTACATATAATTATTGTATTGTTATCCCTTCTTCACATCAAACTTAGTTCTGTTTAGAGTGGAGAGTCACTAAACAATTCAATTAAAAAATGGGCAAAAGACCTATATACACACTTCTCCAAAGTGGACATACAGATGGCCAAGAGACACATGAAAAAATGATCAAAGCCACTAATCAGAGAGATGTACATTAAAACTACAATTAGATAACATCTCACAGCTGTCAGAATGGCTATCATCAATAAATAAACAAATGACAAGTGCTGGTGATGATGTGGAGAAAATGGAACCCTAATACACTGCTGGTGGGAATGCAGACTGGTGCAGGCACTACACATACTAACTTCTGTCACTGATTGAAGAGGCAGGGGAAGGGGAATTGTGTAATATCAATACTTCGAGATCATGAACACCATGCACTCTTCTTTCTGTCTTTCTTTGACTGATACAGCTTTCTGGAAATATTCTATGCAATGTTTTACTTCTATAGTTGAGACTCAACAATATATTTTAAATGTGTCTTATTTTCTTAATAACATATACAGGAGAAAGTGAGATCAGAAGTCACTTAGTACTACTTTTCTTAAATCTCTTTTATTCCTACAAATTACAATCCTGCTTTACAATTTGTTTACTTAAGAAATACTTTGTGAGGCCCTGACCAGGTAGCTCATATGATCAGTATGGTCTTGATATGCCAAGGTTGTGGGTTTAATCACTAGTTAGGGAACATACAAGAAAGCAACCAATGAATGTATACATAAGTGGAACAACAAATTGATGTTTCTCTCTCTCTCTCTCTCTCTCTCTCTCTCTCTCTCTCCCCACCTCTGTTTCTCCCTCCCCCTCTCTCCCTCTAAAATCAATCAATAAAAATTAAAAAAATACTTTGTGAAATTGAAGCAAATAATTCTATCACTACCTTAGGTAGTGGTCTTTTGTTGTATTTCACTTTGAATATTTTCTTTTTTTCCCCTTTTTATTGAATTTATAGAGGTGACACTCATTAACAAAATTATGCAGGTTTCATGGGCACAATTCTATAATACATCATCTGTACACTGTATTGTGTGTTCATCACCTGAACTCAAGTATCTCAATCACCATTTGTCCTCTCTATACCCTCTTCATCTCCCTGTACCCACCCCCAGAAGATGCCTTCCATTAGTAATGAATGTTAATATGTGTTCCATATTTTTTAATTATTTTCTGTCCTCAAGAATATGAACTTTGTTACTAAAGAGATGGACGCTCAAATACCAGGTTTGACATTTATTAAATGTGACCTTGGGCAAGTGACAGAATGTCTCTGGAAAACTCTTTTTCAAAGGTAATACACTTAGATTGTACTTGTGGGTTGTTCAGAAGTTAGAGATGATGTATAATAAGCAAGGTGTATGCTAAGCATGATCTAATAGATTATTAAATATTATTTTTGTCAGATATTGATTATTATAATGGTTTCAAAGTAAATCATAAATAAAGTTAGTTGATCCATACATTGACCAAATAGTCAAGCCAACATAAGACAGAACTCAGTTGATTATAAATTGCATACATAATCCTTTTTCTTTAACAATGTATATAAAGGAAAAATAGTGACTATAAATGCTAGTTAATATTAGAGGAAAAATTGCAACCTGAATTGATTAAAAAAATTTTATTATGTATGCAATTGGAATGAAACTTTTATTTTAAAAGTAAGCATGGTCAGATGAGAGAAGTACATTTTTTAAATGAGGAAATTAAGATTCAAATTCTCACCCAATTTTATTAAATTTGATAGGAATATAAGTAGAAATTTAAAAGACTATCATGACACACTGTGAGAATGCTACAATGCTGGGACTGTTCTATTCCTGCTTACTCCTACACAGACACTTCTTTTTTGTTGTTTTTTTTCCCCCTTGGGTAATATTGTAATGTAGAAAATACATTTGCATTTACAGAATGTCAGTAATCTTGAGAACTAAAATGTATAGTCTTAAATGCATAGTTTCAAAAAGGAAATTACATTTAAAGAGAACTAATTTAACTTCTCTTTACATTTTATAAAAGTCAATGCAATAGAGATAGAAAAACTAAAGTCTGCCTATAGAAAATGGGGCTCCATCTAGCTATTCTCAGGTATTTTTATATTTAGCATAGATATGAATTTTAACATATTTCTGTCTGCCCAAGAAAGAAGTAAAATGGGTCAAACCTTAAAGATATTTTATCAACTCTACCTCTCCTCCCTGTTAACTGTTACATTTTCATGATGATTATTAATGTTTCTGTGTCAGGATGACCCTCGATGTCTGTTCATGATTTAGAGTATAGGAGGAAATGGTCATGAAGAGAAAAAAATAGAATTGATACATGTCCCTGGGGCTTCTGTTTTTGTAATCTGCAAAACAAACCAACACACCAAACAGCAAGACAAAACATAACTTGCTTGTTGAAAAATTTCTATGTTAAAGTTGGGTTTCTGTTACATACTAGTAAAACAATTGAAATTACTGACAAGTAGGTACTTATAGAATGACTTAGTACATATATCTGTTTTATCATTCTCAGACCTTTATCAAAGGCCTATCTACTAATGTATGGGTGGGTTGTCTGCCCAAAGAAGCAGAAAATAGCCAGTTTACTTCTGTATTATGCTACATGGGCCAACTCACATTTTGCTTTGCTATGTGAATTAATTATATTGCCCAGTTCCCTGACCTATGATTTGGATATAGCCACGTGGAAACTCATCCATAGATGGAAAATTGACTTCTTTTTCCTTTTCTGTACATACAAAGAAACGGGCTGTTGTGTTTTGTAGTACCAGCAAAAAAGGACTAGTTTCAAGATGTAAATAATGGACCCAAGTAGAATGAAAAACATTATGTCTAACTTTTTTTCTCTTAATAGTGAAAAAGTAAAACTATGTTAGACATATATAAAATATAATAGCAGGTAATGTAATAGTAAAGATTGAAAATATAGCTTAATCATCCATACTTCGGAAGTATTTCAGGCCTACTGTTCAGTTAGTTAAATCACAACTTTTCCATATTGTAAAAGTCTATAATTTTTATTATAACTTATTTATTCAAAATATGTATTATGTATCTACTAGAGGCCAGTGCACAAAATTCATGCACAGGTGGGTTCCCTAGGCCTAGCCAGCAATCAGGGCCTATTGGGGCTGTCTTGCCCAGTCCCAATTGGGGCTTGGCCAACCAAGGCCTGCCAGCTGCCAGCTGCAGGACAGGGCCTGCCGGATCGAGGGAGGGACTGAGGGAGGTTGGCTGGCCGTGGGAGGTTGGCTGTGGGAGCGCACTGACCACCAGGGGGCAGCTCCTGTGTTGAGCGTCTGCCCCCTGGTGGTCAGTGCACGTCGTAGCGACTGGTTGACTGGTTGTTCCAGTAGTTCAGTCATAACGGTCACTTAGGCTTTTATATATATAGATTGCATGCCAAGCTTGTTTAGTCTAAATTTGATTAATCCTTTTTCAAATGACGGGATGGTAAAATATGATCTTGTAAAATCACTCCTTCTCTTCATTTAAATGCCAATATAAGGGAAGAATTGAACAAATGAAAAGGCTAATTCTTTTAGCAGAAGAAAAAATGGGATTGGCAGCTGATTTTTAGAAGGAAGAAAAAATACAGTTGATTAATGAAACAGTTAATGATTTTTGGTTAACACGGTGCCCCATAAACTGACAATATATGTTCTTTCTCTTTCACTTATTTGATGTCTAGGAACTGTCTAGCTGACATCAAATATATAATCACCTAGTTTTTTTTCCGATTTAAATACAACAGATCTATCCTGCTGTCCTAAAAAAAGGCATTGTATTTATTGTACTTTACTATGTAAAACTATTTGTCAGCTTTGAATAAACATTAAAAAATTATCTTTAGTTCTAAAAATGACCATCTATTGTTATTGTCATTGTTATTGCATTATAGGGAATCTAAGGAATTTACCTTAATAATGGTGAACTTGAAAAAGTGGGAATTATTTTGTGCATTAAGATTTTGAACACAGTGCAGTCATTACAAACACCAATGAATAAAGAAAAATTATATTTATTGTGTTTTAGCATATGGTAAGTCTGGCTTCGGAAAGACATCTTTTTTCCCCATCAATTTTATTAATTTGCTTAGCTAAAAAATGTCATTCAGTTAAACCCAGTGATCCCACATTAGTTAGCATCTGGCAGCACTGAAAATGAGATTTTCAAGTAGATTAAGATTAGGTGGTGATAAATAAAAATCATATCACTAGTCAGTGTCCCCCTAATTGGGTTCCATATGACAATAGTGTCCCTACAGACACTAAAAATGATAGGTAATGAAATTAGTTGATATGTATATTGACTTACATTATCTTCCTCTTGAAACACCACACTTCATAGAGAAATAAATGAGGAATCTTGGAATGAAGGCACTTGTTTAATTTGGTTAATGCACCATTAAATAAAAGCAATAAAAGACATAACAACTGCTTTTTTTATGTTTACTTGATAAGAAAAAAAGAAATTAGATTCTTCCCTCTACCCTCCACGATGAATTTCCATATGACTAATTTCAAATCATGGAGATTTGGGTAGGATTTAGATTATTAGACTAATACATTCTAATATATTTTATTAGGGTATACATTTTTATATATCTAATTGAGAAAGGCTGTTCTGAACCTAGTACATAGCTAAAGTAAACCTTACCATGACTGTTAAAAAAAACAACAACATTGTCCAATTTTTAGTAATAAGTAAATAATAAAAGCATAATTTAGAACCACCTAAGATAGTAGAGGTCAAATGGTATGTAGATATAAATATGGAATTATTGAGTATATAATTGTTTTAAGAAACTATAAATCTGAATTTATTTACATTTATTCCAGGCCAGTCTATTTGAAACATTCAGAAAAGAGAAAATGTATTTCAACTTCCTATTCTAATTAGCTCAGCCTTCACCAATGAACACCAACATTTTAGAGGTCGTTATTATTCTCAACTACATTTTTATAGCACAGTGACCTATGTGTTACTTAAATTCTGGGATTTTAATTTCATCATCATTATTACAGCTTTCCAAATGCCACTATATGTAGATTACTGCCAAGTTAGGCTTATTATCAAGCTGGCTCGGGTTATGATGTACTAGAGACAAGTAAGGCCAAAGTCATTTATTTCATGTGGCTAGCTTATAGTACACATTGTGCAGGAGAAACTATTAACAAAACTACAGAAAAAAATCCCAGGTACAATATCCTTTCTAGAATTTACTTTGAAGTTACATCCTCAAATATAACATTTCTCCATTAATTTTACCATACTAGAAAACAGCCATCCTTTCTCCCATAAAGAGGAATAGTATCATTTAGGTTCCTGATCTTCATAAAGTTTATATATATATATAAAATATGCAAGTTTTAAATTTCAAAATTGTGCTAAGAAATTTTAGAGAATACATAATTTAAAATCTACATTATATCTTTACAAAAGTAAACTCTTGGACTTTATATTCTCTGGCACTGAATTTCAGGTTTTTCTTCTCCATTCTCCAGTGAGCTGTGTTACTGAACATTAGAATAAGGACAATACAAGCCAACATAACAGAAGTTTATCCTTCACTGGATAAAGAAGATGTGTTACATATATACAATGAAAAACTACTACTCAGCCATAAAAAAAGATGAAATACTGCCATCTGCACAACATGGATGGATCTTGAAAATATCATGCTAAGCAAAATAAGTCAGACAGAAAAAGTTAAGAACCATATTACTTCACTAATATGTGGGATATAAAACAGAAAATAATAAAGGAAGAAAGAAGATAAACAAACAAAAACTCATAGAGACAACAGTTACCAGTGGGAAGAGGGGAAGGAGGTTGTAAAGAGTAAAGGGGGTCAAATATATGATGATGGAAGAAAATTTTTCTTTGGGTGGTAAACACATACAATGCACAGATGATGTATTATAGAATTGTATGCTTGAAACCTATATAATTTTATTAACTAATATCACCCCCAATAAATTTAATTAAAAATATATTTATTATAAAATGTTCATTCTGAAAAATTTTAGAAATTTATTAATTCCTATAGAGTTTACCAAAATACCTGTTTAAAAAATAACTTCTGTTTTTGGTTTCAGAGCTAATCAAATGAAAAGATAAAACAAACAATAAAAGGCTTTTGTTTTGTTTTGTATACTTAGGGTTTAGTCCTTTATCCAAAGATACAGTTTTCAAAATTTATCACCTCAGCCAATATCATTGCCCTTCTAAAAATTATTTTCATGTAATAGATTTACACTGTCTATCTAACTGGTTTGCTTTCCACCTCTTCTCTATGTTTTCTCCAATGAAAAGGTGACTTGGTTACATAAATTCAGTTCCAGCTTCCACTACAGCTAACTAGTCAGATATGGCTGTGCCTTTGAGTGACCGACTACTCCTCTGAGCTTTTATATAATGGCTTTCTTGTCACTGACAGATCTCTGGGACCTACAACCAGAGGCAAGTTACAAATCTCCTTCTTCCTTTCAAAGATGTAGTCTTAACTAAAAGCATGAGGATTCAACTACAAAAATAAATATGGGTTCAGGAAGAAAATAAATCAGAAAAAAATGTTGGTATTGGTTTCATGACATTTATAAATATGTTTCACAGGCTAAGGAAATATCTCAGTAGAAGTGCTCATCAAATTATTGAAATATTGAAGTTTGTAGATGTCTCACTGAATTCTACAGAAATTATTGTGCCAGAGAGAGTAGTCAAGGGTGCTTAAGGTTGAGCTACTCATGAAAATCTTTGAATTCAAGTCTTTGCCATTATTAAGATTTCTTTTAGTGTGTTACATATGTCTTGACTGTCAATCAGCTAAAATGCAAGTTAGTCTATTTTGAAAAGAAAGAGGAAGAAGAAAAAATAAATATACAGTAACTCATTTGAGTGCCAGGCTAAATAGTTCAATCTACTTAAATAGTTCAGTCTACCATTTTCCTTGAAAATGTGATTGGCATTTTAATAGACATGAATCGCTCATAGACATAGGCTATTTAATAAAAAAAGTTATTTGTTGATGTTTTGATCTTGATTTAAGACCAAACTGAACTTATTCAGTCATTAAAAACAAAAGTCCTCAGAAGAGCTTTTTATGTGCTTTTGCTAGACTGGATTTTAAACTGTTTCCCTTTGATTCTATGGGATAACTGTTTTTGGTCTATTTTGCTTTCATCTCTATCAAGAAGAAATTGTTTTCAAATAATAAAGACAGAACAAACACTCATGAAGAAATCAAACTAAAAAAGAGATAAGGAAATTATATAAGAACACAGTTTCTCTGATTTCAAGCCTCTTCTTTAGAATAAATTTACCTCCCAGGACATACTAATGTTATTTTAGAACCCTTTATTCTTTGATGAATGATAAACAAGATTTAGAGGAAGACTGAAAAATGGAAAATTTATTATTTAAAAAACATAAATTCTTTTCTAAAAAGTATTATTGAGATTCCATAGATGGCTGCAGCTTTATTTTTTTAAAGAGTCAATCACTGCAAACCAAATTTTGTCCACCAAACATATAAACAAATAAATATACATTCTAATTGAATCTCATTTTATTTATTTTTTATAGAATTAGAGTACTCTGGGGAGAAGAATTAAGGTTGGAAAATCCACCATGTAATGCATTATTTTCATATTAGCATTATTTTAATGGCTCCTAACAGCCCCAGAAGAGAAACTATTAGAAATAGAATTAGCTGAATTTTATAACATGGTGAATTACATGTTTCTTGAAAAGTGCTGCTTAATTGATTGATAAAACTGGATAGGATCCTCTGCTTTTGAAAAGCATTTTCAAAATTTTTAGCACTGATGTAAATGAAAATATTTTTGACATTTCTAGATGATCTAAAACAATGAGGAATAGCGAATCCATGAATGACAGAAGCAAATTCAAATATAAAATAGCTAATTTCAGAATTATAAAAGTACACTTTCAGATTACTGCCTCTACATTTTCTTGACCACTAGTCATCACCACACCCAGCTACTCACAAATATACATTCAGACATGCCCTGCCACACATGCATACCAGCTCTCCACACTTCAGAAATTCTATTTGATTTGCCTTTGGGTAAAGGTCCAATTCCTGCCCTCGTTTTAATGTGGGCATTAATAAGGCAACTATTGCTTTTTTTTTTTTTAGCAACTTTTATATTATTTTCTTTTTTTCAGAACCAGAACCATCTAATTACTGTTTCCAGTACTCCTGGTCTGTGACCCACACACATTTATACACCAGATATTTTCTATGAGGTTTTACGAAAATATAGTGATGAGAGAGATTGATGTGGCTCCCAGGATTTTGAGAGATTTTACTGGTATTCTGCTACTAATTTGCAATGTACAGGGGCTGTCCATGGCTATCTCCAGCCTGGCCCAGTGAGGCACACTTTATTCTAAGGTTATTTAATATGGGAAAACTTCCAATGATTGCACATTTTGCAATCATTCCCAGCTAAATTTTCTCTTGCTGCAATAAAACCCATTTCTCATGATAAGTTGTAACAATAGTTCAAAGAAAGAAGAAAGAAAGTAATTCTATCAATCCTTGGCTTCATCAGAAATGTTGGTGCATGAGTGTCTTCAGGTATGGATTATTTCTTCTTGTGGGCTCTTGGTATATTGTGCCATAAAATCTATACATGAGCAATGAAAAGACAACAATTGACTTACACTTTCCTTAACATCTTGGTATCAAGGCTACATTTGAGTCTTTTCTACTATGTAGGATGGACATATCGAATGAGTACCAAAACTGAAAGAAAAAAAAAGTTACATTTCACCTAAGTGAAAGGTGAAGAACTATCCTGTATAATAAAAGCCTAATATGCTAAGTGTCCAGTTGTCCGGTCATCCATTCGACCAATCAAAGTGTAATATGCTAATGATATGCTGAGGCCACTCAACTGCTCACTATGATGTGCACTGACCACCAGAGGGCAGACAGTTGACTGGATGACCAGTCGCTATGATTTGCACTGACCACCAGGGGCCAGACACTCCGACCAGTAGGTTAGCTTGCTGCGGGGTCTGGCCAATTGGAACTGAGCGAGACAGGCCGGACACACCCTGGAGCCCTCCCGTGGTCCCTCCCAGGCTGGCCAACCTCCTGTATCCCTTCCCAGCTCTGATCATGCACCGGTGGGGTTTCTCGGCCTGGCCTGCACCCTCTTGCACTCTGGAACCCCTCGGGGGATGTCGGAAAGCCAGTTTCAGCCCGATCCTGCAGGCCAGGCCAAGGGACCCCACTGGCGCACGAATCCGTGTATGGGGCCTCTAGTGTATAGATAAGAAGAAATGGCATATAACTGGGTGGTTTTGCCTAACTGAAAAGGGCACAAAGGAAGGTAGATGGTTTTGATAGTCCCAAACCTTTAGTTCGTTGAGGAAGAAATGCTCTCCAAAGTAAATTTAACTCCATACCTGCCTTCATGTGGAGCAAAGGGCTGATTCCCTAAGAACCAGCACTTCCATGGCAAATGAGAATGACCTGTTTTATCAAATATCTGGTTTCCAGTCCATGGTGTAAATAATAAAAGGGACTTAGTACAGTGTCAGACTCTATAGCTATCAATTATTGCTATTGCTGGTTTGTTATTGTTTGTTTTGTATAATCACTGTCTGATCCTGAGACTTGCATGCATCTAATATCAGTAATTCAACCTCATATACTTTTCTTTGTCTGAGTTTGTTAGCAGCTGTCCTTAGAAGCTAAATTTCCTTGTGCTATCCCTGATACTAATCTGATGGAATTATTCAAAATTTGGGGCTTCCATCTTGATCATTGAATTCAGAGTATTACCATTTAAAACAGATACCAATAGCTTGAGCCTGTTTAGAAGTCAGCAATCCTTTTGCCTCTCAAGTTCGTTCATCGTGTCAATAGCTGAAAGAAAGAGTGCTCATAACCTAGGTAAGATACAACTAAAGGAGATAAAAAATTCTGCTTTCAATATTTGAAAAAAAAGTATTTCTTTTATATTATTTTGAGGACAGAATTGGATTCGGGGTAAAAACTACTAGAAGATGAGTACCAGTTAGACATAAGAGCGCTCCATATGTGGAATAGCTGCCTCATTAGGTGGCGCTTTCCCTCACTGACATGGAGCGATCTGAACTCACACTTACTCAGGGATGCTGCACCGGAAATTGATGGCCAATGTAAGTTTTAGCGACAAGCCTGTGGTTATTATTGAATAAATGCCTAATGTATAGCTCTTTAAAAATGTTAAATTTAGAATTTTTAAACTTTTAGAACTGTAGAAAATGCATAATTGAAACTGCTCATCCATCAATGTCATTTTAAGAGTGAGACCAAAAGAGCTTAAAGCAGTTTCCTTAAAGTCACCTACCAGTCAGTGACTGGGCTGGAACCCAAGTCAGATGTCTGCAATCAGAATGCAGTGTCATTTCACCGGTACCAGATTTCTCCATCTTTTAGTTATAAGTAATAGCCTGCAGATCCTGCTTTTTCCAGATTGGAGATTTCAAAGTAGAATTTAAGTATTGTGTCTCTTTTCCTCTCCCAGGCTTTGTTGTCACTCCAGGGTTTCACCTCAGGTTCTGAACTTTTTCTCTCCCTCTAAACTTATTATCCTGCTACTTTTCATTATCTCTTAAGTGATTCTCTACCTGCTGTGTGTCTGCAGCTGTGCTCCTGTCCTTATTTAGTTCTCAATCAGACTTACCAACAGCACAATGTGCATGATGTTCAGTCTTTGTAATTCATTTCCCAGTATTCCCTGAAGGGTATGATAGTGGCCAAAACCACTGAGCTGGATGGACTTGGAAAGCCAGGCTTTCTGAAAGAAAGAACAGTATGGAAGTGAATCCAAAATAATCTCTTCATTGTCATTTTTCTTCAGGAATTTAGAATTCAGAATAGCCTTGTGGTTTTTGTTCCTGTGTTTGTTTTGAGTGTTCCTACACTTGGAGCATTTGTGAACATGAACAAAGAAAAAATAAATAAAAGAAGTGATGCCTATCAGCATTAATGAGTTTCTTTATTCATGTCATAGTTACATATAACAATCTGTGTGACCCAACATCAATGCCAAGTTAGCAAACCCAATTTGTGAGTATGAATGGGTCCTTGTATTTTTTAAAAATATATTTTTTATTGATTTCAGAGAAGAAGGAAAAGGGAGAGAGAGATAGAAACATCAGTGATGAGAGATAATCATTGATTGGCTGCCTCCTGCACGTCCCACACTGGGGATCGAGCCCGCAACCTGGACATGTGCCCTGACCAGGAATCGCACCGTGACCTCCTGGTTCATAGGTCAATGCTCAACCACTGAGACACACTGGCCAGTCTGGGTCCTTGTATTTAAAAAAAAAATCTGTTGAGTTATGCAGTGCCAATCTGTATTGCAGAACATACAATGGGAGTATGACAAATGAGTTAGGAATCTTTATTTTTGTGTTTTTATTAAGAAAACTATATGTAATAGTGCATTTGACACCTTTGAGTCTGCATGATAAAACATATATCAAGGACTTTGCCAAGGTAGTTGTTTCTGTGAAAATGTGCAAGTTTCACAATTAACCCATGAAAGCTGTGTCCATTTTGAATTTAAATGTTATTACTTTAGTGAACAAAATTCCAGTGTATAAATTATGGAACAGATTTTAACTTATAAGAAATTATAGGAAAAATGTTAGTCTGCCAACATTTTTTTGAGAATTTTAAGACTGTATACATTTTTCTTTCACCTCTTAGACTTTATACCATCTTGCCATTGAGCATTAAAATAACAAACCAGGCATTCAAAATGGCAGGGAATGAGAAATTAATAAATTTAGTATTAAAAAATCAAGTGTCAAGGAAGAGAAAAAAGGAACATGTAATTCTTCAAAAATATCATCTTAAAAGATTGAACTTCTGGACTAGATCTATCCTTATTAACTGAAAATTACATTTTAAAATGTCAATAGTCAACATGACTTTCTCATTCTTAAATTGGCCATGAAATGCTTTGGCTTCTTCCTGTCTGATGGCAGGTCATATCAAGTGGTCCCTGAGCCGAAAATAAGTTTGGAAGTCTTGTATGCTCCCTACCTTCACTGCTGATGAGAAAGAGGATATTATCAAGGGGTGGTCTAGGGCAGTGGTCCTGGGGTAATGTTCTGTTATCTGGGAACTGTTTGGGGGAAAAAGTACAAGTGGCCTGCAGGTTGCAGAGTAAGGAGTTAAAGGAAATATAAAAGACAAAATCCAGAGATGAAAGTGTCACCAAAACAACTAGACCTAACTATGATTACAGAAACCAAACCCATGAATAGTGAGGCTTATTCTGACTACATGAGATGGATAAAGAAAGGTGACTTCAAAAGGAAGGTCAGGATGTAAAGGTTCATTATGACAATGGTTCTCAATTCAAACTACTTATTAGACCATCTGTGGAGATTTTAAAAATACAAATGGGTGGGCTCCACTACCCAAGGATGCTGAAAACAGTTTCTCTTGATCACTAGGGCCCAGGCACCTGTATTTCTTTAAAGCTCCACCAGTGATTTTGATGAGCAGCCAAGTTCAAGAACCACCTGTGCGGGGAAAATATTCTGTAGTGGCTGGAGTATTGCCATAGTAGTTCTCATGATAGCATCTGCCCCATTACCCACAGGTGAGGAGAATCCAGTACGGTGTCCTGTAAAGAGAAGCTGATGCGAGTCAGCCTCAGAGTGCTTGTGACTACTGTATAACTGGGACTTTTTTCTTGGGAAAACAAGTCAAGCCAAAGAAAATGGATGTAAAAAGAAATGTTGCATATTATTTGTCTGTTTGTTATTGGTTTATACATGAAAAGGATTAGGACAATTTACACTACCCATTTTATATAATTGATAAATGAATGGAATGGGTTTTAGATCTTTATTCAATCATGAATATTTAATTGCATTTCTATATCAAATATAATTCTACCAATAAATTATTTCTTTTTAAAATAATTTGATAGGCTTTTGTAAAATGTGACATATTTTAAATATAATTTTGGAAGAATTCCAGAATGGAAGGATTCATTAAATAAGTTATTGAAGGGCTACTATTTGCTAGACACTGCTAGGTTTAGAGTTACTATGATAATATGACATATTCCCTATCCTGCTCTTATTATAATGTGGGTGGCTATCTATTGTAAATATTATTAATTTGTTGTATCATAAATTCACTTATGATTTCTTAATGTAATGATTTATTTAATCATTATTGTTTGAATAATGAAGGTCCTACTTTCCATTTAGGAGTAAAGAGCAAAATTGTTCAAGACACTTAAGTACTAAAATTACAAACAATACATAATACACTTGCACTGAGTACTAAATAATGCTTCCCTAAAGAATGATAAATTCCAAGTCTAGGGAGTAAGTCCAAAATGTTTACCACCAGAAGAGGCACCATTGAAGGTAGCTTTTGCCAGCTTAATGAGAAGAGAAAGGGGTGCTGTGCAGAACAAACAGTACAAACAAAAGCATATATTTTTTAAAAAATATATTTTATTGATTTCTTACAGAGAGGAAGGGAGAGAGATAGAGAGTCAGAAACATCGATCAGCTGCCTCCTGCACATCTCCTACTGGAGATATGCCCGCAATCAAGGTACATGCCCTTGACCGGAATCGAACCTGGGACCTTTCAGTCCGCAGGCCGACGCTCTATCCACTGAGCCAAACCGGTTTCGGCCAAAAGCATATTTGTTTCCACAACATAAGTAGGAAATGGCAGCAGACGGCAATAGGTAGGGTACGTGTAAATAAAGTTAGAGATGGAGCAAAAAAGGCAGGCTCATAAGCAAATTGGATATTACAACATTAAGAGATTATTCCAAACGGCAGCATAAAAATGATAAAGATACTCTTTATAAAGATATTTTAAAATGTCTATGTTTGTTTTATAAATGTAAGTGTGAAAGTGGTGCACATAAGTGATTAGATAAGCAACGACTGGATAGTAGGAAGCACAGATATTCCAAGTAAGAAGATTATGGGAAGGAGGGTAGATTTGAGAGGTGTTTTACATGTAGAATCCTCAGGATTTGGTGTCTACCTGGGAAATACAATGTAAGGACGGAGAATGAACAACCAGGATTAGTGTAGATTATGCTTCACCAAAGGGACTGTGATTCAGCCCATTTTTTCAGCCATTTAACTCCTTGGGTGAGGGTCAATGCTCTAACCCAGTGGTTGGCAAACTCATTAGTCAGCAGAGCCAAATATCAACAGTACAACGATTGAAATTTCTTAAACTTAAACTATATAGGTAGGCACATTGTTATTAACTTAATTAGGGTACTCCTAAGCTGGCCTTTGCTAAAAACGTCCTCAATCTGATTGAGGTACGTTCGCTGAGCGCAACACCTTCCAACTCTCCCATCCACACTCGTCTTGTATACTTGTTTCGTCTATCTCCTTTCGTTCATCCTCTCTATATGTCCAAACCATCTCAACATACCTTTCTCAATCCTCGACACTACATCTTCTTTCACTCCACAACGTTCCCTAAAATTACCTTAATAAAGTTTCAGTCGCACTGTACGTGCGCACCCGCACGTGGTATTTTGTGGAAGAGCCACACTCAAGGGGCCAAAGAGCCGCATGTGGCTTGCGAGCCGCGGTTTGCTGACCACTGCTCTAACGAATCTCTGTTTTGATAACAAAATATGTGAGAAAGGGGGAATGGGAAAGAGAAAAACAATGTATTCTACAAAAAAAGTTATAGGCATATAAATAATAATAGATGTGTGGAAGTAGATAAAAAGGTCATAGAGAATGAAAATGGAAATTTGTAAGAAGTTTAAGAGTAGAATTGAAAGGACTGATAACATTTTAAGATAGAAATTGGGGGTCGGGAAATCCAGCAAATATTCTATTGCTGGAGGAGTAGAGTTTAAATAATTCTTTTAAATATTATAATATGATATATTTCACAACAAAACAGCATCATACAAGTTGTAGGAATTAAATTGAGCAACATCTGGATTTGAGGATAATAAAGATTCTCAATAGGTAGAGAATGGTGACAGAATCTCATAGTTGGGAGAGTTGAGAGATTTTTATATTCACTTAAGAAAGACTGAGAAATGTTAATGTAAAGATGAGGTACAGAAAGAAAAATAATTTTAAAAAAGTAGTGTAGCCATTAGAGAGGAGAATTGCAGGCGAGTGGTATTAGGCAGCCAGGTGAGAAGATTTTCCATAAATAACAATAATAGAGTTATATGCAAAATAGTATTGAAATTTAACAAGCCTGTCAGAGTGAATGGGAAGGGAAGAGGGTAGCAGTCTCCAGTATTTTGTTATTTTGTTGTTGTTTCATACATTTCTGCAGCCTATGTCTTATCTATGTCGAGCTGAATAGGGAGATGACTCAAAATGTGTCCTGTGCCCAGCCAGTGTGGCTCAGTGGGTGAGCATTGACCTATGACCCAGGAGATCACGGTTCGATTCGGGTCAGGGCACATGCCCGGGCTGCGGGTTCGATCCCTAGTGTGGGGCGTGCAGGAGGCAGCTGATCAATGATTCTCTCCCATCATTGATGTTTCTCTCTCTCTCTCTCTCTCTCTCTCTCTCTCTCTCTCTTTCTCTCCCATCCTCTCTGAAATCAATAAAAATACCTTTAAAAAAATAGGTCCTGCACCATGAAGTGACACAGCCCCAGTGTCCTTCACAAAAGAGAGCCCTAGGCTGGAGTGCTCAAAGCCCTGCATATCTAGATGTAATTTTTGTAGAAAGGAAGGAGAAAGAGAGAAAGGAAGGAAGGAAGAAAAGAAGAGAGAGAGAGAGAGAGAGAAAGGGAGGGAGGGAGGGAGGGTGGGAAGGAAGGAAGGGAGGAAGAAAAGAAAAGAAAGGAAGGGAGGAAGAAAGGAGAGAGATATAATGTGGTCAAAGAAATTAAAAATAGATAGAAGATGGTTAATATTGTTCTGTACTAGATCAGTCGTCGGCATACTGTGGCCCCTTGAGTGTGGCTCTTCCACAAAATACCACGTGTGGGCACGCACGTACAGTGGGCTTGAAACTTTGTGGCCACACTCAAGGGGCCAAAGAGCCGCATGTGGCTCACGAGCCGCAGTTTGCCGACCACTGTACTAGATTATTATGTGGTGGCTGATGTTGAGGATAATTTCCACAGGTAAGAAGGATGAACACCAGATTTCATTAAATGTGCAGAAAGCAGCAGCAGCAAATCTTGTTCACTCTCTAGCTTTAGTCAAATGCCTGACCATGGCTGTGGGCTGAGGGACTGGATTCAGCTGAGATTAAGAGATTGGTGATATACAATTCAGAAAGAGGAAAAGACTTGATGAGAGGAGATGGAATCAAGAGCAGTGGTGGAGAGGTTTGCATGGGATAGAAGGATTAACATAGCTGAAGACACAGATGACATTAATAGCCAGGAATGGGAATGAGTTGGTTTCTACCTGTTGACTTCTGTTGGAATCTTAGTTTGATCTTCTGTTGGTTTGCCTGGGCTGCTGTAACAAAGTACCACACACTGAAGGGGCTTAAATAACAGGAATTTACTCTTTAATTCTGGAGGCTAGAAGTCCAAAAGGAAGGCGCCCTTGGAGGGAGCTAAGGAAAGATCTGTCTCAGGCCTTCTCCCAGCTTCTGGCAGTCCCTTGGCTTGTGGTTGGGCAATTTCAGCCTTCAGGAGGCATTCGCCCAATGTGTGTGTCTGCTGCTTCATGTGACCTTCTTTTTATAAGGACATCAGTCATATTGAAATAAGGGCCCACCCTGATCTAGTATGACACCATCTTAATTAATTGCATCTGCAATGACTCTTATTTCCAAATAAAGTCAAAATGTGGTCCTGGGGATTAGGATTTAAACATGAATCTGGGGGCACAATAACCTGTAACAGATACTAAATAATGGAAAAAAGGAAATTTGGAAAAACAATGACAATAAGTAATTTTTCTTTAGAAAGCAAATATATTAAGTGAATCTCATCAATGAATAAGGAAAACCTATCTCTCTCCAAATATATCTGCTTTTACATGACATATTTAGTTCAGAATAACATGGGAATCAAATTATTCTAGTGATTTGCTGGTATATATCTGTCTATCTTGCATGTTTACACTGATCTCATTATAAACACACACACACACACACACAAGTCATATCATTTAGTGGGTAAAGTTAACACAGAAACAGAATAAAGAGAAGACTGGTGTGCAGATTCATAAAAGGACATACAGTATATGACAAAAAGTCAAACTACATGACTTAGAGTAAAAATATGTGGTGGTATAAGAAAAAGCGTGAAAAGCTTGAAATTATGCTGCAACCTTAAAAAATTGTCTTTGACAGGTCTATAAGAACAAAATTGCAACATCAGCTGAGATAAAAATAGGTTTGAACGGGAACGAGGAACATTTGGATTTCAAATATAAAATAAATTGTGGCTGGGAGAAGCTAAAGTACTTCAATGACACTGCTTGGTACTAAATATTTAGAACAACCAGCCCAATTTCAAGATAACTAACATCACCAAGGCCTGCCCTTACCTTCAAGAATGATTTCTTTCTAGGTCATAAGTACTAGGCATATCATCTCTAATAAACATCTTACACAAATTGCTTTCTTATACTTGCCTTGTACCCTACACCATTACCAATACAAATCTATCCCGTGCTGTTCTTAGTTTGGACCCCTGGTTTTAATATATGCTTTAAAGGTTACATTCAGAATTCAAGATTTAAAGTGCCTTATACTACTAAAGCTTATGTTTCCAAAATATTTCTTCATGATATCCTAGCCTCTGGATATTAGCCATATCATTTTCATCATTTTCTCAGTATCAACTTAATTGTGAAAATACTCAAGTCATTTATCATTTAAACTTTTATATAATGAGCAAAGGATGAAAAGTATCACTAAATATGTAAGCCTTCTGATTGTCTAGTTCATAAATTTACTTAAATTACAACCATCAGTATGTTTTGGAGTGGATTTTTAATTCACATTTCTTGCCTTAATGAACATGAGAAGTAAATATTGACTGCTTTTTAATATGACAGTCTTTTATAGTCATCTTAATAACTTTGATGAGAAGCATAATTGCAACTGGTTTTATGCAAGATGCATTCTACCCAGTCACTACACTCTAGTTACTTACCATTTAAGAAGTGCACATATATGGTAACATCACATAGATGCATGAACATTCAAATTCTAATCCAGAACACAAATTGACCATGCAGATTGTTTTCTATAAAGGACATATTATGACTCTTTTTCAAAGGTAATAGGGGAGAGTGAAAAAAATGAATAGGAAATAAAAAAAATTAAAGAAGTCAGTGTTTATTAATCTGAATAAAGAAGAGGCCTTTATTTCAATCTCTAATATACTCAAGCACTTTAATCTTCCTGCCACAACAGACATTATGGCATCAAGTAGTTCTGAGAACAGAAAAAAAAAAGAAAATAAATGGGGACATCTTCAAAAGCCACCAGAAATCTAGAAAAGTTTGGGTTAAACTTTTATCCAAAAGATGGTGAGAGAGAAATAAGTAGAGTGGACTTTCCAGGGGATCACACACACTGGAATGATGTTGGGAGCCGGGGGTTCTGAAAATGAGAGGCACTTGCAGAATAATTGTGAACAACCCTGGACTAAGGAACAGGTGTTCATTCTTGTCTTTTTTTTTTTTTAACCAAATGCTTCTTCTCTCAGGACCCAAGGTTGTTTGCTATGAAAATAAGTTGAGAGTGAATGTATTATATCTTTGCATCTCTATTATTCTATAACTAGGTAATTCTAATAATGGGATGAAACAAATCATCAAGTTCTGAGATGTATAAAATCAGCAAGACCTTGGCATTTATTCACTTATACCTTTCAACTTCTAGAAAAGCTTCTCCTCATCCTCCCCAGAATTTGACATTGACCTTATTTTTCAATTTTTATTTCAGCTCTGTTCTGTTAGGAATGTAATGATGCCTCATGGTGGTCTTAACTTGCATTTTTCAACAAAGGGAGATTTATTAAATTTCTGAGACTCACCCTCTGAAGATTCTGATTCAGTAACTCTGGGATTGGGCCCCAAATTCTGCATATTTCTTCCAAGCTATGTGGTCTCGGGCACATTACTTAGCCTGTGTGCCCCTCCTGTTTTAGTCTAATCAGTGGTAATGATACTACTTGTCTCAGTGGATTATTACAAGAAATAAGTGGCTAAAAGCATGTGAGGGAATTAGAACAGGCCCAGGCACATAACAAGCACTTGATAAAAGTCAGCTATTATTTGTCTGTTTCACAGTGTACTGAACTTGCCATTTTTATATTTTGTCCCATTCTCTCAACTGCCAAGATTGGAATTATGTTATTTCTGTTATATTTACATTGCAATCTCCATATTTATAGACTATAAATGCCATGAATGCACAATGTAAAGATCAAAAAATAAAAATTAGGAATGCTGGGTTCTAATATTTACTTTTTTCACTTATTTCCAGCATAGTATTTTGGAAAAGAAATAACTTATATAAATTGGAACTTCTTCATTTATAAAATGAAAAGATTGGACTAGACAATACATTGGATCTTTTTAATTCTGGGATTCTCATATGTGTATCAACAATGGATGAATACAGCCATCTGACCACTCTCCATTGGAAACAGTATTCATGTGATCAGATATATGTTACTCATATCATGCACACAAAGCACATGTAAATTCCCCTCATCTGTTTCCTCTGAGTAAGGGTGACCTTTCCCAATCTGGTGTAAATTATAAAATCTTTTCTAGTGAATAGATCATATTCTTGTAGCACCCACAAAGTCATACTTGCTGTCAACTTGAGAAATTTGGGCTTAGTGCTCATGTTTCTCCTTCCCTGTCATAGGAGAAAGGCAATTCTTCTTATGAGGAAGAGAAGATGTACCAGAAGGAAATATGAAAAATTACCCACTCCTGGCCCCAACAGCTCCAGAAGCTATGTATTTGAAAACAAAAATGTTTATATTTTTAGGTAAACAATCCAACTATGTGTTTTAATCTTCTCTGCAATATTGTTGTCTAAGGCAAGATTGGGCTATACCCTTCAGAGACTAGCATTCTCTTCATTCCTACCAAAATACAATCTTCAGTGCCTGAAGGACTTTTTATTCATTTGACTAAAACATAAATGCCAGCTCACTTCACCATCTGGGGAAAAGGATTTTAAGTTAGCCTCTCGGTAAATTTAATTAATTGCACATAGCTTATTAAGTTTAGTCACTAGGGTTTTATTGGAATGAAAAAACCATGTGTGTGTGTGAGTGTGTGTGTGTGTGTGTGTGTGTGTTACAAATATGCTTTATAAGAAATGATGATTTGGTGTTATTTATTATATAGGTCATTCTTTTGGGAATATGACCATTATGACATGAAAAGGCAGGCCAGGTCACAGGAACTATGCTTCAAAACAATGACTAGGCTTTTTTTTTTTCAGCTGTCGATATGGTTATGTGTATGAGCTGAGAGAGAAAAATAGTGCAACTTGATTGAAGTGCAGGCATAAAACTCATACCTTAACATATGTGTTATTTAAG
Organism: Myotis brandtii; assembly: GCF_000412655.1. Lineage (NCBI taxonomy): Eukaryota > Metazoa > Chordata > Mammalia > Chiroptera > Vespertilionidae > Myotis > Myotis brandtii. The sequence goes on from NW_005368827.1 coordinate 1,742,675, forward strand.
TTTAAAATGGAAGTAAAAATGTGGATCAATTTCTATCAAAGTTGGCACAGCTGTTGCTATTTTTTCCTTTTTATTGAATTTATTGGGGTGACACTGGTTAACAAACATACACAGTTTCACATGCACAATTCTACAACATGTCATCTGCACACTATATTGTGTGTTCACCACCCCAAGTTAAGTCTCCATTTATCACCATTTATTCCCTCTTTGCCTTCCTCCACCTCCCCCCACTCTCTCCTCTCCCCAGCAATCACGACACTGCTGTCCATATCTATGAGTTTTTCTTTTTTTGGCAATATCTTGACTGTTCTCAAGAAACAGGCAAAAATATAGCATGGGGTTTAATTTTCTTGGACATGGTTTTGAAATGTTGATCTTCTTTGTTTTTTATTTTAATGTGTTTCATGGGCCAAATAACTATTAGATCTAGTCAGTGTCTCTTCTGACTGTCTGTTGTCTCCTCCTGTCCTTTTAAGAGCTGGTCTTGCGATACTCTCTGTGTGTATGTAGGCAATGGATAATGGAAATTTATCGAAGATACTAGGTAGTAAATCAGATCTATTCATCCTTATTATCTCTATAATTCTATACCGGCTTTAACCTTCCATTAAAAAAGTGAAGCACATTTCTTATCATGGCGTGTACAGTTTTTTTCTATTTAGATATTGAAAATTAATTAACCAATCAGCTCATCAATACGTTATCACACATAGTGTCTGAAAGTTTTCCTCTGGGAGGATGCATTTGTCTTCTTAAGGAATTTCTAACCTAAGGCACTGAAACTCGCAGGCAACACAAGACACCCCTCCAGGTGACCCCTTTTAAGTTCTCTTTGAGAAGTTAACCTCCTGCTCTTCTTTGCTATCATAGTATTTTATATTGCACTCATCAGTCACTGTCATTGCTACTCTACTATACTGTCCTTAAAAGCCAGGTTCTAGACTCATACTGCCTGGATTCAAATTTCTATGATGTAGTAAAATACTTTAGTCTCCTTTTTTCTAAATAGGAATAATAAAAGTACTTGCCTCATAGATTTGGTATGCTCATGGAGTAGCACCGTTGTTTTTGGTTTAAGTACATCCTGCCAGGAATTGTGGTTTGAAGGTTAGCTATTAAACTGTTCCAAGTAAAAGATTACTAAAAAAGACCAAAGATGATTGTAGTGAAACTAGCGCTATAACAGAATCTGTGGAATAGAAATTACATGCTGACTTACTGATAGGGTGTGTGTGTGGGGGGAAGAGAGGGAAGGCTGTGAGAAAGAAGGAGAGTCAACATAGTTGACAGGCTAATGATGGTACCCAGTAATAGAAATAGGAAATTTTCTTTTAGGACAAAAAGGAAGTGTATAACTAGGGGCATATCAAGAAACGGCCATTTCGCCACCTTTGTTTTTCTTACCCACACATATTACTCCCTAGCATTGTATTTAACATTTTTTTCCCTATTTTTATTATCTTTTTTTCCCAACTAGAATGTAAACCTAATTATAGTAACAACACTATGTATTAGTATTCTCGTTAGGTACTTAATAAATAGCTGTTGAATAACTGGGTGGAAGATCGAAACATCCAAATGTGAATTCAGGTGCAGATTTTATAGAAAAGTATCAGAAAAAGAATTAAAAGTAGTCAGAGAGAGAAAAAAAACTTTATAGAGTAGTAGTGAAAAAATGGGAAATTTAATTAACATGAGTTTGTAGGGAGTCAAGCAAATAGTATCTTTTAGTATTATTTTTTGTTAAATCCTGTAGCTCAAGAGCAAACAAACATACAAAACCACAAAGATAAGAATTTAGATGACTATTTTTTAAAAATATGTATTTTTTTTATTGATTTCAGAGAGGAAGAGAGAGGGCTAGAGAGATAGAAAAATCAATGATGAGAGAGAATCATCAATTGGCTGCCTCCTGCACACCCCACACTGGGGATGGAGCCCGAAACCTGGGCATATGCCCCAACTGGAAATTGAACTGTGACCTCCTAGTTCATAGGTCAACGCTCAACCACTGAGCCACACCGATCGGGTTAAATGACTATTTTTTAAAAAATATTTTTATTGATTTCAGAGAAGAAGGAAGAGGGAGAGAGAAAAAGAAACATCAATATGAAAGGGAATCACTGGTCAGCTGCCTCCCACACACCCCACACTGGGAAGTGAGCCCACAACCCGGGCATGTGCCCCTGATTGGGAATTGAACCTTGACCTCTTGATTTATAGATCGATGTTCAACCACTGAGCGACACTGGCAGATGAGATGACTGCTGACATGACAATCACACAAGAAAAGTGAAAAAAGTTAGAGAAACTCATTCTCAAGGCAGTTTTTGTCAGTTATTCTTCAAATGTGATCCCTGAACCAGCAGCAGCAGAATCACCAGGGAATGATGGGACCCCATCATTTTGGAGGGACCTCACCCTAGACCTACTGAATCAGAAACTCTTAGGCAGGGCTAGCAATCTGTGTTTTAACCAGTCCTCTAGGTGCTTCTGACACAGGCCTGAATTAAGATCCAATGTCCTAAACTGAGATCACCGACATTGGGAGGCTTGGCTGAGAAAGGAGTTAGGACATCACCTAAATAGAGGGCTGTTGAACCAGAACCGTGTGCTGGAAATCCCTGGTGATGGTCACATCTGATGTAGCAGTGATTCTAAAGTCTAAGAATTATGGTTGTTCTTCTGGATAGTTGTAGGATAAGAGGAGATGACAGGCCCTCTCACTCTGGGTTCAGGGAACCTATCTGTTCTGTCCCAATAATCAGAATAGATGAAGTTATTGTGCAGTTATTGGCTATTCAATCCAAGTAGCCAATAACTGCACTAGATAAAGTCAGTAAGGGATGCTTGTCTTAAGCTCAGTATGTTTTCTCTAGTACTTTGAAAGTATGAATTTTTTCTCAATTCTCAACTTAATTGTAATAATGAAAATAATAATAAATTGAGGACTAGTTTAGCTTATTTCAGTAAACAAATGCGCATTGGTTAGAAATATATATATTTTATGATCCACTGTCTCCTGTATACCCCCCACCGGTGACGTCCCTGCAACCAAGGTACATGCCCTTGACCAGAATCGAACCTGGGACCCTTGAGTCCGCAGGTTGATGCTCTATCCACTGAGCCAAACCGGTCAGGGCAGAGCTATATTTTTTGTGTGTGCCTGTGTACTTGTATATAGGTAGTGTTGGGTGGTATGTAGTGTGTCAGGCACCACAGTTACCCAATATGCTATGATATCACAGCAATTCACTATGTGCTTGGTATGTTATAGTCCATTGTGTCATTACTATTTGTATTGCCTAGCTTTTTGTGTTTTGTTTTTCTTTTTTGGTGTGAATAACCTCTTACAAATTAAACTCCTCAGAATAAAAATATAGGCTTTAGATTCTGTTCATTCCATTCTATAACTGTTCTTTGTAAAACACTGTGGCTATTGCCATTGTATGGATCATATATGAAAGTGGTGTGGCATCCCAATGATATCTCATCAGTCTGATTGCAGTGAAAGGACAGCCATTTGCAACTTGGATTGTGGAGCCATTCTTTAGCTAACAGCTTCAAGTGGACAACGGTCTTCCTTGTTTCCTCTAGCTTTGATATCAGTCACCTGGATGATACTAGTCTTCCCATTTAAATGAAAACATAGCTTCCTGAAGAAATAATAAAATAAACCTTGTCACTCTATAGCAGTGATGGCGAACTTTTTGAGCTCGACGTGTCAGCATTTTGAAAACCCTAACTTAACTCTGGTGCCCTGTCACATATAGAAATGTTTTGATATTTGCAACCATAGTAAAACAAAGATTTATATTTTTGATATTTATTTTATATATTTAAATGCCATTTAACAAAGAAAAATCAACCAAAAAAATGAGTTAGTGTGTCACCTCTGACACGCGTATCATAGGTTCGCTATCACTGCTCTATAGGAAACCAGGAATTGCAACTGTTGTTCAGAAAAGAGTCTAGATTTTTGAAAAATGCACCAAGTATGACTACAGCTTCCTTGTCATTCCATTACATTGAGTTACTAAATATATTGTTACTAACCATTGTAATGGTTATGTCAAATGATAATCTGATTCATATGATTAATTACTTCCTAGCAGTTATGACTTTACTGCAGTGCTGTGTTCAGCTGCCTAGCCTACCAGACAAACCTAGTCATAGCTAAATGCGAGGCTAAAAGAACACTTTTTAAAAAAATTGTACAGCTGCCTGATAGCATGAACCAAAGTAGAATTTATGGCCAATTGGTCAGATGTGGCCATATTTTGTTTTGTTAAAAGATTGAGACTGTATCTCAAATGACCTACTATGTGAAAGCTTTGTTAGAAACAATAGTGTTATCATAAAAAAGGAAACCAACCCACCCTAGAGAAAGAAGAGTTTGAAGCCACCTATTGGATACCACGTAAAATCCTCCGGAGAGGCACAGCCAGACTGGCACATAACAAAAGGAGGAAAATACTTACCTATGTGAGATGTGAGTATTATCTGGTACTTTTCCACATCAGCCTTAAACTATCTTCTCCTCAGCTTTCCATTGTGCCTGGAATTTTTTAGAAATCCACTCATTGGATCAAGATATTGTGAATTTAGTAGTCTCATGTTAAAATATGAATAATTCTGGAGGAAGTCATATCTTTCCTGTATACCCAGTCATTGGCCCTCTATCATGACTTAGTTAATGTTTCCTTGAGAGAGGTGAGTATTCTTATCAAATGGACTGAAAAACAGGCCTGCTATGTTCTATAAGTGCATGGATCTTGGTAAGCAAACAATTTTAGTGTGATCTTCACTCTGGACATAAAGTAGAAATCACTTCTTTGTTTTTTTAAAGAGTATATGAACTTGAACCATTCATTTCATGCCAGGGAGTTGAGTTACAAAGTCACTGCAAGGCACTGAAATGAAAGCTGAATACCAAGAAATGAGGAATTATGCTGGAAGTAGTCATAGGCCACGGTGGGACACTGACATTGGTTAGGGGAGGAGGTAATATATTTATTGAGTCAACTGATTATGTGTAATAAAATGTGGGCAAGGATGAACACAGAAGTCAAAGTCAGAAGCTATGGAAAACTGTAGTTCAAGGCTCACCCTGGGGGTAAGAGTGAGGTTGTTGAAAGTAGGACACAGAAAAAGGGTACATTCATAGTTGATTCAGATATAGACCTTCTGACATGATAGGCTGTCTTCTTGCAACACTGCAGCTAGTGCTCCTCACAGATCTTTAGCCGTGGTCTTGTAGACACAGCATCATAATATTATGAGGTTTGGCTATTACCAGTAAGCACTTTTAACATGATTTAATGGGAAAATATTCTGTAGAATTAGCTACAACCTGCAATAATAGAAAGCTAGAGAGTGTACCTAGAATGTCACACACTTAAATTAGTTTAGACCTGTAAAGTTCCTTTTCATATTTGCCATTAACAATAAAATATACCTCTTATAAAAACTACTTACCTTTTTAACACCAAGGAAAACAAATAATAGCAACGCACAAGTGTTTCACATTCTTATAACGAACTCTTCAAGTGTAAACACAGCAGAGATTATGCTATCCATTTTTAATTGAAAGGTATTTTGTTGATTTTTTTACATCGTGTTTTAAAGGGCTCATTTTATTCTGATGACACTGAAGGAAGAGTATTTATATTCTGCCTCAGTTTACTTGAGGAAGAATAACTACTCCATAAGCTAATTTCAGTAGTTGTTGAAACCTGGAAAGATTTCAAACACTTCCCAACATTTTCCAGGGGTACTCTCATTACTTCCCCTTCCCCTCAATTTCTGATCTTGGACTTAAGATTTTTACATATTATGGTAATATTCCTCATGGAGTGCAATTTAAATAAAATCATCTATGATGAAGAGTGAGCTGAGTTGGGCCTATGTCAGCTTTTTTTTTTTTTTTTTTTTTTTTTTAGGTTTTGTCACTTTTATTTCTGCAAGGTTGTTTTTATTTTGTGTTTTTAGTTTTTTTTAAATAAATCTTTATTGTTGGAAGTATTACATATATCCTCCCATTTCCCCCATTGATCCCTTCTAGCCTGCCCACACTCCCTGACCCAGGCCTTCACCACCACCCTATTGTCTGTGTCCATGGGTTATGCATATATGCATACAAGTTCTTTGGTTGATTTCTTCCAACCCAGCCACTCTCCCCTGCCTTCCCTCTGAGATTCTACAGTCTGTTCCATGCTTCTATGGATCGACTTTGTTCATCAATTTATTTTGTTCATTAGATTCCACATATGAGTGAGATCATGTGATACTTGTCTTTCTCTGACTGGCTTATTATGCTTAGCTTAATACTCTGCAGATCCAAGTTGGAAAATTGACACACAAGGGAATTCATGTGTTGGATAGCATAGTGATTGACTGATATAAAGTACTTGTGTGTTTTTTTTGTTTTTGTTTTTTACCGGGGGGATGCTCTTGTTCTTTAATAATCAGGACAGTAAAGTTGAGGGGAGACACAAAATGAAAGTACCGTTGGTACTATATAGTTTACTCCTGTGTTGCTGTTGCCACTTTGCTCACCCTGGGCATTATTATGCCAAGACAGAGGCTGTAACATTAACCTTTCGCAGGATACCTTTCATGCACAGTTTTGATTGTTGCATTAAATGTTACCTAGATGCTGAAATATTCGTACTTCTGCTGCTTGTCTGTAAACTTTAGCCACAATCTCTGTAATTGGACTAATTTGTGAAATATGTGAAGTAGTTTATTGACATCATTATTTTATAGCCCTTTGAAGAAACCTATTAAGTAAACCAGTGTTATTTAAAAAATATATATATATTTTATTGATTTTTTTACAGAGAGGAAGGGAGAGGGATAGAGAGCCAGAAACATCGATGAGAGAGAAACAGCGATCAGCTGCCTCTTGCACATCCCCTACTGGGGATGTGCCCGAAATCAAGGTACATGCCCTTGACCGGAATCAAACCGGGGACCCTTCAGTCTGCAGACCGATGCTCTATCCACTGAGCCAAACCAGTTAGGGCTAAACCAGTGTTATTTTTCATCATTTTGTAAATGCAGAGATAGAGGCAAGGTTATTTCTATTAATAAACTCTCAAAATAGAGAAAATAATTAAATAAAGACTCATTTTAAAGTGTGTTTTGGGGTTTTTTTGGCCCATGTTCATAAAACAAAGCAAGATGATTTAATTGATCAAGGATTATCCCAATATTCTTAAAAGTATAAAATATCTGGTGAAATTCATTATATTTCTATAAAAATAATATCAAAATATACATTTCTGATCTGACATTCACAGGTCCTAATGTAACAAGAGGAATCTAGTTTTGTGCTCCTTGTGCTCCAGAGTATAAATCACTTTTATACAACTTTACATTTTTATGAAGTAGAAATTCTGAATATTTTTAGCCTTCAAATGGCTCTAAAATGCAATAATCTTTTGGCACCAGAGCTTAACAAGGACAAATATCGTGCAATAAAACAAAAGGTCAACTGATTGAGAATATTTAAATATGTTCTTCATCTTTATGCAAAAATAGGTAGTATATTTTTTGTTCTATCTTCTACAACTTAAAAGTTAGGAAGCTTTGTTAATTTTTATTGTCTCCTTTTTTTTCAGTTAAATATCATTGCAACATTCCATAGTGCTGCTAATTTTTTATGAGTAAATTATATATCTCCAGAGGTTCTTTGTGGGAATTTATACTCCAATTAGGACTAGCACCAAATCATGAGTATCAAATTAAAATACATAAAAGCTCTCCTTAAAGCAGAAGGTTAAACTTGCATCTGTTTTCCTTATGAAGAATATTTTGCTACTGTGACATTTACAAATTACTAATATATACTTTATTAGCATCAATATTTAAAACAAGTATGGAAAAAGTTGATATCTTTTAGTACCTTTTCTCTCATCAAAAAAAATCCTTACTTGCTCTATGAATTTTAACAAAGGCTTAAAAAGTTGACTAAAATGTTGTGGGTGTTTTCTTTTTTTCAGTGTTAGACAAAATAAATTGTCAAAAAAGGTTCCCAAATCTATTCAAGACTTAACTTACATAAAGTAAATAAACTTGGAGTGTTTCATTGTTTCATTTCTAATAATCCTTCATTGTGATCATTGTATCTTGAGACTGGAAGGTCCATATGAAAATGCCCAACATTAGAGACTTGTAAAGGAGAATGTGTGTTTTCAGTATTGCCAAAGTTTCATTGGTTTCTTTTTTATTTAATTAATATAAGGCTATCATTTATGATGATATTACTAAAAGTCACCCTTTTATAGGAATGACATGAGAAAGGTCTATTTGTGAGGCTAGATGTGCTTACTATCATTGGGACTTGGCAATGAGTATCTGGAGTGAACATTTACTAGCTGCTTTGCTTTTCTAGCAAGAATTGAGAGAGAGCGCAAGAAAACAAAATTGACCTGAACTTGCAGAAGGGTTCAGATGCTAAATCCTGAAATTAATTAGAAGATATATGACCCCCCTTGATCTTGATTCTAATCCAATTCCAATTAAAACTACACCATAAACCAAGAATTTACACTCTAAGAAGGCTTATTTGCTATTTTCTTTACTTTTTGTCACTCTATTTCATGCATGGGCTCAAAATGAGATCTAATTAGCTGAGTTACTCACTGAACATTCTCTGTGGATAGAAGCACAAAGTAAAAGTTGAGGCAGCAAAGAGACATAAAGAAGAAAACATGCAATGATTCAGGAGATGGTAGAAATGGATGGGAAATCCTTTTGCAGCACAGTTTTGTTTTTGTTTTTTTGAACTATTACCAGCTTGGTAGCCTGCACTTATTAGTATACTATCTCTTAGATTATCACAAGGGAAAAATTAAAACAAACAAACAAACAAAAAAATATGAAGTAGCCCAGCCAGCCTGGCTCAGTGGTTAAGTGTGGATCAGTGGACCAGGAGGTCACGGTTTAATTCCTGGTCGGAGCACATGCCCAGCTTGCAGACTTGATCCCCAGTGTGGGGTATGCAAGAGGCAGCTAGTCAATGATTCTCTCTCATCACTGATTTTTCTAACTCTCTCTCTCCCTCTCATTTCCTCTTTTAAATCAATAAAAAAATATATATATATTTAAAATATGAAGTATAAGCTCCTCTTCCTTGGCATTCAAGACCCTACACCAAATGTTTCCAATATGTCTGTCATCTTCCCGAACTCTCCTGTGGGTATTCTAGGGTCTTGGGGAACTAGACATTTCCAAGCATACTTCAAGTCTCCCATTCCTTTATACTTTCCTATCACCCTTTAGGGTCTCTGTCAAATTTCACCTGACTTTTGACACAATTTTTTGAACTGCTGTGACCATTTACTTCCGTGAACCACCACAGCCCTTTGATTATACCCTTGTTGGTCCTAGATGGTCTGTATGCCAAGCACTTTTGCAGGTGCTGGGAATTCATCAGTGAGCAAAGCAAACAAAAAAGATTTGCTCCCTTGGAGCTCTCCTTCTAATGTGGTGAGACAGATAATAAGCAGAAGACACAATAAATTATAAACATAAGACACAATAAATGATACATTTTAGAAAGGGGTAATAGCTATGGAAATAAAGCAGGGGAAAGGAAGTGCAGATTTTGGCAGTTTTAAATTTATAGTTCAAGGAGTGCCTCAATTAAAAGGTGACATTTGAGCAAAGTTTTGAAGAACTGTGGGTATTTGGAAAAGGGCACTTGATGTAGGAGTAGCCAGGGGGAGGGTCCTAAGGTGAGAGTTTGGCTGGGGCAGTGATGCAGGATGGGAGTAGGGTGAAGTCAGGAAGTCATTCGGAGTCAGATGTTACAGGAGTTTGTTGGCAAAGCAAGGACTCTGCTTTTACCTAGTAAGCTGGAAGTGTTCAGAGAGTTTGGAGCAGAGGAGCACTAAGACCTGAATTTGCTTTCTAAGGCATCACTCTGGATGATGTTTGAGAAGACAGTAGCAGTCTAGTTGGAATCTACTACAGTGGGGCCTTGACTTACGAGTGTCCCGACTAACGAGTTTTTCGAGATACGAGCCGTCTCTTGGCCGATTTTTTGCTTGAGTTGCGAGCTAAAATTCGGGTTACGAGCCAGCTTCAGATACCCCACCGCTAGTTGACGCAGCGAACGTCACAGTGAACGCCACAACATCAGCCCAGCATCACGTGTCTCACTCGTTCACTGTTGATTTGACATAGGAGTAATTTGAGTAATGAGCTCCATCACGGAATGAATTAAACTCGTAAGTTAAGGCCCCACTGTATATAAGAAGCAGGGAAATGACAATAGGTACTTGAGTAGTAGCTCTGGAGGTGATAAGAAGCAGTCACTTCCTGTGTAACAAATAAGGCCACATGATTTTCTGACAGATTGAATGTATAGTGTCAGTGAAAATGAGGAATCAAAGAACACCCCCAAGGTCATCTTGTGTTATAATAAGCAAACTTAATCTTATTCTTCCTTCCACCACTAAGCGATTGAACTAATATGTTTGCTTACACATATAGTCATAAAGTTGCATTCACTCCTCTTTAATAATTTAGACTAATTGATAGTCTACACAATATACTGAATCTCTCTGAGGGTTGTGGAAATTAAAAGTGAAGTAAGGGTTAGTATCAGTTAAATGATACCAGAGTCCTGAAATCTTTTATTCTAATTTTGAATTAGATGTAATTTTGCTCCAGGCTAGCTGGAAGAGTTCTGTGACAATTTAAACTGAAATTAATCTCACTTCTAAGCCTTTTTAATAAAGCTTTTCTATGAAACACTGAAAAGCCAGCAATATGAGGGCCATAATGTTCCCAAGAATATGTAATCTAAAACTAGTACTTAATGTGAATTTTACTGCGCCCTTTAATTAAATTCCAGATCTTTACAGACAATTAATATACATGTATATCTATCTACACAGTGATGTGAAGTGGAGAATTTTGGCATTTATCTGGACAGTAAAGGCTCCAAATCTAGCTTCTGAGGAAAGATGTGAGTCAGGCTTGGAATTTAATTAGATATAAATGTGCAATTATTTAATTCTGTGTGTGACTTAATTATATAAGGTGGAGCAAAAGTATGTTTACAGTTGTGAGTATGTGAAACACGGACCTTATTGTATTATTATTTATTAGCTATTGTTTTATTTTCCATACCAACAACTGTAAACCTACTTTTGCCCCACCCTGTATGGACATAGGCACATGTTCAAGAAGAGAATAAGCTTAATTAATGCAGACATTGCAGCTAAAAAAAGGCTCAGTACTGTGTATCAGTACAGATGCATTTTTTGAACTTAAAAATTAGGCAAAACCAAAAAGCTGCCTTAAATTTAAATTAGATTTTTTTCTAAAAAAAAGCAATTTAAAGATAAAATATTCAACATAAGAAAATTAAAGTTATGAAACGAGAACCAGAGGAAAAACTACTTTCATATGTTCTTTTTATTGTTTTGAATAAATTTATATTCAATAAAGGGAGTTATAAATAGATTGACTGCAATTCACATTTTCATCATATGTTATAAAGTTTAGAATCTGAGTGTCTTTATCCTAATATGGCTGACTTTTGGTTATTCATTTCCACCTGAAGGGAGATATTTATTTTGAAAATGGCTTGGCCATTCCAGGAAAAGGCGACAGCATGATTTAAATATCAACTGCAACTTAAGAAGAATGATGACAATAATGTTATTATAGGCACATTTAATCAGAGAAAGTGACAAACAATTTGTTGTAAAACACATAAATACTAGTTGATAACTCATTCTATCCACATAAAGGGCATTAACTTTTTCACACCAAGGCAAAAAAAAATCTAATGTATGGCACATAATTATTTAGACTACAAATGATAAACCATTGAAATGCAAGACCCTGCTATCATGTGCTCATGCTTTGAAGGTAAATAGGATAATTATGAGAACACTAAAAAGAATGGCAAAAACATGTAAGTAAATAGATGAGCACAAATAGAAAAATTGTTCCTTCACACTGAACAATTTACAAATACTTTCTATAATTCAACACAATATTTACTAAGCACCTACCATATGCCAGGCTGTTGTTACAAGTTGTGAAACTTGAAAGATTGAACAATGACAAGCATAGCTAGGAATTACCACATTAAGAAATCAGATAAATCTAGAAAGCAATATATATTATATTACTGGAAGAGATGCTTTATTATTTACTATATCTTTATAACTAAAAAGGGTTTTTTTTATCACTTTAAGTATTAATCATAGTTTGTGTTCTAATATTTTTGTTTAAATAAAGGGAAAATACTTTGTTGAAAGACAAAGACATACACTAAATCATAGCATCAATTTCATCAAATTCCTGTCTCAGAGGATTAAGTGCCAATCTTTCTCAGGCTAATATTTAAATATTTTGTCTTCATAATACATCATCTTACTCTTTAAATATCTACTATCTAGTTCTATTATTTTAAATAGTTAATAATTTTGTTTACTTGTATTTTTTTCTATTTCACAAACTTTTAGAATAACCCCTCACTTAACATAGAGATTATCTTCTCACATTCATATCCACAATTATTCTTTAAGAAATATTCTTCTTGAATCAATGTAACTTTAGAATTATGTTAACCAGCAATATTTATAAAAGAATATTTAGGGACTCAACTTATGACTGATAAGATTTTTATTTTACCATAATAAACTAGAAATAACTGTGCTGATTATTATAATTTTGTTTAGAACAGGATTAAAACCCCCAAAGGTAGAAATACATATTTATATAATTAGAGGCCCAATGCATGAAATTCGTGCAAGAGTAGGCCTTCCTTCTCCCTGCTGCCAGCACTGGCTTCCTTCTGGCCGCTGGCAGGCACCCGGGACCCGGGCTTCTTTTGCAGCCCCGGCTTTGTCCAGAAGGTCGTCTGGAAGGAAGTCCAGTCTAATTAGCATATTACATTTTATTGTTATAGATGTTTTATTTGTTTTTATTTATCTTTATCCCTCACCCACCCAATTTCACCATGGGCCAATGGAAATGTCTTCTTCTGATTAATTAACCATCTAAAATAGGTTTTGAGAACTGCTGGGCTACCACTTGCCAGTTCTCATTCCTCACCACCTGTCCTCTTTGTAATCCCTACTTTTTTCCCTTACCACTCTCCTGGACTTAAAATGCTAAGCATGATCACACAGTAGCTGAGTAGAGTAACTGTCAGTTTTCATTGTAGTGTATGTACTTCCAGTATTTGACAGGCAGCCATTTACTTCTTGAAAGGTTTTCCTGACACTGCTCTAACCTGGTTTTACTGCTTTGTGACAACTAGTTTTTTGTTTTCTCTTTTTTCTTTTCACATAAAATTGGGTATTTACAGTTTCTGATATCAGTTTCTAACTTGACATACCCCTTCCTTCTATGGGGTATTAATTTTCAGAGTTTCTACATAAGTTGTATTAGTCCCCCTTATCCACAAGGGGATAGTTTTTAAGACTCCCAGTAGATGCCTACAACCATGAATAGTACCGAACCCTACATACACAGTACTATTTTTTTTCCTGTACATACATACCTGTGATAAAGTTTAATTTATAAATTTGGCAACAATAAGTAATAATAAAATAGAACAATTATAATAATCTATACTAATAATAGCCTAGGGCCGTCAGGACCAGATGGATAACCGCAAGAGCAGGGGGTCCATAGCGGGGGCAGGGCCGCGGCGGATGCCTCTCTGCATGCCTGCACCGGGGGTCTGGTTCTAGTCCAGGATTGTGAGAGAGTGAGTGAGAATGACATAGGCTAAGGGACCAGCAGTGGGTGAGTGGGAGTGGAGTCGATCTTGGATGAGCAGGGAGGTGAGGCTGAACAGAGGGCAGAGCCCTGCCCAGGAGACCTGTGGTCTGGGTAAGGCAGCCGTAGGAGGGATTAGTCCTGGGGATGACACAGGACTTCGGTGTTGTAGAAAGAATAGGGTGGAGGACAGCTTGGCTGGGACTTTGATCTTTCTACCATCGAAGATCAAACTGTGCACCCTAAATGCTTTTTCTTGGATGGTCCAGGCGGTAGTGGAAAAACATATCTTTATAAAGTTTTAATACATTATATTAGAGGTGGTGGTGGTACTGTTTTAACCGCAGTGTCTACAGGAATTGCTGCAAATTTACTTCTCAGTGGAAGAACCTTTCATGCCCAATATAAATTACCAATTCCATTAAATGAAACTTCAATTTCTAGACTTGATATAAAGAGTGAAGTTGCTAAAACCATTAAAAAAGGCCAAACTTCTCATTATTGATGAATGCACCATGGCATCCAGTCATGTTATTAATGCCATAGACAGATTACTAAGAGAAATTATGAATTTGAATGTTGCATTTGGTGGGAAACTTCTCCTACTTGGAGGAGATTTTCGACAATGTCTCAGTATTGTACCACATGCTATGCAGTCAGCCATAGTACAAATGAGTTTAAAGTACTGTAGTGTTTGGGGATGTTTCAGAAAGTTGTCTCTTAAAACAAATATGAGATCAGAGGATTATGCTTATAATGAATGGTTAGTAAAACTTGGAGATGGCAAATTTGATAGCAGTTTTCATTTAGGAATAGATATTGTTGAAATCTCCTGTGAAATGATTTGTAACGGATCTATTATTGAAGCTACCTTTGGAAATACTATATCTATAGATAATATTAAAAATATATCTAAACATGTGATTCTTTGTCCCAAAAAATAAGCATGTTCAAAAATTAAATGAAAACATTTTGGATATACTCGATGGAGATTTTCACATACATTTGAGTGATGATTCCATTGATTCAACAGATAATGCTGAAAAGGAAAATTTTCCCATCGAATTTCTTAATAGTATTACTCCTTAGGGAATGATGTGTCATAAATTAAATTGAAAGTGGGTGCAATCATCATGCTACTGAGAAATCTTAATAGTAAATGGGGTCTTTATAATGGTACTAGATTTATTACCAAAAGACTGCAACCTAACATTATCGAAGCTGAAGTATTAATAGGATCTGCAGAAGGACAGGTTGTTCTGGTTCCAAGAGTTGATTTGTCCCTGTCTGACACTGGCCTCCCATTGAAATTATTTCGAACACAGTTTCCCGTGATGCCAGCATTTGTGATGACTATTAATAAATCACAAGGACAGACTCTAGACAGAGTAGGAATATTTCTACCTGAACCCGTTTTCGCACATGGTCAGTTATATGTTGCTTTCTCTCGAGTTCGAAGAGCATGTAGTGTTACAGTTAAAGTTCTAAATACTTCATCACAAGGGAAATTAGTCAAGCGCTCTGAAAGTGTTTTCACCCTTAATGTGGTATACAGGGAGATATTAGAATAAGTTTAATCAATTTATCAGTCATTGTTTGTATCAGTGTTGTTTTTACATCATGTTTTTGTTTTTATATCATGTCTTTGTTGTTATAGCATGTTGTGATTGTTTATTTTTTAATAAATTTATATTATTTTCTAATACATTTTACTAATTTTCTTTCAACTCTGACACTTGTATTATAGAGAAAGGGAAAATAGCAATATTAAAATACTTCCTCTAATTAATTCCCTTTTAATGTGCATGAATATTGTGCACTGGGCCACTAGTATACTATAATAAAAGTTATGTGAATGTGGTCCCTCTCTCTGAAAACATCTTATTATATTGTACTTGTCTTTCCACCTCTTGCTATAATGTGAGCTGATATAATGCCTCTGTGATGAAGTGAGGTAAATGATGTAGGCATTGTGACTTAATATTGGGCTACTATTAACCTTCTGATGACTATTGACCTTCTGACATACTGTTGAAATTCACTGAGTCATGGTGATGTCAATGGTTGGATGTCAGGAGCAGACGGTGTCACTGGTTGGAGAGCCTTGATAGTTGAAGGTTTCTAATTGTGTTTGAGCACAGGTAACTAAACCATGGATAAAGGGGAACTACTGCATTACTCTTATGATATTGACTCTATAACATGTATTTTCAACCATAATTTTTCCTATAATTATTCATGAATCAATAGTTCATGTCTAAATGACATGCTACTAAATAGATGCTAAATAGAATTCTAGAACAAAGCCATCAAAAATACAAACATATTCCATCATCTTTTCTCTTTCCACCCCCTTTCCTATCTACTATACAACCCAGGTTCTCCTACTCTTGTTTTATTTTTATTTCAATTAGTATTAATAAAACAACTCATTCACATGATAAATAATCATTTCTGAGATAGTTCTTTCTTATTAGCTGGTCACCAAGTCTTTTTTTCTTCAAAAGTCCCCCATTCTTTTCCTTCACTTTTAAGCTGTATGTTGTGATATAGGGTGATTTAAGTTTTTTGTAAAAGGTGTGTATTATTGTATGACTGAGAATGTTTCTGTATTTTTTATCCATCTGGATGTACGAAATGCCTGTGAAGTTCTTATTGATCAATACATGTTAGCTTTCTCTCTATCCTGATTCCAAGCCAATCTATTGAAGAATTCTATTTTCTCCTATCAGTAAAGTGACATTTTTTTCTAGATTAAATTCCAACCTCCATAATAATCGTCCTATACTGATCTACCTCTCAGAGCTCTTTTTTTTTCCAACTTATAAGTCTTTTGTTTTACTATTCTTACTTTAAAAAATATATATGTTTTTATTGATTTTAGAGGAAGGGAGAGGAATAGAGAGAAAGGAAACATTGATTGGCTGCCTCCTGTATGCGCCATACTGGGGATCAACCCTACAACCAGGGCATGTGCCCTGATTGGGAATTGAACTGGTGATCTCTTGTTTCATGAGTGGCTGCTCAACCACTGAGCCACAATGGCTGGGCTACTCTTGCCAGTTTTAAGGACTTCCACACTATGCCCTTCCCATCCCATTTCCTACCTTTCCAGTCTTATTTCAGTTTTATCTTATTAAAAAAGTATATACATCATAATGATTTTGAATCTTATTTTCACCCACATAAGTTAAATGAATTGAATAAGATATTTTATTACCCAAAGCCTTGGTGTTCTTACCCTCAGCACAGGCAAAATGACTGGCACATGGTAGATACCTAATAAAAATATACATTATGTATTTATTCTGTTACCTTCTATTTAAATCTCTGTAGTGTTTTCTAAGCTCTGCATCTTTCCTAGCCCTTCTCTCTCTACAGAAGTGCTAACCCTATTGCAGTTATTGTATCATATAATCTTCCCTAAATTTAGCTCCGTTTTTTTTCTGATGAGAGGTTGAAGTTTAGAGAAGTTAAAAATCTGACAGAATTAGGACTATGTTGAATGCTACCCAGAAAATGTAGATTCAGTATTGCAGACAATTTACTGATTTTACTTATCTTTGTAAAATCTGTAAATTCTATTCTGGCCATTTAATTTCCAAAAGTGGATTGTAAATCCCATGAACTACACAAGAAAAATAAATAAATACCAGTCTTATTAATATCAGTGTTGTGGCAGAATATTAAAATAGAGCCAGTTAACTAGATTTCACTACATTTTTTTTTACTAGATAACCATATGCTCTCAGACATGCCTCTTGGTGTCTTGGGGCAGTATTTTTCTTTTATGTTAAATGATGGAGCTACAACAGATAAACTATAAATCTCCCCTTAATCTAAATATTGTGATGGTAATTGTCATAGTCTGACATGGAAAAGATTGCAATTCAATTTCTTTATAAAACCCACAAAAAATATACATCTGACCTATCATCATAATTTGTTCCTGAGTGGAAAATCAGGTGCTAATAGATTTTATGACATGAAGATTATATCTTGACAAAATGAGAATCCTATGTAAAAATTGATTTGTTTTAATACAGTCAAACATCTGGATAGCTGACTGAGACTTTCAGTTTTCATATGGATATTTGACTTTGTATAATATCAACTTTTTTAAAAAAATTGGAAGTTAATTTATGTCAAAATAATCAGGCTTACATAATTTTTAAAAAGTTATAAAATTGATTAGTTTATTATTACCTATAAAGCAGTGGTTCTCAACCTTCCTAATGCTGCGACCCTTTAATACAGTTCCTCATGTTGTGGTGACCCCCAATTTCATTGTTACAAATTGAACATAATTAAAGCATAGTGATTAATCACAAAAGCAATATGTAATTATATATGTGTTTTCTGATGGTCTTAGGCAACCCCTGTGAAAGGGTCGTTTGACCCCCAAAGGGGTTGTGACCCACAGGTTGAGAACCACTGCTATAAAGACAATAATAAATATTTTGATTTTAAAAATATTTTATAGCCGAAACCGGTTTGGCTCAGTGGATAGAGCGTTGGCCTCTGAAAGGTCCCGGGTTCGATTCCGGTCAAGGGCATGTACGTTGGTTGCGGGCACATCCCCAGTAGGAGATGTGCAGGAGGCAGCTGGTCGATGTTTCTCTCTCATCGATGTTTCTAACTCTCTATCCCTCTCTCTTCCTCTCTGTAAAAAATCAATAAAATATTAAAAAAAATATTTTATATTATTTCATAGTTGATTATTTCTCAAAATATGCAGATACTTTCAGAAGAATAATTCTGCATAAAATGTGATTCTCTTTGTGTTATTTTGTTTCCATTAAGTCTAACTAATTTGCTAAATCTTAGATTATTCATCTTTTCTTGGATTATGACCTTCTCTACTGAAAAACTCTTACCTAAAAACAAAACAGCCCTGGTCAGTTTGGCTCAGTGAATAGAGTGTCGCCCTGCGAGCTAAAGGGTCCTGGGTTCGATTCCAGCCAGGGGCATGTGCCTTGGTTGCGGGCGCATCCCCGGTCGGGGGTGTGTGGAGGCAGCTGATCGATGTTGCTCTCTTAGCGATTTTTCTGACTCTCTGTCCCCTTCCCTTCCTCTCTGTGAAAAATCAATAAAAAACGTATTTAAAAAAAACACAAAAAAACACAAATACTACCTGGAATTAAAAAAAATAAATAAATGAATGTCAAAATATATCAAATGAGTAATGAAGAAGACAAGAGTATCAAAAATATTTATGCTATTTTATATTTAACTAGAGGCCCAGTACACAAATTCTGTACCAGTGAAGCCCCTCAGCCTGACCTGCGGGATCGGGACAAAACTGGCTTCCCGATATCCCCTGAGGGGTCCTGGATTGTGAGAGGGCACAGGCCAGGCTGAGGAACCCCACTGGTGCACGATTGGGGCCGGGGAGGGATGTGGGAGACTGGCCAGCTGGGGAGGGACTGTGGGAGGGCTTCAGGGCATGTCTGGCCTGTCTTGCTCAGTCCTGATCGGCCAGAGCCCAGCAGCAAGCTAACCTACCAGTTGGAGCATCTGCCCCCTGGTAGTCAGTGCACAACATAGCGAGCAGTTGAGCGGCCTTAGCATATCATTAGCACATTATGGTTGGGTGGACGACTGGACACTTAGCATAGTAGACTTTTATTATATAGGATGAATGAAGAAAAATAGTAACCCAGAATATCATTTCATTTTAGGGGTTGTAGAATACTGGGGTGAAGTTTCAGGCGCCTAGAGTATCAATAGATTGAAAGTGTTAATTACAATGGAAATAAATTTTAAAAACACAACAGCAGGCCTTTAAACTCTTTAGCAGGAAGCATGCAGTCTCTGATGTTGGAAAGTATAATTAAAAACCTACCAATAGTCTGGGATTGTCAAAACTTCTTTGTCACCTGAAGCACACTCCTTGTAATTATCTTTTAAGCTTTAAGCTAAATCACCATTAACCTCAGAAGGAAAAGGGTTACTATGCTTTTTGGTGTGAGAAATTGTATCATCATGTAAATTAAACCCTGTTCGACAGTAGAATTATATTTGGGAAATGATCGAGTATTAAACCAACTCATGTATATTATGAAATGACAACACAGTCTGAGAGCACTACGGGGAAAGAGGAAGCATTTCCCTTCTTTTGAAAGATTTTGAGATTTCTTATTTGCACAGAATATGATTTTGAGCATACATCAGAGAAATAAAATTGAAGCAATAGAAGGAAAACTCAAGAGTATTTTTAGCCTTTCCCCAGCGATTTCTTTTCAGCTCTCAGACAGTACAAAATGAGTCAACACTTAAGTAAGCCAGAAATAATATAACGAGTCTGCTAAATTACAGCAACCTACAGCTCAGCTCTTCAATCAAGTAATTGTTAAAGGCTCACTAGAAGGAGGAACAAGAATGTTCTCAGGTGACATTGCTTAATAATTTTCACCTTATGTCAAAAGGAAGGAAGAAGACATAATGAAGACAGCACCATGCAGGCAGCAGAGAGTAAGTAGCCAGTGCATCCTCCTGATGATCCTTGTTTACCCCTGAGGTGGACTCTTCACTGTGGATCATGGAAAACCATGCAGCCTTCTATCTCTGTATAAGATGTCAGTCCCCAATGCCAAATAAGCCCCCATGGTCATTCCTGGGTGATGCTGAGCTGAGCACTAGTTGTGAAGAGTCATGCTAGTTGTTATAAGTGATTCTCAGTTGCAGGCAGAATACAGCCTCCAACCAAATGTGTACTGTCATACTAGTCTTCTGGCAGGACCTGGAGGCCACTGGAGGGTATTCTGTTGTGGCTGTTATTTGCAAAGAAACCCATAAGGTGGGTTTTTCAAACTTGACATCATTACCATTTTGGCTAGGTATCTCTTTATTGTGGGGGCTGACTTGTGCATAATTAGCACGTTTAGCAGCATCCCTGGACTCTACTCCGCAGATGTCAGTAGTCACTCCTCAGCCTCTGTTATGACATTCACAAAATGTCCACTGGGAGGCAAGATTGAGAACCACTGGTGTAAGATTCTTAGAAATGCCATATAGCATAGACTATATCTAGATGTATATATCTATAAAAATAGATGCAGACATGCACTCATGCACATAAACACACACATAAGTATACTCACATGTCTCTTTATATACATCTATATATGGCCATATAATATACATATACCTATATATACACATATGCATGTATATACCCCATATATACCCACATATATGTGTATATATCCAGTTATATATACTAGTATATATTGTATTTTAAATATAAACAGACATATACATATATAGAAACAATATATGCATGTGTATGTATTCAAATATAATATGCATATATGTTTACATATATATACACTAAGTGGCCAGATTATTATGACCACCTGACCTTTGTAAGCAAATTAGCTTTAATTTCTCGCTGAAGTTGCTAGAGGGCCAGACCATATAAATAGGGAAACAGTAGAAGTTTTTTTCTGAAGATATGGGTAAACAACGTGATTTAACAGCCTTTGAACATGGGAGATATATATATATGTACACTGAGTGGTGGCATTATTATGACCACCCCAGCAGTACTTCGTTGGGCCACCTTTTGCCTTCAGTACTGCGGCGATTCTTCTTGGCATTGACTCCAGAAGATGTCGAAAGGTTATGCGAAGAATCTGATACCATGCCTGATGAATAGCACTGTCCAGTTCTGTGAGATTTGATGGTTGTGGAACCAGCTGCCTGATGGCTCTTTTAACTTCGTCCCACAAATGCTCAATTGGATTGAGATCTGGTGATTGTGGGGGCCACCTAAGCAAGGTAAAATCTCCCTCATGTTCTTGAAACCACTCCTGCACAATATGAGCACCGTGGCATGGCGCATTGTCTTGTTGGAAGAAGCCATCTCCATTGGGATACGCCATCAACATGATAGGATGAACTTGATCAGCAATGATACTTAGGTATGTTGTGCTATTCAGACGTTGTTCCACACGAATTAAAGGGCCCAAATCATGCCAGGAAAACATGCCCCAAACCATAACACTGCCCCCACCAGCTTGAAGGGTTGTACTCATGCATGTGGGGTGCATGCTTTCATGCTGTTTCTGCCAAATTCTCACTTTGCCATCTGCATGATGCAATTGGAAACGTGATTCATCGGACCACATGACTTTTTTCCAATGCTCAACTGTCCAATCCTTGTGTTCCTGTGTTAATTGGAGACATTTTATCTTGGTAACT
>NW_005368827.1:1766418-1777716 GCF_000412655.1 Myotis brandtii
AGCAGGCCTAAGCCAGCAGGTCGTTATCTCCCGAGGGGTCCCAGACTGCGAGAGGGCACAGGCCGGGCTGGGGGACCCCCCCCTCCCCTGCCCCCGAGTGCACAAATTTTTGTGCACCGGGCCTCTAGTATATATAATAAAACCAAAGTCACAAAACACAAACATTTTAATGTTTTTATTGATTAAAGATGCCTTTGACAATATTAGTTATACTTGCATATGTTTTTAGATTTCACTGTAGACCAGTGATTCCCAAAGTGGGCACTACCGCCCCCTGGTAGGTGCTGCAGTGATCCAGGAGGGCAGTGATGGCCACAGGTGCATTTGGGGGTGATGAGTAACTGCTATTAAAATTTTAAAAAAAATTAATTTCCAGGGGCTGAGTAATATTTTTTCTGGAAAGGGGGCGGTAGGCCAAATAAGTTTGGGAACCACTGCTGTAGACTCTCTTTTTAGATGTGAAGTTTCACAGGATAAGTAGAACTGAGTGAGAGGAGGATTCCATGCAGCACATGCAAAGGCCTTAAATCCTGTAGAGAAATTTCGAGTCTATATGTAGGTCAATGTGTCAGGGGATCGGGATACACATGGAGGCCCAGTGCAAGATGATGCTCCAGAAATGAGCAAGGGTCAACGCATGTTCTCACATAAATCTCAGCACAGGTTGAGAGATGGGCAGAACTGGGTATCTTCTTGGTTGCATGTGGAAATAAAAGCCAAAAAATCAGACCAAAAGAGCTCTTAATAATTGGCTCAAGTATTACTCTCCATTTTTACTTTATTATCTAATTCGTCCTTATTTTCTTGTTTTTGTCATTGAAATACTTTCTCCTTCAGTGGCTTTACTTTCAGGTGAAGGGGACATTTTCTTGTATGCTGCAATAAGAGATGCAAAAGATAAGTGTCTTTCCAAAGAAACCTCAGAAACATGTAGTCTGCAACAATTTGTAGAAGTCCTCCTTTTCATTGATATTCTTTGACGTTAAAGACCTTAGTGTCCAGGATTGTCTTTAAGTTGAGAATATGCCTTGGCTGAGCATCCTTTAATCCAGGGGTCCTCAAACTATGGCCCGCGGGCCACATGCAAATACAAATATTGTATTTGTTCCCGTTTTGTTTTTTTACTTCAAAATAAGATATGTGCAGTGTGAGTAGGAATTTGTTCATAGTTTTTTTTTAAAAAAAACTATAGTCCGGCCCTCCAACAGTCTGAGGGACAGTGAACGGGCCCCCTGTTTAAAAAGTTTGAGGACCCCTGCTTTAATCCTTCAGTGCACTGAAGGATTACCTGATTTCAGCACCTAAATGGGTGCTAAGTAGTGGGGTTTGGAGTAGTTATGCTTCAATGGAGAGCAAGATGGGCAGCTTTGGAATGCAGAGTTCTACCCATTGGTGCATGGAGGACAGGAATACAAAATATATTAAGTAATATATTTAATACCTACTGTGTAAAGAACTTTATATATAAAATATCCTATATAATAAAAGCCTAATATGCAAATTGTCCCCTCGACTGGGAGTTTGACTGGTAGTTCCACCAGGAGTTACACTAGGGGACAGGGCCAGTGGCAGTGGAAGGCAGCCAGGGGAAGGGAGGCACCCTGGCCATCAGCTGCTAGGGACCCTACCCGTACACGAATTTCGTGCACTGGGCCTCTAGTATTAAATAATATATTAAATACCTACTGTGTAAGGAACTTTAGCCAACCCAGCATGGCTAAGTGATTGAACATTGACCTATGAACCAGGAAGTCATGGTTCGATTCCCAGTCAGGGCACATGACTGGGTTGCAGGCTCGATCCCCATGTGGGGTGTGTAGGAGGCAGCTGATCAGTGATTCTCTCTCATCATTGATGTTTCTCCTTTACATCTTCCTTCCTTTCTGAAATCAATAAAAGTATATTTTAAAAAGATAATAAAATAAATAAAAATAAAATGTGGGCAGGGCTCTGTTGAATAAAACTGAAATTAAAGTAGATTAGGATATTCCTGCCTCCTTGCCCCTCCCCACAATTCTTCAGAACACTGTGGGAAAAAGATATCTTCATAGTGATAGAGTCACATATTTGGTCAAAAACAGATAGCCACTCCAAATTTCTGATTTTTCTTTGAAACAGGAGCTCACTGAAAACAATTCAAAATATTTAATGATTGGAGTTTTGAGGTAATGGAAGCCAGGTGGCAGTGAGAGACAAACAGCCCTCTGAAATAAAGTTAAAAAAAAAAGTCACTATGTCTAAATATAACAGTTGGCAGAATGGGTTAGGACTCTGCATTTTGACCTAAGTGTCCAGAGAAATCAGAAAAGGTTTCAGTGTGAGACTGCATTTGAATATACACTCACACAGTCCATCCTATCCACTAGGAAGCAGAGACCCAGGCTATGACAGACCATGTCACCAAGGCCTTCTCTCCCACTATTCCAGGTTTTCACCACTGAGAACTCTTGTCCAGGAATAGGACTACATTGCCCTAGAAGTTGGGGGACCACAGAGAACCAAGTTGTAGAAGACAAAGGATCATAGTTCAGTAGTAAGACTTTACCCCAAATTCTAGGTCAAGTCCATGGGTAGCTTAACAAAGTCCATTGCCAGTGGGGTTTACTAGTCACTAGCAAACATTACTATGGCATTAAAGCTCCAATTGTGAATGAATTTCTTTCCTTATTTCCTTTTAGGATTTCTGCTAGGATATAGGAATGGGAGCTACCATTATGTCCAACTGGCCCTTAAAGGAAAATGATTTAGTGAATTATGGGCAAACTGTACAGTTGATCCTATTAGGGTTTAGACAACTAGATTATACAAATTTAATTTTATTTAATTCTTCCCACAATCCACTGATGCAAGGATCATTGTGTTTATTGATAGATTTGACATGGAAATCAAGCTTAGAGAGGCTAAATAATTTACGTTTGGAAAGCCAGTAAACGAGAATCATACTGAAACCAAAATGTGGTATTCGAGTCTGAGTAGTTGTCTCGCAAAATCGACAAAGGAATCTGCGGTTAGTGGAAGCAAAGTTTATTGAAAGAACCCATTCCTGGAAAAAGTGTAGCTGGGGTTCCAAAAGTAGGCTAGTGTCCAGAGCTTCAGTTACATGTTGCAGCTGGGTGTAGTTCAGCAGCCAAGCCAATTAAAGTATATTAATGAGTCCATGTGTGGCCATAAGCCACGTGGGTGGCCAGAGAGCGCATCCCCTGCCATGGGAACGTCAGGAACCCATTGTGTGCCAGGAGAGAAAGAGAGAGAGAAAGCGCACACTTTTTGGTCAGGGGTAGATACATGCTTGCTAGCTTCTGATTGGTCGTTTCAAAGAATTCTGCCTTAGCAACGTCGTTGGGATTGGTTTATATGCCTCAATACCTTGTGAATGGTTATCTATAAACTGCCTGTCTTAGCAACATCCACATTATTTTAAAGCTTTTGTCTCCTGTGCGCATGCCCTGCTTTCCCGCCAGCTGGGTTGCCTTCCAATGCCGCCTAGCCGGGTCCCTGGGTTTTACTTCCTACCCCCATGGTCCTGTCCCTATCTACCTAGCTTCCTTCTGTCTCCTCAGTACCTTGGTCCGATAACGAAACGATTCATAATTCTGACTCACAGCAAAATTCTTCCATCTGTTTATTGAAGAGCAAAGCGCCAACATTAGCTTTCAGGACGGATTGGGAAAAGAAAAGGTAGGATTCAATTACAATTTTATCTTGAGCTGGCTATTCCTGGGACCCTTTCCTACACGAAAATAAACATGCCAAATATAAGCTGTCAATTGTCAGAAAATAAATAGTATCTTTTCTTTGCTGGCTGGCTTCAGATTTTGATCGGTACAGTACACTTTGGACCAGTTTGTAGTTTATGGCTCAATGTACCCTATTTCTTTTTGCTTGACAAATATTAATGGCTAGATAAGCAAGCCCTTCTTCTAACAGGGTCTATATATTTACACAAATGCTCATTTACAGAATTTTTGTTACTTTATCATCAGTTGGACCCATCTAGGACTTTAGCACTAAATTTTAACAAAAAGCAAAATATTCTTTAAAGTTATATTGCTAATGACTTGATCTGTAGCAGTACAAACTTTCCTATGAGAGGGAGTGACATTTTGCTTCTAATTATAATATGGACATAGAACTAATTAGAAGTTTTAAAATCCAAAATAAAGAAGGTGCCATAACTTTTCTTCCAAATTTAAAAAGACCTGATATTAATTGTTTACGCTTGACTTATTGAGTTGAGATGTTATTATATTTATTAGAGGGGAAAAAATCAAATCTGAAGGCAGATGTGTTGTTTTGTAGAGTTGATCTAGGACATTTTTTCTTATTTTTTAAAAAGGATAAGTTACTGAACAATCCAAAAAATGAAGGTGTTTAGAGTCCAGTTTGGGGCATTTATATAAATATTTTCAAACAAATTTTGGCACCACATTGTAAAGTGGTTGAGAAAAAAAATCACCTGCCCTGCAGGAAGACCAGCAGTCTCCCTTGGGAAGCGTTCCAATATATGGCATTGTTCTATGTTTTTAACAGGAAACTATAAAAAATAATAATAACCCTTTTTAAAAACTCTCAAACGTTATAGAAACTACAGTTTAACTAAACATTTAGCTTTCTGCCAAATTACTGCACGTTGATGGCAGCTGTCTGCCAAGGACTCCACTTCACTCAGGATACAGAATGGATAATCAGAGCTAGGAATTCATTAAAGGAGAAGGTGCAAGAAGTTTCATGTAAACTTGTGAAAACATTAAAATGTAAAATAAGTCACCGTGATGTGAACTGCATATTAATTTGTACACGAAGAGAAGGTTTTTAGTGTACTCTTAACTTCATAACAGCCTAATTTAGAAGCCAATCATTAGGTTGCCAGAAATATGACAAACTGCTTTTACACATTTCTTTGAAGACAATGGGTGGATGTTGTTTTCCAGAACATTTTGATTAACCCTTATATTGAATATTTGTAATTAGTGTAAAATTAATGTTAATTGAAAAACTTTATTGAATTACAAATGACATGGCAAGAATGCAAGTAATCATGGTGTGTATGCAACCAGAAATTTATGAAATGCCAGGATCAAAGACAACAAATGCTTTTTTTTCTAACAATGAAAAATTTTCTTTACTAATGTCCTCATTCAATTTTATTGGTTGATGGAAGTGTTTAGAAAGGAGGGTAGAGAGGAAGAAAAAAAAAACTTAGATTTTTTTAATGGAAATGTCTCCTCAACTTTTGGAAGGTAATGCCATTATTACCAATATTAGAGATTTATTTTCTTCTTTTCATTTATTTGAACAAACTCTTATTTATTTTTATACCACTATAAACATCCATTTTTATCATGAAGATATAAAGATAGGGGAAAAAAGAAATAGGAAATAGATCTCAAAATTCTAATGTAACTTTTCTGCTTCAATGCTTTGAATTTGGGATATATTTGGTCAAGTTAGTGGCCAAACCAGACTGAGAAAGATGGATAAATATGTAAATAAAATTAGTCTTGACATGAAGAGAGGGGTCTGTAAGTTTGATAAGTTATTGTTAGTAAAGTCCTTTATAAAATTACAAATGGATTATAGCATGTCAATCACTGTAACTTAATCAATAATGCTGGGGTTTACATTTACTCATCGCTTTCTTTCATTCATTACTGCATGAAAAAAATAATTTATAATCACTTTTATTTTCTTAGAGTAACTTGACCTGCATTAAACATTGTAAAGTCAGGCAGCCAGTTCATTTGAAAACCAGGATGCCTCCTGCATTATTCATGTGAGGTATACTGCCAATAAAAATAGAATAACTTGAAAGTATCAACTGGTAATAGAACACAATCTATAGGGTTTAAGAGAAAACTGTCTGTCATTTAATAACCCAATTTTCTCCTCCTTGAAAATGCCCAGTATGCTGCAAAACTATTGCTAGTCAATTTTTCATAAGAGGCTAAATTGTTAGCTTCTTATATTATTTAAAAATGCAGTTGTCTATCTTAAATTCTTTTGTACCTTTCAACAGCTAATTGTAACTTTGAATCTAGTCATCTGCACAAAATATATAGCACATATAATATATATGTGTGTATATATATATATGTATATATATGTGTGTGTGTGTAAAAATATGTATTTTTCCCTCAGTCACTTCACATCTACCTTTTCCTCTCCTATGCTAACCTTATTACATTTCTCATACGTTGGGCATTTTATCTCATATTGCTCTAGAATTAAAATCATAGAACTGCCTTTGGTTAATCCTTGTTCTCAGACCCCATACTTCTTTAGTCACTTGCTTCTGTTTCACCATATTTCCTCAATTTCTATGGCATTTGTATCAGTTTTTGAGTCCTATAAATTCCTTTCCAACTTTCTTTTCTCCAGCCTCTCTGAAGGACATAAATTATAAATCTTCTTCCTGCCACCTAACAGCCACATGACCTTGGAGAATAATAGCTGTTATTAAATAGTCCCTTGGTATATGCCAGAAAAGTGTGCAAATCACTTTGCATTCCTTATATCACAGGTTCCTTGTAAAAATTAAGTGACTGTTATATGCCATTGCCCTTATTTTCCAGTAGGTGGGAAAGTGAGGTTTCCAGGGTTAAATTACTTGCCAAAAACCATAACCTTAGTAAGTCATTATATTGCATCTCTAATTTGGTAATACTGATCTGTTTAAAATATAAACAAATGGAGACCCAGAAAAGTATTAATAACTTGTTGTCCAAGTTAATATTGTTTAGAGGCAGAACAGGGGTTACCTAGCTATGCTCATCATAATGTTAACTGGTTCTCTTGTAACATATCATGCTGGTTGATTTGTATTATTTTTTCCCCAGTCATTTTCCTTCTAAAATTACTTGATCCTTGCATGGGTCTAGGCATCACCCTTATACAGTTCTGTCTGGTTTTTGGAAGCACAGGGTTAGCCTGTATATTGACATGACTATGCATGTGTATTAAACAAT
This sequence comes from Myotis brandtii, assembly GCF_000412655.1. NCBI lineage: Eukaryota > Metazoa > Chordata > Mammalia > Chiroptera > Vespertilionidae > Myotis > Myotis brandtii. The sequence goes on from NW_005368827.1 coordinate 1,773,384, forward strand.
TTATACTAACACTTTGTAGAGGGCTTTGCATACTACCCTGTGTCCAAGGCCTAGTGCCCTTCAATGACATGTTAGATGCCCATAGAGAGAGCGAAAAGGACTATTTATATTTTTATTGCCATAAATATGCAAGATAGTCTTTGATATACTCTATAATCTTCTGAATTAAAAGATGTTTATCACTTGCTTCAAAAGAAGGGTGCTGTAGGACTTGTGAGTTAAAATCTGCAAGCATTTTCACATCCTCATTAGAGAGTGCAACTAAAGTACAAAGACCTGATCATTTCTCTAAGTGTCAAGATAAAATTCAGACAGAGATTTCACTGCCTCCTGACAAAGAGTGGCTGGAAGAACATCTGTTACCTGCTGCCCACGGCATTTCTCTGTCTCTCTCTCTTTTTTTTCTTCTTGGTCTGGGCATTGCGATGCATACACATCGGGTGAAAGATACTTCACAAACTTATATGGCAAATGAAACTCTTACTAGCACCGTAAACACTGGCTTTTACAGGTCTCATAATTAGGCTCAGGTAGTTGAAAGAGGTTTGGAAAATTCCTGCCTGATTGTTACCTCATATTTTGACACTTGTAGTTGTACATGCCAAGGCAAATTTTAAAAATCTGACAGACCTCAGTGAATTATCCTATATAATAAAAGGCTAATATGCAAATTGACCAAATGGGGAAACGACTGGTTGCTATGATGAGCACTGACCACCAGGGGGCAGATGCTCAATGAAGGCGCTGTCCCCTGGTCGTCAGTGCGCTCCCACAGGGGGAGCACTGCTCAGCCAGAAGCCAGTCTCACTGCTGGCGAGTGCAGTGGTGGTGTCAGACCCTCTTCCGCCTCTGCGGCAGCGCTAAGGAACAGCGAGCCAAGCGGTAAGGAGCAGTGAGCAGGTGGGTGGTAAGGAGCAAGGGGTCCTGGACTGAGAGAGGGATGTCTCACTGCCGGCTTAGGCCTGTGGGAAGTGTGCCTAAGCCAGCAGTCGGACATCCCCTAAGGGCGTCTCAGACTGCGAGAGGGCACAGGCCACAGGCCGGGCTGAGGGATTCCCCTGCCTGTGCATGAATTTTTTTGTGCACTGGGCCTCTAGTATATATATATATATATCTCCTATATAATAAAAGCCCAGCAACTGAAACGGTGGAAACGGTGGAGTGATCAGAATGACCAGAAAACAGAACACCACGGTCCCTCGCCCAGGCTGGCCATGCCCCCCATGAAGCAGTTAGGGGCGATCAGGCAGACAGGCAGAGTGGTTTGGGATGATCAGGCAGGCAGGTGAATGGTTTGGGGTGATCAGGCAGGCAGGCGAGCAGTTTGGAGCCAGCGGTCCCGGATTGTGAGAGGGATGTATGACTGCCAGTTTAGGCCTGATCCGCAGGGATCCCTGTGGGATAGGGCCTAAACCAGTAGTTGGACATCCCCTGAAAGGTCCCGGATTGTGAGAGGGTGCAGGCTGGGCTGAGCGACCCCCACTCCATGCATGAATTTCATGCACCGGGCCTCTAGTAATTATATATCTATATATCTCCCATACAAGATAGACTTTAAATTGATGGTATCACACTGAGCAGTGAAATAAAAGAGCTACCAGCACTTCTCCTGATAGGCTAATTGCTGCAAATGATTTTATGAATCATTAATTTGGAGATGTGTCCTACCCATTTTTTAAATCCAATGTGGACTTAACATATTTTGTCTGTGATGTGATGTTAATAGTTGCTGAGAAAAGAGACCATCCGATGAGGTAAAACTCTCCTAATTTTGTTCCACTGGGTTTTCAATAATGTAATTAATATGGTTATGACTAATTAGAATTCTTGACTGTTAAAGAACAAAGACTGATAGGTTTATAGATCAATACTGGTTAATGTCCTGAGATACACTGCTGTTTGAAGCACAACACATGTCATATAGAATTAAATTTTTAAACATCTTTTTTATGTTGGTTCCTATTTATTTTACTAAAGCTTAAGCACTATAAATTAAGCAAAATGGTAGAGCATCCTTTTGGCTAAGGTTAAGCAATGATTTTCCTTTTTCAGTTTAATTAATGTTCCCTTTCCTGTGGTAGACACAGTTGGGCAAGTGTTCTGAGTGTTTTGTAGTGATTTCACTGTGCAACTACCATTAAAATAAACACGAGCTGCATGGCAAAATCAGAGCATGCTGCTTTGAAAATGTACCCCACTATTTTCAGCATATTGAGCTGTCAGAACCTGGGCTCAAATTCCCAATTTGAGAGTATGTTTGTAATGCATTTCTCTCCTTTTCACCCAAAGTTGGTATGAAGTTTAAATGGTAGCATAACATGACTATAAAACCATCTATAGTACATGAAGTGAATGTACATTTTAGAAATATTCCTGAAAGTGTAAAGGTTTCATACTTCTAGACTGGTGAATATGTTGCAAAATGTGTCCAATAGACAGCTGTATTTCAAGAAAAAAATCTGAACTTATTTCACTATTTCTGTCTTTATTAATGTGCATGGCAGTTTATCCTTAACTCTCTTGTGTGTTTGCAAGGTTGTTTTTGCTATCCATCCATTGAGTAGCATGCTTACCAATTAATAAACAAATAATTACTAAGCAGGGACTGTGAAGCAAAGCAATGTTGCTGGCCTTCTTACTGCACTTTGCGAAACTCTCTATTTGACACTCTGATGCTCAGTAAATATTTACTACTTTGCATTTTTCTTTTAAATTGAAGAACAGAATTGCTAACAAGTAGGCAACAGCCCTAATGCACAATGAGGATATGGAGCGGTGCTTATGCAGATGTATCTACCAGGGACAGGTGATATAGTTAAAACTATGGCCATTGGAGCTAAACCAAATGTAGCTCTAATTCTAATTTTCTCACTTAATATTTGGGTGATTTGGGGCTAGTTCCTTAATTTTTCTCTGCATCAATTTCTTTAATGTAAAATAGGAATAATAATAGAATTACTACAGAGTTGTCCTCTGATGGTTAAATGAATTTTTGTAAAGTACAGAGCTTAGTACTGTTAATGGATAAATGTAGGCAAAATTAATGTATTTAGATGATATTGGTAGTGACACCACCACAGAGCTTGTATGGAATACATATTCTATTTTAATTGTCTTCTCTGAATTATTAATTTTGTAATATTGCATATATTATTCTAAGGCACTGAATCTGATTCATCTTCAACTTATTCTTCATGCATTGGTTTTTATCATTCTTGTTTTTCTCTTGTAGTTCTTTGAAGTTTGCAGAGCGCAGTGTTTCTTCAAAATATTGACAGTAGTAACTACTTCACTGTTGTTGTGCGAAGTAAGTGGAGATATTGGCCAAGTGTGGCTCAACTATATGAGACCAGAGAATAGGATATCCCCAGGCCATATCAATAGATGCCTTGTATCAATGCCTACAAGTTAAAGGTTATGATGACACTATTAAAGCAAGGAACACACTGAATGATGAGTCACTGTGGCTAATAATGCCTTCAGGTCAACAATGCTACTGTTCATTTTCACTTTTATTACACAGATACCCCCTTCATGGAAATACGTTATTATACAAAATCCATGTCCTTAAATCTTTCAATTAATCCAGGGCCTCAAATATATGGCTGTTATTTAGTATGTATGTTTATTATTATCACCATGTATTTTAAAATTCTTAAAGTTTGTGCAGCCTGACAAATGTGAATACCATGTGCATGTGGTGTGTGTGTGTGTGTGTGTGCAACTCTGTGTGTATAATTTCCAAAGTTTGAGAATTTCTGTAACTTTAATCTAGAATTTCTCATTGACTTAAACTAGACACAAGAAAGACTAGTTGAATTAAAGAAACTTTGAATAGTTGACCTTAAACAACTATTTCTAAATAAAATTTGAAAAAATAAATATTACAGTCAATAGAAATAATGTGTGTAAGGCATAGAATTGGTTCTCATGATTATTAATGATACTCTTAGCTAATAATTCTATATTAATGGAAATATTTTTGCTTTAATTTAATGGGGAAAATCTATTCATATTCCACATAAGACTTCTCATCAATAGTTAAAAAAATCCAAAATATTAAATGAGAGGGTATGAAATACCATTAACAAACTATTTTTAAAATTTTATATCATTATTTATTTTTATTTTTTAATATATTTTTTATTGATTTCAGAAAAGAAGCAAGAGAAAGATAGAAACATCAGTGATGAAAGAGAATCATTGATTGGCTGCCTCCTGCAGGCCCCCTATTGGGGATCAAGCCCTCAACCCCATCATGTGCCCTTGATCAGAATGGAACCCAAGACCCTTCAGTCCACAGGCTGACGCTCTATCCACTGAGCCAAACCGG
>NW_005368827.1:1778360-1786955 GCF_000412655.1 Myotis brandtii
TTTTTTTTTAATATATTTTATTGATTTTTTACAGAGAGGAAGGGAGAGAGATAGAGAGTTAGAAACATCGATGAGAGAGAAACATCGATCAGCTGCCTCCTGCACATCTGCTACTGGGGATGTGCCCACAACCCAGGTACATGCCCTTGACCGGAATCGAACCTGGGACCTTTCAGTCCTCAAGCCGACGCTCTATCCACTGAGCCAAACCGGTTTCGGCCCTCCCTTTTAAACAGACAATTCTGCATTACATCCTGTGCAGTTTGGAATAATGCTGGCGATAATAAATGTTAGCAACTGCTCCAGTTTATCAAGCATTTCTAATGCCCCAGATTATTTTCCCACGTTATCCCATTTAACCTAGCTACTTCCTTGCAAAGTAAAGATATTCACTTTATTTATTTATTGTTGTGAAAACAAATTCAGAGAGTTTAAGTAATATGAGGGAAGGTCTGGGGAGACAGTTTTATGGTTGAAATTATTACACAAACTAACCACTAATAAGAGCCAGTGCTGATTAATTCATTCATAACTATAGCGTCAACTTCTAGGTCTTAGAGATTTGAGATAGAAAAATAAAGCCATTTTGAAGTAATATTCAGTTATAACTTTTTAGTGGATCTAAATTATATTAGTATCTTTCTATTTCCTCTTTTCCACAAAACTGAAGCTTTTTTAAACCCACACTTTAGGCATTTTTATGGGTTCCCTCCTTAAAAATAGTAGCATTTCTTTTTTAATTTCAATTAATTATATTTTACAGAATAAAAGCTTTAATAATTTTAAGACTTTATATTTATAAGTTTTAAAAATTTCTACCAGTGAAAGCTAAATATTGTTTCTTCTTCTACAAAATGAAGCTACTACTTCCTTCCTGATAAGGATTTTATGACAAGTAAATGACAAGTAAATGAAACAATGAGGGCATTAATATGTTTTAATACCTTCACTGATTATGGAAGCAGAATAATGACCTCCCCCAAATGTCCATGTTGTAATCCCAAAAGCTTCTTCAATATGACAGTTAAAAGGCAAAGGGGCATTACTATGGCAGATTTGCCAATCAGCTGACTTTACAATAGGGAGATTATCTTGGCTTATCCCAGTGGGCCAAATCCAATCATAAGCGTCCATAAACATAGAAGAGAGGAAGAGGAATCAGAGTTAGGGAAATGTGACTAACAAGAGGTCAGAGTGATACTACCTGAGGGCTCAACTAGCCATTCCTGGCTTTGAAGGTGGAGGATGGCGGCCATGAGCAGAGGTAATATGGGAAGCCTGTAGAATTTGAAAAAGGCAAGGAAACAGATTTGCCCTTAGACCTTCCAGGGGAACTAGCCCTGCAGCTACCTTAATTTTGGACCAATCATCATTATGATGGGTGCTAATTATTTTAAGTACTAGTAATAAGAGAATAAATGTAAGACAATCCAAATAAAAGGCTAAATTATAGAAGCAAGAGATAAAAGTCATGTTACTTTTGTATGTGGAGAATTCATTGTACTCGGTCATATGTCCTACTGTAGAGCAACAGAGGGATGTGCCAAGGTATCCATTCCACTTCCAACACCCAGAAATATAGGCTGTCTATATATATATGTGTGTGTATTATATATACACATACATGCAAACACTTATTTATTTAATATAAGATCTAAACACAAGGCACGAAAATATTTGCGCGATTCCCTGATTCTATAAGCTCCTTTTAATAATCCAGAAAATGCAGTAGATTTTTGTATACTTGCAAAAGAGGCCATGATTGTATTCATAAAGAGAAATGATTTATTTTCCTGAACTATGGAATAATTTTTATGAAATGAATGATTCACAATATACATCAGGCCATTCACAGAATCAGCCTATTGTAGCTAGCTGGCCAATATTACATTAACGTCTCAACTGCCTGGAAGGTACTTTGCAAACAAACACAACTCTGAAAAGTAAAGAAAAACAGAATAGACGAAAATGGTCTCTGAACAGGTATACCAACATACTTTGCTCATGGGAAAACCTCCTACTCAAGGTTTCACTTAGATTTCCTCTTTGTAAAATCTGACTTTAGAAAATTTGATTATCTTGCTTCCTGACACACAAGTCCATGTAAAAAATTGGAAACATAAGGGTATTATTAAGTGGGTGTACACTGAAAAGTGCATGAAGTTATAGTTGATTGTCAGCAAGTTAAAGAAAAAGGAAAGCAGAGAACATTGACCTTAAAATTATAGCAGTATGGGATCGTTAGCATTGGGACAAGCATTATTCTGCATCTCAAAAGTCGTTGAAAGCAAAGGTCGCATGCAAACATTGACATTCTAAAGTCAACCTTGAGTCATCAAGAAAATGTTAAATTATATTGTGTCCTTTGTTTCCAAAGGCAAGAAATATAAATTGATTTTAGAAAGACCTTCACCTATGGCACTGACATTTCTTGTGTATCTATATAATGGGCCAAAAGCACTTTGTGAGTATCATCTCAATGAACCAATGGTAGGAATAAAACCTTATATAAGAAAACCCTAATATGCAAATCAACCAAATGGTGGAATGACCAGTCGCTATGACGCACCCTGACCACCAGGGGGCAGATGCTCAATGCAGGAGCTGCCCCCTGGTGGTCAGTGTGCTCCCACAGGGGGAGTGCTGCTCAGCCAGAAGTCAGGCTCAAGGCTGGCGAGTGCAGCTGCCACAGTGTCGGGAGCCTCTCCTGACGCTGTGGCAGCAGGCCCAGTGGGCCAGGATGAGCATGAACAGCGTGGCACCCAGCCCTGATTCGGGCTCCTCTTTGGCCACCTGCCCCTTGGCACACTGCTACATCCCCCAAGGGGTCCTGGACTGTGAGAGGGCGCACGCCAGGCTTGGCCTCCCCCCCTCTCCTGTGCATGAATTTCGTGCACCAGGCCTCTAATATAATTATAAGAAAAAATACAATAAATGGTGCTGAGTCCTTTCTTTTGCCTCTCAGCTTCCCTCCAAGCTGGCAACTGTGTTCCCTAGGATACTTTTCCTAGCCTCCTGATAGGCATTGCCTGTTGGAGTTACTGCTGGGAGATTGGGAGATAGAAGCCTGATTCGGCCTCTTTGGCCACCTGCCCCTTGGCACACTGCTACATCCCCCAAGGGGTCCTGGACTGTGAGAGGGCGCACGCCAGGCTTGGCCTCCCCCCCTCTCCTGTGCATGAATTTCGTGCACCAGGCCTCTAATATAATTATAAGAAAAAATACAATAAATGGTGCTGAGTCCTTTCTTTTGCCTCTCAGCTTCCCTCCAAGCTGGCAACTGTGTTCCCTAGGATACTTTTCCTAGCCTCCTGATAGGCATTGCCTGTTGGAGTTACTGCTGGGAGATTGGGAGATAGAAGAAGAATATCTTCTTTTCATTTATTTATTTATTTATTTTCTGCTCCTGGTGGCAACTCTAATAGTAGCAGACAATAAAGAGCAGCTGGATGTGGTTGTAGGGGCTCAGTAGGTCCAAGGTGGTCTGGGCACATTCTGAGGAATGGGGGCTCCTGGGTTCCTATTCAGAGGCCCCCTGTGTTTCCAGCAGATCAGTGGAGCTCCTATAATTCCATCAGGTAAGCAGCAGATCCTGGCTTCTGTCCCAGGAGCCGGAGCCGATTCCTGGTCTGTAGATGACTGATCCTTGTTTTCCTGAGGCTGGCGAATGCAGCTGCCACAGCGTCGGGAGCCTCTCCTGACTCTGTGGCAGCAGGCCCAGTGGGCTGGGATGAGCACAAACAGCGTGGCACCCAGCCCTGATTCGGGCTCCTCTTTGTTGTGCTCTAGCCCCCTCAATTTATTTTTCTTACTCTCTAAGCCTTTCAAACAGCTTTTAACTAACTACCTATTAAAACTCTCTCTGCTTGAATTTCTAGCATGGCTTCTGTTTTTCTGACAGATTACCAACAGATTAAAATACAAACACAAACACACACACAAAAAAATCTATAATTTGAAATTTTTATTAAAATAAAAATGATTAAAATATAAATAAAATACAATTTTAATATGATTTTTTTAAATTAAAAGGTTTAATGTGTATGGAGTGCTGGCCCAGTAAAACTTACTGCTCAAGCTCAGCACTGTACCTGCTGAAATTAAAAGATTGACTTAGGAAATTGTTAGCAATAATTCTTCTTAGCAATCAAAGAAAGCTACTTTGATAGTGTTCTGAGAACTCTAGTGTCCTGAGCATTGATCCTAGTCATTTAATAGTGTGGACTGAGGGCAAAAGAAGAAGTAGATATAGGTAAACCATCATTCCAGAATCTTCTGGAACCATTAGCAGATGACAGAATGGATTAATAGCTTCAACCTAATTAACTCAACATTCCATAGACAACATTCATTTTCCAAGTCAAGTTTTTAGTGAGCAAAATCCATGACCAAAAGGCTATGAAGACATATGGGGAGCACCTCAGGTTTTCTATAGTGATGGTATTTCTTTCCTTTCTTTATATATTCTTCCCTTCAAGTAACTGAAACGTCGGATCACAGAAATGTAAATAAAAATTATATAAGAAGCCACTGTATTTATTTTTTCTAAAAATAGCTTTCCCTGGGGAAGGAAAAGGTGTTAGGGAAAATGGTCCATGCTTATTAACGGGGGAAGGTAAGATGTGAATGTGCAGAATTGGTGCTTGGATAATTGCTTTCTTCTTCTTAGAGTTCTCATCTCTTCATCTGCTCAGTCCATAGTTCCCATTGAAAATATTCTCTTGAGAAGATGAAATAATTAATTTTGAGAAACTAAATTTATTAAAATAATGGCAAATATATACAGCATGTGCAATAGAGAGTTTTTCTCTATTTCCCTATAAATAATTCCTCAAGTTTGGTGTGAGCAGTACAAAAGATCAAATGATAGGGGGGCAGGTGTTGCATGACTACCATGCACTGAGAAGCATGGTGAAGTCAAAAGCCATAGGCTTTTCAGATAGTCAACCTGAATTTGAATCTTTCCTCTGATTCTTCTTACCTATGTGAGGTCAAGTAACCTAAGTGATCTAAAGTGTTTGCTCAAATCTAAAGGAACAGAATATTTATTGAGACAACTGATTAAAGGTGATGTATACAGACTATTGAGCATGTGTCCCTAAATCCATAAATAAACAGGGTGATTTTATATTATAATAGTAATATAGTATATATGTGGATGTACATAAATGCATGTGTGTGCATTTGTGTATTAATTTGAAATATTTGAACTTGCTTATATTGAAATGTTTGTCACCTACAAAATATGTATCTTGCTCCATTAAGAAAATTGTAATCCTATCTAATAATAGACAAACATGGTAATTGACTGTACCTTTGCTACACCTCCCATCGGCTAATCAGCACGATATGCAAATTAACCACCAACAAAGATGGTGGCTAATTTGCATAATGCAGGCAGGGTGGGACAGCGCCATCCCGCCTGCCCTACCGCCATCTGGGCCCGCTATTTGCAACCCAGGGTGGTGGGGTGGGACAGCACCATCCTGCCTGCCCTGCCGCCATCCGGGCCTGCTATCTGCAACCCAGGGCGGCGGGCATCTGTGTGCGACCCGACCCCTGGATTGGCCCTGCTGTGTGCGTGACCCGGGGAGGCGGGCAGGCAGTGAGGGATCGGGCCTGCCATCTGCCACCCGGGGAGTGGGCCTAAGCCAGCAGGTGGTTATCTCCTGAGGGGTCCCAGACTGTGAGAGGGCACAAGTGGGGCTGAGAGATACCCACCACCCCCTCCCCAGCCAGTGCACAAATTTTTGTGCACCAGGCCTCTAGTCTCTTATAAAAAGATTTCCATAGGCCATAGGATTTGTGCCCATTATTAATAATAACTGGACATTGTATGTCTTAATTAGTTAAAGGTGGTCACAGTATGTTAGCCTAGCATGCCATATTAGATGTTGAAAGATTTTAGATTTTTTTTTCATTAAAACACCCATTAAATTTATATATATTCGTGGTTGATTGGGAAAAGCTAAAGAATAAAAGTTTGCAACAAATACATTTAGATAGCGATCAAAAGGTCTAAACACTGTGCAAGTAAAATCTCTCATTTGGAACTGTTAAATGGAAGAGCAAGTTAACTCCCAAAGAGTAATCAAGCACGAACTAGTAATTTGCAGCCTTCATAAAGATGTCATGGAAATTAGAACATTCACCCTGAAAACTATAATGCTGAAGTGAAAGAAAGGCAGGGACCAATGTGCTGAATACTCAAAGAACCACTAAATCTGCAATGTGGGAAAGGTAGCTTTGAAAGATCATATTGACTGACTTACATTTAAGTACAGGTAAACTGATTATAGAAAATTACAGCCTATCTGTGCTGTTATTGTATGGATTTTTGAGTAAATCGTTATGTGAGCCTAAAAGAATGATAGCCAATTTAGTACAATTGGCAGTAAGCTAGTTAAAAATATTATAAATACATATGTACACACAAACTTACATGTCACTCTTAATTGTTAAAATGTATTCATTTAGAAAAAAAAAACATTGCTTTTTGAAATACATCTATTTTAAAAAGCATTGCTTTTCATTTTATTGGCTTAATTGTTTTCTTATCCAACACATAACTCCTACTACATTGTTTGGAATTATAGCTCAGTGGTTTTAAGCACTGATAGCTGCATTCTTTATTAAGAAGATTTGTCAATTCTTCCTTCTCTGATATTGAATTATTTCATGATGCCAAATTTTGAAGTCATCAGAGGGAAAATATGGAACTTATTAACATACAAATATGAGTAAAGTTATTGTCTTTGTAACAAAAATATCACTAAACTATCAGTTATGCAAAACATTACCATTTGTAACTGACTGATTATATGGTCAATGGCAGCAAAATGGATATAAAATGAAAGAGCTAAATGATATGTCATTCTACTTTCTTTTTTAACTGAATGAGAATAATATTCAGGGGTGTGTTCAGAAAGAAGGGGGATGAGCAAGGTGCTCACATATGCTGAAGTGGGCAAACAAATTTTAGAAATTATTCTTTTAAAAAATCAGTTTCTTAGTATAGATATTAAAAGATGACTGCTAATGGGTGAAATTATTTTTAATATATTTAAAATATAGTATTTTAATATATTTTTAACTAAATTCTTAACACATATTTTTATACCTATTCATTCAAGGAATCTAATAGAAATGCACATACAGTAGCCACTTATTCATGTTGGATAATTATAAAGCTGTTACATTAATGATAATATGAGAAAATGCCCCAAAGTGGGAGAACAGATTGGAGACAAATGAGTCGAGTCTCAGAATTTGAAAGCTCTTTTGTGATTGAGTAATTTTAAGAGGTGATCTTATGTTAACAAAACTCAGTGAACTTACATGATTATTATCAAGGGAAAAGGGGCTGCTGTAACCATGAGCACCCACTGAGGAAGACCAGAGTCCATTGCAGATACATCAGATTTAAATAAGAATACCAGAGCCTTCCTGGGAGATTTTGAAGTAAAGGAACTCTTAAGCCAAGAGATGAAGGAATTCATCAGGGCACATAGGCAATCTGTTGCCTCATGAAAGCATAACCCAAAGCCATTACGTACATGTAAAGTTAGAACTATTTTGACCATCTCTACAAACTCTAGTATTGCCACAGAATAATGCCCATAAGGATGTTTAATATATCTATCATAATAATAAAAGGCCAAGAGGCATCATGACAAAAACTACCAAACGACCGGTCACCATGAGGTGGCATTGACCACCTCAGCCCGGTTCCCAGTGGGTGGCGGCAGCGGCCAGAGTGAAGCAGCACGCATCCCGGGTGCCTGGCAGCAGCCGGAGCAAAGCAGCCCAGGTCCTGGGTGCCAGAGGGAAGTCGGTGCCGGCAGCCGGGGGAAGGAAGGTCTATTCTTGCAAGAGTCTTTGTGCATCAGGCCTCTGGTATGTGTGTGTGTGTGTGTGTGTGTGTGTGTGTGTGTGTGTGTGTGTGTGTATCTCCCTGATATGCAAATAGACCAAACAGCAGAACAACCGAACAACTGGTTGCTATGACATGTGGTGCTGACCAGGGGGCATGCACAGAACATGGCGGGCCTTGGAAGCAGGTGGCAGAGCACAGACATGATGGGCATCGCCCACAGTGGGATGGTGGAGCAGGTGAGCGGGGGCACCAGGCCAAGGTGGGGCACTGGTTGCTGTCATAGGGTTTAAGCTCTGGTGGTTACTGAAAATTCTTTGCTCCCATGTGCCATGGTCCCACCTGGCACTTGCACCCGCTGCCGGCGACAGCCCTGCTTGCACCCACTGCTGGTGATGGTCCCGCTCACATCTGCTGCCAGTGCTGGAGCTGTCGCTCGCACCCACTGGAGGCACCCAGCACCGGTCCCGATCACTCGGTGCTGTCAGTGGGTGCAAGCAGTAGCTGCCGGCCCCAATCGCCCATGAGGGCTTCTCCACCTCCCCCTGCTCCTGAGGGGTGATCGGGGCAGCAGCCACTGTTCGCACCTGCTGATGGTGCCAGCCCCACTTGCACCTGCTGCTGGCGCTGGCCCCAGTCACTCCATGCCATCAACGGTGCGAGTGGAGCCAGCGCCGTCAGTCCATAGGAGTGGCCGTGGGAGGGGGGGCCGGGGGGGGAGG
>NW_005368827.1:1786991-1788838 GCF_000412655.1 Myotis brandtii
GGTGCAGTGGTGAGAGGGGCTGGGTGGAGGCACGGAGGATGGGCCGAGACCTGCCCCTGTGCCCACCGCAGCCTCGCGGCCCACAGTTCCTTTCAAGGTGCACAAATTTGTGCAGTGGGCCCCTGGTATTACTCATAAATAAATAGATTCTGGTTTTTATAATACATAGAATTTAACATGTTATGAACTAACAGTCACTGCTAAATATAAGTTGCCAATCACTGCTTTTAGCAATCACACAGCCAGCATCTTCAGGGATCTAATAAAGAGAATAAGTGAAACACACAAGGAACCAATAACTCATTAACAAGCAGAGCAAAACTTCTTGTTAGATGTGGTCTATTTTTATATTTTTAAATTCACCTAACATTTAATAACTATATTGCTTTTCATTTCTAACATTAGAGTTTGGCAGGACTAATGTATTTTATCAAGTTCTTATTTTGTATACTTAAATTTCAAGGACAGGGTCTGGAACATGATGTCTAGATGGGATGATTCTACACGCTTAAGCATATATATATATATGCTTGTTTCACATTGTTTTAAAATATATATATAATTTTAGAGGCCCAGTGCACAAAATTCATGCACGGGGGTGGGGGGTCCTTCAGCCCAGCCTGTACTCTCTCCAATCCGGGACCCCTCGGGGGATGTCTGACTGCTGGTTTAGGACATCTCTCTCACAATCCAGGACTGCTCACCTGCCTGCCTGCCTGATTGCCCCTAACTCCTCTGCCTGCCTGCTTGATTGCCCCTAACTGCCCTCCCCTGCCAGCCTGATCTCCCCTAACTGCCCTCCCCTGCCGACCTGATTGCCCCTAACTTCTCCCCCCTGCTGGCCTGATCACCCCTACCTGCCTCTGCCTCGACCCCTGCCAATGTGGCTTTGTCCGGAAGGAAGGCAGGACAAATGGAAGATGTCTGGTCTACCCGATCTAATTAGCATATTACCCTTTTATTAGTATAGATATATCTCCTATATAATAAAAGGCTAATATGCAAATTGTTTCCTTGATCAGGAGTTTGACTAGGAGTTCAACTGGGAGTTTGACCAGGGGGTGGGGTTGGTCAGCCAACCGCCCATGGCCCCTCCCCCCGGCTGGCCCATCCCGATGGGCCCCCCATCGGGGTGGGACAGCTAGACCCTACCCGTGCATGAATTTGTGCACCAGGCCTCTAGTTAATAAATAAAAGGAGGGAGGGCAGGTAAGAGATCAACCAAAGGACTTGTATGCATGCATATAAGCATAACCAATGGACACAGACAGTACAGGGGTGAGGGCATGTTCTGGGGCATGGGAGCGGCCAGGGAGAGGTCAATGGGGGGAAAAGGAGACATATGTAATACTTTAAACACTAAGGAATTAAAAAAAAAAAAAAGTAAAAGGAGCAGTGGTTGAGTGTCGACCCATAAAACAAGAAGTCACAGTTCGATCCCCAGTAGGTGGCATGCAGGAGGCAGTCAATCGATGATGTTTCTCTCTCATTGATATTTCTATTTCTCTCTCCAAAAATCAATAAAACATATTAAAAAAATAAAAGGAAATGGATGGCAACCAAAGTGTAAGAAGTTTTATAAAGAGCTTTGGTTATTTGTCTTTTGTTTTTAAAGATTTAAAGTTCTAATTTATCTTATATAGTCATTTTCATATTAAGACAATGAGGTCAATGAGGTATTAATTAAGAAATTATAAGATGATAAAGTTTCCACTTATACAGTGGGGCCTTGACTTACGAGTGTCCCGACTAATGAGTTTTTCAAGATACGAGCCGTCTCTCGGCCGATTTTTTGCTTTGAGTTGCGAGCTAAAATTCGGGTTATGAGCCAGCTTCAGATACCCCAC
>NW_005368827.1:1789724-1806399 GCF_000412655.1 Myotis brandtii
CTAGTATGTATATAAAATTGATCAGTGACATTTAACTGATTGACTCTGGGACAGATGATCAACAAAGCAATAAGAAACTTAAGGACTAAAAACTAATAGTAATTCCTTTGTGTTGGCCACTCACATAACATGCATATTTGATTAAATATGGATTCATTGCTTTGCATGCAAATCCTTTCTTTTGTTTGAGATCAGAAGAGTACAATACAAAGTATTATATTTATTTGCCTGAAAATAATACTAGTGCTAATCACACACTAACAGTAAATTTGGAAATCTTAAGTTTACTTTAAGTAAAGTACCTATTTCAGAAAACAGAGAAATTTTAAGTATTATTTTTTCAAAGTTTTTTTGAAATTATAGAAAAATAATATGTACATTCATTGGATTTGTGGTAGATATATTAAAAGAAAAATAAATTCCTGCTTGCTGAATTTCTTTCCAAACCCTTAGCTCTACAGACACAGAGAGATAAAAAAAAATGGAGCTTAAATCAGACACACACTGGTTTTCAGTAAGGTTAATTAATTGTTGCTAATTGCTAGGTGCCTTGGCTAGAGACAGAGCTTTGTTAGTGATAATGAAGCCAGAAGAATAGGGAGAAAAGAGAAATGTTTGTGGAATTTGAAATTTTTGAAGTGACTCTTTACCTTACTGTGTTTAAGATACATAAAAAGGAAACACAGTATTAGAACACACATCCTAGAACTAGATACAATTAAATATTTTTTTATTTTTTTCTCTTGTTTAAAGTATTACAAATAGTAGTACATGTGTCTCCTTTTTATTTCACAATTGACCTTCCCCCAATTTAATATTTTTTCTAACTCCCTCGTAAATATATACATGCAGGGTGTCCCCAAAATGTATACGCACTTTGAATAATGATTAATTCCAATGTGTTAAATATGAAAAGAAATACCAATTTAGCTATCAGCTGTAAAGTGTGTGTACATTTTTGGGGGACACCGTGTATATCAATTAACCAAGTAAAACTTGGCAATTATTGATTTACTTTCTCAGTGTAATATCAAATTCTATAATTCAGTCTTCTGAAATCATTTTGAAGGTAACAGAGTAGTAGATTTTTCACACTAGTGATGAGAAATAATGAAAAATACCATTTATAAGAGCTAACGATGTGTTTCACATTGTTTTAAGAGAGCTTTAACTTATTAAATCTCCTCCAAAATTATTGAAGTAATTTATACTATTATCCCTACTAACAGATGAAGAAACAGACTCTGAAGAGTTATATGTTCCCAAGGGACACAGATAATAACTGATGGAGCAGAGATGTGAGCCACTGCGCCAAGCTGTAACAACAGCTTCAATTTATGCATCCCACAAACAGATGTTGGAAGAGATGCCTAGTCTTTTCATGAGGATCAGCTATAATTGAAGAATTGGTTGCTAGTTTTCCAGTTTGGCCAACATGATCATTCAGTGCAATTTTAGAGAAGTCAATTTAGAAAGAAACTCACTTTTCCAAGCTAGCCTTATTTATATATTCATAATTTTAAAAAATTTGTTGGTCTGAAAAGGGCCAGCATACATCACTATTCAGAAATATCCAGAATTCTTAAAAAGTAAAGCAAATGACTCAATTTCCATTTATTCACCACCCTTAAAATCAGAATATATTTTAGAAGTAAACAGATTTCTTAATATGTCAAATTTCTGAGATGCACTTAATAGGGATAATTATCAACTTGAGAAAAATGAGATAAACCTAAAGAAAAAACAATTCATCCAGCCAGACACTTAACTATTCTTATCTCTGCTAGGTAGAGATCTTGAAATAGTATTTTTAGAATAATTTGCGAAATAACAGATGACTGTATTTGTCATGCTTATTCCTATTTGATTACATAGACATTTAAGTATTTATATGTAAGTATAAGTTTACAGAAACCAATATGTACTTTTAAAAAATATTGTGACAAAATATACATAACAAAATTTACTATGAAATGAACATCCTGTGGCAGTAACTACATTCACATTGTGCAACCATCACCATTATCTCCAGACATTTTTTTTTTATTAACATTTTCTTCTAAAGATGAAAGAATGCACTAGGAATATAAGGCCTCAGGTGGTTAGCTTCAAATTTTTATATATAAACATTTATTTTTATTTCCCCGAGGAAGAAGAAACACAAATTACTTATGTCTACATAATCACCAATTGTTTCTTAATATTCCTACTATGTGGCCATTTATCCTTTACAAACAAGAAATGAAATATCTACTTAGTATTTTCTATTTGCATAATTGTAAAATGCTTCTGGAACTTCATATCAAAGCTATATTCATTTCAACTCAGAAGAAGCAATTATAATTTGTTAGTTTCAAACTATTAGGGGGATTTATTGAGGTGAAACAGTTTCTGCATCCAGGAAATTGTTATTTTTACTGTGAAACATAATGTAATACAAAGGAAAGCTGATTTGAAAAAAATTATGATTTTTAAAATATAAAATTATGATTTTTAAAAATATATGTTATGTATTTTAGACAATCCCAAACTCTAGTTTCTTTTACTTGAATAGCTAAAAAATATTGGCAGTATCTAATGAAATGAATGGTAATGACATTTTATATAGGTAAATATGTCAACATGTAGGCACCTGAAGTTCTCATTGAAATTTGACTAACTGTTCTAACCTATAAAAGAGATAATTAATTAGAAGAAATCTAGTAAAGCATCAATTTTCAACCTTTTTCATCTCAATGGCACACATAAATTGATTACTAAAATTCTGCAGCACTCCCAAAATATATTTTGCCAATATGATAAAAAAAAACAGGTATAATTTTGATTCATTCAAAGCAGATGGTTATTGTTATGTTGGCTGTTGTCATTTTTTAATTTATTTGACAGTCTCGGGGAAAAGAGGTCAGTGCCTCTGACTAATTAGATATTGCATGTCTTAAGAATTCTTGTGGCACACTAGTTGAAAACTGCTGCATTAAGAGTCTCTTGGAATTGTTCTTAACAAAGTAATTTAAAGGCAAAAGGTTAAAATCACATTACTGTGGCTAACCCTGAATATAAAATTGTGATACCTTTGATAGTTATATCCAGGCACAAAATTGTAGAGTTTTTAATCTCTTCTACATCTTTGAAATGAAAAAATGCTTTTTTTGCTGATATTCATATTTCCCAATCTCAAACTGTTAACCTAATTTGCTATTTGTTGAAACATTAAAAACTATTTAAAAGTCATGTATAATTTTGGATGCCATCTTGGAATTTTTAAATAAAGAGCATTTTATTCTTCCATCATGGCTCTCAACTCCTTCCAGGCATTGCCAAATCTATTATCTAAGATTTGAATTATATTCAAGCTCTTAGAGTAAATTTATATTTGTTCTGGGTCTTTGTTAAGTCAAGACTAGACTATTCGTTCATATTTAAAGTGATAATTTGTATTAATAGTAGATTCTCTTTTTCAAAGAGAATCTGGCACTAATTCTCAGTAAAACATCCATATGTGTCCAGGAATAATCATTTAACAGTGTTTATAAGTTTTTGTACTGTATGTAATAAAGCCAGTGTTCTTAGACCTCAACAGGTGGCCTGCTTTAGATTTATGCCCAACATTCCCCCAGATGATGTATTTATAAATCCATAAATTAAATAATGTCAACTACTCTCTTGTGTAAGGTGTGTACTGAAGTGAATACTTGATAAATGTGGAAATGCTTTTAAAATTACACTCTATTGAGTTTGTGCTTTAAGGCATTTATTTATTTATTTATTTATTTTATCATTAACAAAACCTTGATAAGAGTGTTAAAAGAAAATACTACCATAGCAAAATTCCCCAAGAATCATAAAGACCTAACAGTGATACAGGAAAGATAGCATTAAAAGGTCATTTTGTTGTGGTTGTTAATATTCTTTTTCTTGGATATACTCTCTTCACATATTTATTTTGAACAAGCATTACAATACTTATTCCCCAAAATAATATAATTAATTGATCTCTCTTTCCTGAGCCTATCCTTTCAAAAGTCTTGCTCTTGGAAAACTCTGAGACTCACATCCCACCATGTTTCCTATTACTCTCAAACCATGTTATCCTTATTTCTCTTTCCCAGCTTTCCCTCTGTGCCATTGTTGGTCTGTATAATGTCCAATAAAAATTCAGGACTCATTTCAATGTTACTCTTTCAGCACCTTTTTTGCTCACCTCCTACCAACCACTCCAGTGAGCTGGGCTAAATGGGCATGTGAATCTTTTTCTTGCCATTGTCCCATAATGTATTCTCAGTATCTCCTCCCCCCCTTTTCTGGCATTGAATGCTAACAAGCATGTTGTAAATATTTTTTAAATATACTATTTTTAAAAATAAAAGTCTCTTGGGAGGATTATTTCATTAGCTCATTTATTGTAGTAACCCGTTTTTAAAAAAATATGTTTTTATTGATTTTAAAGAGAGGAAGGGAGAGGGAGATCGAAATGTCAAAGATGAGAGAGAATCATCAATTTTGAGCCCACAACCCAGGGCCCCGACAGGAAATCGAACAGAGACCTCCTGGTTGCATGGGTTGACACTCAACCACTGACCCACACCTGCTGTGCTTTAGTAACCCACTTTTACTTTAGGATATTTAGGTACTAATTCTGACACTAGGTAGTGCCTACCTAGAGTATATCATTTTATGGTATATTGAGTTTGTGCCTGAGGGCTCAATAGGAAAGAGTTATAATCAATTGTGATGTCTGCCATTGAAATGGAAGAGAGGAAAGGTGGAATGCATAGAATGCATGTCCTGATGGAATTGTCAGATAAGGTCATGTCTTGGGGATAAAAAATTAGTGACAAGGAGAGAATGATATGAATGGCAGAGAATTGGAATCTGTTGAGAGAAAGAGTGAAACCCAATGAAGGATCCTGGGCATCCAAGAAATAGCCTGAGGTGTGTGTGTGTGTGTGTGTGTGTGTGTATGTGTGTGTGTGTGTGTGTGTGTGTGTGTGTGTGTGTGTGTGTACCAGAGAAAGGAGTAAGGAAAATATCAAATTACCTACAAGAAAACTAGTTCTTTCTCAATTCTGGTATTCTATGTTTTTCAACCTCTATTTGTTATTTGGGCTGCATGCCTCAAGTACTATGTCAACCAAAAATGCCTCCCATGGTTGTTCTATGATTGACAAAAGCTTCTTCATTACTAGTAGATTGCTGGAAATCATTGTCTTTTCTATTTCCCATTCCAGAACACCACTTAATGTTTTCAATTTTTGCTTTCAAACCAGCTACAGTTATTCTTAAATGTGAATGAAATTAGTCATAACATCAGTTCTCTGAACATATAATCTTACTGAAATGTGGCAAAAATGCAAATGAAATGTAAAGCTTGTTTAGTGTAAAAGAAAATGACACTTCTTTTCAAATACTGTGCTCTTCTAAATATAAACCTATTGTTCATAAATCTGTTCAAACTAAGTTTTGAAGTCATGCTGTCTTACTTGTAGAATTGACTTAATTTTCGGGCAAACAGAATTCTTTTATGTGACTAAGGTGAGAGGGTGAGAGAGTGCAAGTTCTGATGATTATTCACACAATTTTACAGAAATTTAAGACTACAATACAACTATTTGTTTCCTCAGATTACAAATAAGTAATAGTGTACTTGAATATTTTCTATTGCATTTTTTTCTATAAGAAGATTATAATGGAGTTGTTCATGTAGATAAATAAATAAATACATAAATAAAAATACCAGTGATTTTAGTGTTCAAATACCATTAAGAATGAAAATATTTCAAGTGTCCAGTGCTGTGGCACTGGTAGAGTTTACATTGTCTGAAGTTACCTGAAATATTACTTAAATACTTCTTCCTCAAAGAAAACAATAAACAAAGGCAAAGTCTTATTTCTAATGCTTTGGTTTTTATCATTAAGCCAATGAGCTCTGTCTGTGCATTTTTAGTAGCTTCAGAGAAGAATGAATTTTTCAAACTCTACTTTTTGACAACTAAAAAAAGTGATCTTTGATCTCTTCTTCTAAACTAGATCAAGTAAGAATTTGGACCATAGGTTTAGATTTCAGTCAGCCACTAGCCCAGTTGAGCCTAAAAGAAAGTTTCTTGGCCAGGTAACATGAGTATCTCTAGATGTTGGAGCTATGGGAGGGGACCACTTCATGTAGTCAGTCAGGGATCTAAGAGAATGAGTGTTCTGCCATTTTTAAAGATAAGATTTTGAGTATTTTCATGGAGGAGTGGGAAGACATTCAGTAGACAAGGGAAAGGAGAAAAGAGGGTGAAAGCATATCTACTTCTTAATCCCCTTGACCCGGAAGAGACTGGAATCACTTCTGCTCATAATCTCTTAAGGAGAACTACTTCAAAGACTGTACATA
Source organism: Myotis brandtii (assembly GCF_000412655.1). Lineage (NCBI taxonomy): Eukaryota > Metazoa > Chordata > Mammalia > Chiroptera > Vespertilionidae > Myotis > Myotis brandtii. The sequence continues at coordinate 1,796,101 of NW_005368827.1, forward strand.
GATACAAAGGACATTTGGAAATGTAGTCTTTGGTTGAGTAGATACTTCCCAGCATTATCTCTGCATCCTGGAAAAAGAGTAAATATTTTTGATGGACAGTTAGCCACTTCTGCCATAATTCCTTATTTGAATAAAGCTATACAATCCCTTTAAAAAACACAATATTAGCAATACTAATTAGCCAAGTAGATAATATATGCAGACAGCATTGAATGTTGCAACAGCCTGCTATGAAATCTCTGTGCTCCCATATGTGTTCTTCCTACTGTCCATTCGCTACATAGAAAGTAAAGTGTTATTCGAAAATGTGTTAAGTGTGTTTCATGCCAGGCTGTTGAGTGGGCTCAGACTCCTGGCTACACTATGAGTGAGTGATGTACCTGATGTCTTATCCTCAACAGCCCTGCTCAGATCCTGTAGACCAGTGGTTCTCAACCTTCCTAATGCCCCGACCCTTTAATACAGTTCCTCGTGTTTTGGTGACTCCCAACCATAAAGTTATTTTCGTTGCTACTTCATAATTGTAATTTTGCTACTGTTATGAATCATAATGTAAATATCTGATATGCAGGATGTATTTTCATTGTTACAAATTGAACATAAAGCATAGTGATTAATCACAAAAACAATATGTAATTATATATGTGTTTTCTGATGGTCTTAGGCGACCCCTGTGAAAGGGCCGTTCGACCCCCAAAGGGGTCGCACCCACAGGTTGAGAACAGCTGCTGTAGACTCATGCCTATGACTTGTATCTTAGAGTCAATCCATCTCATAGTTGGTCTTCCTCTTTTCCTGCTGTCTTGTAATTTTCCCAGCATTATTGTCTTTCCCAAAGAAACTTTCCTTCTCATGATCTGCCTGAAGTAGGACAGCTTTACTTTAGTTATCTGAGTCAAGTGATGTTTCAGGTTTAATTTCTTCTAGGACCTACTGTCTGTCTTTCTTGTGATACAGGTATGCTTAGAGCTCTCTTCCAACACCACATTTCAAATTTAATTTTATAACAGCTATAAACAGTTTACTTAAATCCCTTGCTTGCAATTCTCACTGGTCTCCTTGAATAAAATGCAAACTCCTAATCAGGGCCATCACTAATCAGGGCCATCGGGGAATGATTATCGGGTCCTTCTTAACTCTCTTCTCTGATATCCTATCCTTTTCTCACTTGTTCCCTATATTTTAGTTACACTTAACTTCTTTCTGATCTATGTCTATCTCTGAAATTTTTCACTTTCTGTGACTTCTGTCTTAACTGCTCTTCCTCTAGATCTTCACAAATTAGACCTCCATTTCAGGTTACAGCTCTAGTGACCTCTCCTCAAAGAGGTCCATCCTGTTCATCCTTGCTAAAGGAACAACCTTACAACCCGTCACTCTATACCATGACCTTGCTAGATTTTCTTCCTTAACTCATCAGTCCTATGATACATGGTATTTTATGACAATTACTAGAGGTCCGGTGCATGAATTTGTGCACCAGTGGGGTCCCTCTGCGGGATCGGGTTAAAACCGGCTCTCTGACATCCTCCAAGGGGTCCTGGATTGCCAAAGGGCACAGGCCAGGTCGAGGGACCCCACTGGTACACGATTGGGGCCGGGGTGGGCACTGGGAGGTTGGCCAGCCAGGGGGGGACCCGTGGTAGGGGTCCAGGGCATGTCCAGCCCACCTAGCTCAGTCCTGATCAGCCAGACCCCAAGAGCAAGCTAAACTACCAGTTGGAGCATCTGCCCCCTAGTGGTCAGTGCATGTCATGGCAACTGGTCAACTGGTCAACTATCTGTCCCCTGGTGGTCAGTGAACATCAGAGCGAGCGGTTGAGCAGCCTTAGCATATCATTAGCATATTACACTTTGATTGGTTGAATGGACAACTGGACACTTAGCATTTAGGCTTTTATTATATAGGATATTTTATAACTGTTTTGAGCCTTAGATGAATTATTCTGACCTCTCATTTTATGATGAAGAAACTAAGACTCAAATCACTACTGACATCTCATAGTTGTTAAAGGCAGAGCTAAGACCCAGAAGCCATTTAATATTGTCAAAATTTATCTTTTTAAAATATTTTAAAAATTGATTTCAGAGAGGAAGGGAGAGGGAGAGAGAGATAGAAACATCAATGATGAGAGATAATCATTGATCATCTGCCTTGGGCACACCTTACACTGGGGATCGAGCCTGCATCCCGGGCATGTGACCAGGAATCAAACTGGGACCTCCTGGTTTATAGGTCGACACTCAACCACTGAGTCATGCAGGCTGGGCTCAAAATTGTTCTTTTTAAAATAACTTGGGAGATATAAGATATTTTATGATTCTATTTAACTCGGGACTTGTAAACTATCTTTATGATTCTACTTAATCTGTCATTTCAAACATATTTATCTTACTGAATTTGCATTTCCGTTTCAGAAAGGAAACCTGCTACTTGTTTACAGATAATAGGTGTATGTGGCATTTAAATAAATACCACATTTGAGAAACAAGTAAAATGTACACATGAACATACTATCCAATGTAGTAGTTTCTGGCTATAGGAGGCCAATTTAAATTTAAATAAAATAAAATTAACAGTTTCAGAACAGTTCACAGAACATTTGACTCATACAGAAAGTTCTATCTGACATTGCTGGTTTACCTTTCTTATGCTCTCCTCTGGTTAGTTATTCTTGGTTCTGAATTCCATAATTCCCTTTTTCTTCCTAATTTATTCTGAGAGCCACCTTTCCATATTCTCTACTAAATGTCAGAGGCTGGCTTTCAACATAGCAGTTGAGGGGCATAATTGTAGTCCACTGTGAATCTCTGTGAAATATGGTGTTCATAATTTGTATTTGTTTTTATTTATATTTAATGATATTTTGTGACTTTTTTACACTATTATATAAAAATAAGACTGTAGTAACACAACCTCACATGATTGTACAAACCTTTCTAGGACATTATATTGTGACATTGGAGAGCTGCACAATAAGATAGTCCACTGTGAGTGAAAAGAAATTCTTCATGCTATTATTCCTTTTTATCTTTGTTCTAGTTGCTGGATGCCAGGGACACATTTACCAGTTTATTACCTGCTTCTAAGGTAATGAATATCACTCCTGACCTCTCAAGGGCACTTGCTAGTAACTCAGGAATAAGCAGCCCAGCTTCTCTCTCTTAGACTCCATAAATAGTGATGCTCCTGTTTGTCTCACTTATATTAGAGAAGAAATAATTTCATATATTCAGTTATTTGGACAATTGTTTCAATTATGCAAGGTGACCTCAAAAACAAAGAAGGTTCTGTTTATTATTGTTGTTGTCAAAGCTATATTAATGAGGTCACAAGGGAGAACATAGATGACAGAGTAAAGACCAATTACCAAGACTGGAAAATCATGTCAAAATTAATATACTTCTGATAATGGGCATGATGACCACTGTCATTTTCTAAGCTTGGATTTGCGTGGCTTGCACCTTTTTTTTTCTGATCCAATTTGGTAAGCTGTTTTGAGGCAGTCTCTGAACTGTAGTGTCATTATCCCAATAGCTAAACTTTGCCCAAGCATGTAAAAATAATTCATGTGGAATATTCCCTACTTTGCCACTCAAATACAAATGAATATTGTGCATCCCAATGTATAACTAAAAAGGAGAATGCTAACTTATTTCAGAGGAAATATCCAAGATGGTGACAACTGATAAGGAGATAGAATATGAATATGAAGACAAGTAGCAGGAACAGGGTACTTGTCCTGGATAAGAGAAACCTGAGGAGGGGCATAATGTTTTTAACATGTTTGTGAGTCTATCAAGAAAAAGTGATTCTACTTAATCTGTAATTTCAAACATCTAAAATGTGATAAATGGATGAAAATTCCATGGAGGTAGATTCAACATTAATCTAAGTATGAAATGATTGGCAATGTAATCTTTCTACTAAATGTATTTTTTACAAATATATTTTATTGATTTTTTACAGAGAGGAAGGGAGAGAGATAGAGAGTTAGAAACATCGATGAGAGAGAAACATCATCAGCTGCCTCCTGCACACCTCCTACTGGGGATGTGCCACAACCAAGGTACATGCCCTTGACCGGAATCGAACCTGGGACCTTTCAGTCCGCAGGCCGATGCTCTATCCACTGAGCCAAACCAGTCAGGGCCTAAATGTATTTTTAAATTCTGTTTTTGTTCAAGCAGAGATTAAATTCCCATATATCAGGAAACTTTGAAGTATTCATTTCTTGGGATATGCTTTTCTCTTAGAAAAATCTACTACTTTATGCTTTCTTCTAACTGTGAGGTACTATGATTAATCAGTAATTGTGGAACAACTTAGGGAAATATTTAAAGCTATATAAATACCTATGTGGAGTTGATTGTTGGTTTCTCATTTTATTCATTGAGGTATAATCTATCCTTATTATCTCATACTGAATAGATGAAAAAATAACTACTTCATAGAAATAACGTTTATAATTATACAAGGGGCCCAGTGCACGAATTCATGCACCTTGAAAGGAACTGTGGGCCACGAGGCTGCTCCTGGGCACAAGGGCGGGTCTCAGGCCATCCTCCTTGCCCCCGCCAGGCCCCTCCCACCACGGTCCCCAGTCTCCTGTCTGCTGGCAGCCCCCCTCTTGCTACCGCTGCTCCCACACGCTAACACAGAGCGATTGGGGCCAGTGCCAGCAGGTGTGAGGGGTGGCTACTGCCTCAATTGCCCCTCAGGAGGACAGGGAGGTGGAGAAGCCCTCAGGGGTGATTGGAGCTGGCAGCCGCAGCTCGTACCAGATGATGGTGCTGAGCGATTGGGATCGGCGCCAGGAGTCAGCAGCAGGTGCGAGTGGCAGCTCTGGCACTGGCAGCAGGTGCGAGCAGGGCTGGTGCTGGCAGCAGGTGCAAGCACCGGCAGGACTGCGGCATGCGGGAGCAAAGAATTTTCAGTAACCACTAGAGGCTCTCCCCGATGACAGCGACCGGCGCCCTGTCTTTGCCTGGCACCCCCCTGCTCACCTGCTCCACCATCCCATCGCAGCCGACGCCCGCCATGTTCTGCACTCTCCCACCTGCTGCTGATGCCTGCTACATTCTGTGCGCGCCCCCTGGTGGTTGTTCCGCAACTCAGTCTATTTGCATATTAGCCTTTTATTATATAGGATGTATTGTATTTTTTTTTTTTTTACCAATTTTACAATATGGATAATACAGAGTGTATCTGTAATTCTCTTCCATAATGTAGTTTATGATTGATGTTGCAAGAAGTATATGACATAATGAATACTTTAAATTAGGTCTGTTTGAACCATCGACAGAATAGGAACAATTCATCTTGGTATGGCATTGAGGTTGAAAAAACATTCTTCACTTCAGAGTATAAAGGATATGACCTATGGTATGTTGATCTTTTTGTTCTTCTTGTACAGTTAACTTCTAGTCATTAATTTGAAACCTATTTGAATATTAAACCCAAAATTATATTTGATATTGATTATTTAAACAATGTTCAAAACAGTCAACATCAAAATATCAGAAGATATATAGAATAGCAGTAATTTTAAAAAATAAGGTGGGAGTTCATTTCAATATAATGGCTTAGCAATATAGATTATAGAGTTTATAGGTATAAATGAACAGCACAGCTTGCTGGATTACTTTATTATGATAGGAATGTGATTTTACATTTTCAGATGTAGTTATTTCCTCTCCAAGAAAAGACTCTTAAAGTTTATTTATTTTAATATATTAAATTAGTTATACTAATGAAATAATAAAACTCGTAGAAACTTTGTGTTACTTTATCACCAAGCCACTTGGTGGCCCCATCTAAGCATTGTGCCACATAAAATAATTAATTCAAACTATTTCAACATTCAAAACTCTTTTGAAAAATAGTATCATAGGGGATTTCATTCACAGCTTGCCTTGTTTAAACTGTCTCTCCTCATTTTCTCTATTTTCAAAACATAATGTTTGTCGCAATATCTTTATCTTTTTACTTTATGAACTCACTAAGACATTTTCAATACATTAGTCCCCAGAGGTTCTTGAGTTTTGTAGTTAAAAAAAAATAAATCATTATCTGAGGGTATTTTTTTCTTCATTGATTTTTAGAGAGAGTAGAAGGGAGGGAAATAGGGAGGTGAAAGAAAAAGGAGAGAGAGAGAGAGAGAGAGAGAGAGAGAGAGAGAGAGAGAGAGAGAGAAAGAGAGAAAGAGAGAGATCAGTGTGAAAGAGAAACATAGATAGGTTGCCAGGGACAGAACCCCAGCCTAGGTATGTGCCCTGACAGGGAATTGAACCAGCATCCTTTTTGGTGGAAGGGAAGACTACTCCAACCAACTGAGCCACCCTGCTGCAAAAGCATTTTCCAAACTTTTAAAACCAAATCTTTAACTATTTTTCCCAGCCCTTCTTAACATCTTGCAAAAAGTTAGTGTAAATTTTTGCCGCTTTTAGACAATTTTTTACAAAGCTTTTCAAAAGTTGTCTTAGGTGTTAATTGACAATCAAAAAATATCTCTACATACAGTTCAATCTTTTTAATTCATCTGAATCAATGCAGATACAGGAGAAACAAAAATTACTGAGCAAAATAATAATGTGATATTTTATATCTAATTTATTAAACAAGACATTCTAGAGAATAAAAATAATAGGAATAAATTAAAATTCATAAAATATGCTTTAACATTTTTAGGCCACTATCTTAGATTCTAGCAGGCCTCAAAAATTAATATAGTATTTCATCATTTAAAAAAACCTGCACATAAATAACACAGAACAATAAGTAGATTTTATATGGCCCATTGATTGCATTATATCCTGACTCATGAAAAGGGAATAAAAATTGTGCAAAAATATTGCCCTACAGAAATTTTACAGTTTTCCTCCACTGAGGTTTTAACAGTTGAATGCTTCAGTGATTGTCTAATGCCTTCAGGAGGCCTAATAGATATGGCTTCATTTCTTTCATTGCTGAATATGCTCATGATAATCCTGACTTACCACAGTTTAATGCCTGGTCACTCTCAGGCATCAATGACAGCTGGTGTAGATAGAAAAACAAAACAAAACACCACACAACAAAATTGTTACCTCCTCAACATCTTTGAAAGTGGGTCACTGCACTGTGTTAATGTGTTACAGCTGCAGTATCCCTAAGACACTAAAAGGAGAGAAAGGAATAAAAAGAATTAGAGCATGCTACCCTATGCTCTTTCTTCCCTCCATACATTTAGATGGTCTGTTCTGTTGCTTTGTCTGGGTTAGGACCTGAGGAAAATTGAGACCAGTAGCAGAGTTTTAAAAGGTAATGATTGCCTTTCTCCTTGCATGGTGAAGTAGGCTGGTGTTACTTTGCCATCAAGCAGACAAGGAACCTTTAGAACACTCAACTAAATCCATGTAAAAAAACAAAAAAGAAAGGACGCACACCCAAACAGAACTGTTTTATTTAGAAAGCAAATTAAATTTTATTAGATGTTAATATCAACATAAAATGTCACTTCAATCCGAAATTTCACAGCAAGTGACCAATATCAGATATAGCAGCTATTTTATTAGTCAAATTCAGTCAGTAATATAAGACATGACTAGATATATGCCAAACTTCTCTAATTTAATTCTGATAGGTGGAGGAGCACAGCACCTGTGTGCATGCAGAGCACATGATACAGTGTCAGAATACATTAGCTTGAATCACATTATAATGATATATGACAAAATATAATACATCACATTAAAATAAATGAAAAAATGGATATGCAATATAACTTTCAAGCCTAAATATCCATAGAGGGGTGAAAACAAATTATGGGAAGTCTGGGCAAACTGTGAAAGTCAGTAATTTGAATTTATTTACAGATCAGATCGTCATTCTAGTAACATTAAGCAGAGCTGCCAATATTAACTGTCAGGGCTTAATATTGCTGCCACTTCAAATTGCATTTGTTAGAAAACTGAAAAACTAGTTGTCGGGCTAATTTTTTATTTGAAAATTATTGATATTGGTTTGGGTTATTTTTTCACAAAACCACCAAATAATGCAGGAAACTAGTTTTTTAAGTAGAATAATTTAAAATTGAAATTCCCAGATCACATATGCTTACAATTACATATACTATCTTAATAATGTGTTGCCATTCATTCCCAGGTCTCAGCCTAGTTTCCCCCTCTTACTATAGCACTTACGTTCTTAGCAATCAGAAACTGTAGTGTTTAACTTATGATGGTCTCTTTGAAAGCTCGGAAGGTTAGAGGCCTATTATGCACATTGAATTGGAAATTATTTACTAGAAACACTAAATTCTCATAAATCAAATTCTTAGACTGTTCCTGATTGCCTACGCTAGTTGAAGATGATATGAGCACAGTGAGAGGAATTAAAAATTCATGTTCTCTGTGTCCTTGTCATTCTCACTACAGCCTGTCATGGAATTCTGTGTAACCAATTAGTAGAGGGTCTCAGATCTGCAGCATGACAAGTGGTCTCATAATCGCAGCCGAGAAAGTAGCATAGCATTTACCTATTCTAGTTGTAGAATTCCTCAATCAGATCTTTTTAAGTTCAGAAGAAATTTCCTGAACATAAAGGGTAGAGTAGCTTGTTTCATGACTTTGTTCAGTTGCTATCTATTGGTCAGCCTCTTATAAGCAGTAACTTGGGCATAATCAATTCATGTCTCTTAATTAGAGTTTATCACTCAAGGCACTTTCGGTACATGCTAGAGAAGGTGTGGAAAGACAAATCACATCACATATTTGAGAGATAAGAGGACAAGGTGAGTTTTTCTTTTATCCATTTGCCTTTATAGAGTCATTGATGGCTTCTGCACAAAAGACTGACATGTAACTAAAATTTTCTAATGGAAAAATCTGATAATCTTAAAATATAAATAGGAGCTATGTATATGCTTAGAATAAAAGTATCATTGAATGATAAAGTATTCATCTATAATTTATAATTTTTTAATAATTGGCACCGTTATCTAAAAACTTTATAAAAGCATTATTTTCTCCCTTATCTGGGATTTTACACCACTTTGCACAAATCCTTATATAACATATATTCAACTATTTTGTAAATTTTTATAACTAGTGTCAAGCTAGGATATCAGCTTCATGAAGGGAGCATCAATGCCTTTATTATCTCTGTATACCCAGTGCCTATCACAGTGCCTGGAATGTTATAGAGTATTAATTACCACAGGTTAAATGTGAGCACATGCAAAATAAAGGTAACTATGGAAAAATGAATATTTAAACTGCTTTAATTTTCCTTTTAACCTGATATCTTAGAATGTTTTACTCTTATTTGTTTTACGTACATATATACACACACATAATATATAGATGTTATTCTCAAAAGTACTGCTACTGAATTCATATTACTTTTAATTGTAAATCAATAAGAAGTGGCAAAACACAGTTTCTTGAGGTTAAATTTCTTTATTTTTATTTCACAATGATGTGGATTTTAATCAATAGAGAATTATTAAAACACACTTTATTAGACTAGCTGGTAGAATTTAAAAGGAAAATATATTAAATGAGCATACTATTAGATTCTGTCAACAATTGTTCTTTTCATATGTAAATTCCCACTACAGTTAGAAATTAATTTGTTGAGTATTTCAGGGATTTGTAAGTCAATAAAACATATTGATAGAACATTACATAGTACATTCAATATGAAGTAGAAAGTAATATCAATAATTTGAGATGAGCAACATCTTTAGCGGAATGATAATCTGAAATTTGTCAATTATAGAATAATTTAAATATGCTTTGATTAAAAATTAAATTATTAGTCTATGAGAATTAATCTACCTGGTGATAGAAAAATAGAGCTTATTAAAATTATAAAAAGTATAATTTTATTAGATCTGACTGTTGATACTTTATTTAGATACTGGAGGCCTGGTGCATGAAATTTATGCACTCGAGGGGGGAGGGTCCCTCAGCTCGGCCTGCACTCTCTCGCAGTCCAGGAGCCCCCGGGGGATGTCCAACAGATGGCTTAGGCCTGCTCCCAGGAGAAAGCAGGCCTAAGCGGTCAGTCAGACATCCTTAGTGCTACCGTGGAGGCTGGAGAGGCTCCCACCACCGCCTCTGCATTTGCCAGCCTGGCTCCTGTGGGAGCGCTCTGACCACCAGGGGGCAGCTCCTGGGTTGAGCGTTTGCCCCCTGGTGGTCAGTGCACTTCATAGTGACTGGTTGTTCAGCTGCTTGGTCGATTTGCATATTAGCCTTTTATTATATAGGACTAGAGGCCCGGTGCACAAAAATTTGTGCACTGGGGGGGGG
>NW_005368827.1:1807261-1814566 GCF_000412655.1 Myotis brandtii
TTGCCCTGAAGGGTGTCCTGGATCAGGGTGGGGGTCCCCACTGGGGTGCCTGGCCAGTCTGGGTGCGGGGCTGAGGGCCGTTTTCAGGCTGGTGGGTGACTGAAGCTCACAACTGCTCCTTTTTTTCTTTTTTTCTTTTTCTATTCTGGGCCAGCTTTAGCTCTGAGGCCTCGCTGCTGAAAGCAGGTTTCTGGCCTTTACCTTCTGTATTTGATACAATGTTGCGGTCTGGCTGGCTGAAGCCTGGCTAACTGAAAGCCGGTTTCTGGGGTTTTGTTTAGCTTCTGTATTTGCAACATAGTTGCTTAGAGTTGCAGCTAAGAGGCCGGCAAGTTAGGCAGGGAACGTTGGAGTCCACAGTCACTGGAGCAAGGAAGCCTCCCTGTTCGCTTCAGTGCATGGCTGCCGGCCGCCATCTTGGCTGACAGTTAATTTGCATAAGGATATGCTGATTAGCCAATGGGAAGGGTAGAGGTCGTATGCTAATTACCATGTTTCTTTTTTATTAGTGTAGATAACAATTATATGAGAAGTAACTTGGGTAAAAATTTGCTTCCTCAATTTGAATAAGTGAATATTACTTTGCAAAAAAAAATCTTTAAACATCTGAATTTATAAAACATATTCGTAAAATCTTGATGATTTTCACATGCATTGTAAATAAACTAAACTTTATCACTGTTCAAGAATGCTTTTCATTTGGAAAATGATAAACTTTCATTTGTTTACATAATTGCATATATCAGGCCATACATACTAAATGATTATGTTCAGACATTAAAACATGAGGATAATATTTCTACCAGCTTAATTTTAATCAATTTAATAAATGTGGTCCAATTATGATGATGGTGTAAATGAAAAGAAAAAAGAAGAGATGAATTTTGAAGGAAGGAAGAAGAGCTTAGTATTAGGTGAGGTATAAAGTGATGAAGAGTAATAGATCCCTACAAATTTCTTGCCAGAAAAATGAATGGCATTGACAGACTGTCAGTTCCAAAAGAACTGTGTGGTGTTCAGTAAATAGAAGACTGAGTTTGGGGAGGGAAGGAGGAAGTTGAGGCTAGAGAAAGAATATGGAAAAAAGTAAAATTTTATATTTAAGATAATAACTATAGTTTTGTGTTATACTATTTTTACTGGTAACCTGATTCTAGGTCCTAACATATTTCACTGCTGCCTTATGGGCTCTCTTTGTAATATAAATCATCATATTAATTCACTTATTAATTTTTAATGTTACCATTGACAAAGTCCCTCTGGGTGCCTGTAGGTAATTACCAAAATGGAGTATGATCATAAAATGAAGAGAAACTAAATTCAAAATTAAATAGAAGCAGGTCACCTAGACATTAGGAAAGGCCCTGGTATTGAACAAGCTAAGCCATTATCTAACTAGGAACAGATGGCTTAACACAAAAAGGGTGTATGAGGACAAGGATAGCCTTAGGACAAAGTGTTTTTACTGAGGAGAGAGGGAGTTTCCATAATATAAGAAACTTTTCATCTGTGTAACCTTAAGGGATACTATCTTCAAGGATATTTTATTAATTTTAAATTCACTAGTGAGCGTATTTTTCTAATTCATCTCAACATTACATGTGTGAAGTATTAGTGGAGCAACAAAGTTGATATTCGGGCTGTGGTATCATGCCTTCATTATTGGACAGCTGTGCAGATTCCTAGACCTTTACTTCAGATTAGTCCATGGCCGAAAGGATTTGGGCACTTTAAAATCTCTGATTGTCTGCAGCAATCTATAGCCAGTCTCCCCTGATATTTATAATTCATTTCATACACAGACACCGGTTTCAACAATTCAGACAACTAAATCACAGAGAATAATTGTTTTCTTTTTTTAAAAAATGTTGTTTTATCTTTCAATAATTGGTAGCTCTGGGGTTTGAGTTCAGGTTCTCAGAGACTTTGGCTCTTCTTTGAGCCTAGCTATAATTCAGGCACAAATGCAGATTAGATATTTTTGCATAGCATGGGTTTTCATAGACTGAAGTAGTTGTAATGTGATTGACTAATTAGATATTGTGATTTTCCTTATTGTTTTTCATCTTTAAACATCATTTAAATCTGGAGCTAGATCTTCAAGAGCAGGGGAAGACTGTGATCCCCAGATAAATAGATAATTTGCAATTGCCATCGGGGGCTAACTGTTCTATTGGTAGAAAGCTCTTTGATTTAGTTGCACTTTCTCTTCTAACTTTATTCTTTGGAGATATGAACTGTACTGCAGATAAAATTGCAAAGAAAAAGCTAGAGGTGATAAGCAAAAAGGAGAGGACCTTGCAAATGTAGAATGGGAATAGTATTTGTGGTATTTTTATCAAACCAGATCAGTCAATTTACAGTTTTGATTTTGTAATCTATGATGTGCTTATAGGTATGAATGCATTTATTGGTGAAATTTCTTTAGAATAAATAACTTTCTTATTATTAATCTGCAAGTCTCTAGCACCAAATTTTATTTTTCACTCATTAAATGTATTGTTTCCATTACGAGGAATTGTGAAGTATCTCCAGAACAGAAGGATCACGGTAGGGCTCTGGCACAACAGATGCAATGTTGTCTACTGGAGCTAAGTGTGTGGATGGCCTACATCCTCATTCATTATATCACTGGGCTTTGCTTCTCAAAATGTACCCATTGACATCTCTAGGTTACTCAATACATTGTCAATAATGAAATAATGGATATATTAGTAAAACAAAGTATATTTTATATTTTCTTGTATATTGGTATATAAAATATTACCATTAGAATCAACCTGAAGAAATCAAGTTTTCCTCTGCAATTCTGAAGTATAAGGCTGTGTTTTCTGCCTTAAGCATTTAATAATCTTGGGTCATGAAACTGAAACTCATGAAATAGAGGATCACACAACACAATGAGTTATAAATTGAATAATACACATAGAATGTACCAAACAAATTAAAATTGGAAGATCAGTGATTGCTGGAAGGACCACAGAAAGGTGGGAGTGAGACTGGAATTAACTACTGCCATAGCTAATATTAGAATCAACACAGGGGGAAAAAAGGTCATATTTCATAAAGGAAATATGCACAAAATATCTGTGGTTGAGCTGAACCAACCGTTGTCAAGCATATATTTCAACCATTCTACCACATCTGTGAAGGCTAAAAATATGAATGAGTTGTCATCCCTCTCCTTAATGAGTTTACAATCTCCGGAGAACAGCCATACAAAGGAAGTATAGAATGGGATAGCGGGGAGAAGGGCTTTAAGGAAGACATTATTTTAATGTGTGAGGGATAGCAAAAATATAAAAATCAGTGTTAAAAAATTGAGCTGAGTACTTCAAGAATGAAGTGACTTGAATGAGTAAGAGCTCTAAAAACAGAAATAAGGAGAATTATCCTAGGCGGAAGGAACTTAGTGAAAGAAGGGAAACAAATGTGTACTAGAAGATTATCACAGTGATTGGGATGGGAATAACAACAGCCCAGCATGACTGGAATTTAAAAGTCCGGAGACACTATGGTGGAGGAGAGAAGCCTGGATGACAGGAGAGATGATGCAGGAAGCTGGCAGACTCCTTACTGGTGTAATTGTCTGGATATGAATTAGGGAGTGGTGGTTGTAATAGATAAGAGGGCAGAAGTGCAAGAGCCATTGCAAAAAAATAAATAAATAAATAGGTGACTTGCCATGGATGGTATAAGATAAAGAGGAGCTGGCTATCATTGCATAGTTATAGGACTTGGTTTGGGTCAGTTTTAAAGTAAATTTTAAAGGTCCAGAAGGCAAGAAGAATCTGATTTACTGAAATGTTAAGAAGCTTAATTTTGGTCAGTCATGTTGTCATGAAAATAAAAAAGGATTGTGTTCAATAGAAAAAAATTAAAACACACACACACACACACACACACACACAAGCCACCTCATTAAAATAAAATAAAAAAAACAATGTCACTTGGGAACTGAATGAAGACCAAATTAGTAGAGTGGTGATAGGTAAAAACCAACAACAAGAGATATATGATTAATTTTCAGGTTGCTAAGTAGAAATAGTGACTGTCGATTATAATTTAGACACACTTTGGACAGGGTGGGATGAAGGAATGAAGCTGGCATACCTGTAGGACACAGAGAAAACCAGAAGAAAAAAAAAGTGGCAGTGATAATTCCAGAAGAGTGGGATATAAGGATTGATTAAAACATTGAGGTCCTATTTTTGAGAGCCTATTAATAATGCAATAGAGACTAAGCAACTCTGCAAGATGTTCAAGTAGTGGTTTTAAAATAACATCGTGAAGAATTAAGGGTGAATTTGTGTAATATAACACCAAACCAAAGCTAAACCTATACAGAAAATGGAAAAGTAAATTTACTTCAAAGTACAGTTTTGTGTTATGTAATCTCAATTCTATGTGAGTGTATCATTTACTCTCACTTAGAATATTTTTATATTTTAGGAACTCACTTTTTATTCATGTATACTCTGCACCTATAATATAAATACATGTGAGGATAAATGAGTCATCTAAAGAAGTCATAAAATCATGTTGTAGGAAATATCTTATTTTACACAATTTCATGTGCCAGCAAGCCTATGGTCTCTAGGGCAAATTACACAGGATTAGGAATAACAAGCAAAAGTAATAAAGAAATCCAGGAACAAATACGCAAAGATCTCATTTCATGTTGAATTGGAGCCTGAATTTCCAAAGCAGTGAAATTAAAAATTACAATGCACTAGAAGGGCACAGTTAATTTCTCCCAATGATTCATCATGAAAATTACAAAATACATTTATCATCGAAGAAAGGACATTTGTGTAAAAAATGGACGAAGGCTTTTTGCTGGGATGTTGTTAGATCATCCACCAAGTCAAAACAGTTGTACATTTTGCTAATATGTTACTGGAATAAAATAGTGCTGCACATTTAGCACTGGATTATGTAGGCTGCTGCCAAAATTTGTAGCTCTGATTACAAGGTGCAAGTTTAAGTAGTTTCTCACTGATTTATGTCTGAGGCATTATAATTCACTGACTTAAGAGGGTAAGTACTAGATTTCTTAAAATACATTTTTTTTGTTCTTTCATTTTAGTACTTTTCCATTTTGAGGTTAAGGTTAAAAAACACATACTATGATAAAATGAATATTATTTTAAGACTTAAAATATTGGATATGAAACCCAGTGAAATTTATTCTTAATTCTTATTGTCAAACAATCATAACTGAAGGGATGTAAATTTGATTGTGTAGATTAACAAGGCTTATAACGAACACCATTTTTGTTTGTAGCAAGTCAGTTCATATTTTTAAAAATGACTAATATGTAAAGATCTCTTATAGCAAAATGTGTTATAAGTCATCATAAAAAGCTAGCTGACACTGTATTTTTATATTAGGACAAATCCAATATTTAGGTTATTTTATGGATTTTAATGTCCTACCAATTATTTAAATTTCCCTTCCTCCCACCCTACATGGAAAAAGTTGAGTTCTATTATTATCTTCCCTATAATCTTCTAAATTATATTTCTCAAAAATAAATATGGAAATGCCTATAGCTTTCTATCTGAATAAGTAAAATGAACAAGAGATGAAATTTCACATAACCACTGATAATTTTATTTCTGATACCTCCTTCCATTAATTCATGTCATTAGGACATTAGAAGAAATTGTCATTTTTGACAAAACACTTAAGATTTACTGAATTGACTAATAATATCGAACAGCTTGACCTTGAGGAATTGCTTAACTGTCAGGCAAGAGTTAAACCTTATATTTTTCTGTTCAGGAGTCTATTCTGAGTACTTGGAGCATAGAGGAAATAGGCAGTAAGGGAAGAGGCAAGAGTTCCAAAATAGATAATGAGAAAAAATGAAATCCACATGTAATAACTTGGGGCCGATTTCAGGCAGTTTAAGGAATAAAGGCGATGGGCACTGGAAATGAGGCAGTCATCTACAAAGTAACAGGTAGAGTTGGAACAATTGTCCCCGGACATTACAGAGAAAAGTAGCATCAGTCTGCACTGGGGAAACTAACTTAGCAAGAATATGGAGGCTGACATCTTTCTGTCCTCTGGGTGAAGTACAAAGGATTCCTTCCTCTGCCTCCTACATACCGGAGACCTGAGGCCATAGCAAGTGAATGCGTTCCAGAGACATGGAAAGAAATGCATTAGACTGGCCCTTCCCCTGGAAGATCACTGACAGTATTACGGAAGTATGGATGGGTCAGAAATTCTCCAGGGCCTTTGGCTGTCTCTGTAAAAGACTATTTCAGAATCTTGCTGGTAGAACAAGGGTACCGGCAGTGTCCTGGGAGCGATTCCTACTTCACCCAAGGTCAGAATAGATAGGAAAGCTTATAGATGGATGAGTAGATGTTCCTTGTAGAGACAATCTCACGATGAAATGTGTCATTAGTAAAAGAAAAGTAAATTTTTATGCTGATCACTTTTTACTTCACCTCTTCATATTAAAGTCTGGACCTGGTCTGCTAGATGCTATATGGACTGACCCCTGCTTCATGCTTGACCTCATCACCTATAACTCCCCCTCTAGCTCTTTGTTCCAGTCACTCTCCAGGGGTGGGCAAACTTTTTGACTCGAGGGCCACAATGGGTTCTTAAACTGGACCGGAGGGCCGGAACAAAAGCATGGATGGAGTGTTTGTGTGAACTAATATAAATTCAAAGTAAACATCATTACATAAAAGGGTACGGTCTTTTTTTTTTTAGTTTTATTCATTTCAAACGGGCCGGATCCGGCCCGCGGGCTGTAGTTTGCCCAAAGCTGCGTCTAGCCCTTTGTTAGGTGTTTGTTCAATTGTCGTTAATCAAGAAGATGATAACTCTATTTAAAATAGAGGTAGCCCGTCCCAATTACTCCCCCTGCTTTATTGTTCTTCACAGCATTTAAAACTTCTGGTCATACTATGTAGTGTTTTACTTACTATTTTCCTCTACTAGGTTGTAAGTTTAATGAAAGCAAAAAGATTTTTGTCCTGATTTATTTACTGTCCTATACTATAGGTACTAAAATATTCTCTAAATTAAATAGGCTTCACTTACATTTTCTTTCTTCTTAATATATATTTAACAAAATATATTAAGTATATGAATTTAAAAAATAGTAAGACTCGATGGTAAGAGCTTTGTGTATAAGTGTTGATTTAAAACCAGCTTTGGGTGAGTAAGGTGCTACTTGGTAGAATTAGCCAAAGTGTTTAGGCAATGTATTCATTCCTCTCTACTCAGTAGCTTTAGCATCATCATAGCCGCCAAATTAGTTTATAACATAAAGATTT
>NW_005368827.1:1814718-1821051 GCF_000412655.1 Myotis brandtii
ATATATATCAGATATATATAAATTTTCTTAATCCAACATCTTGTCTTACTAGGTAGGTCAAAATAGCAGCAACAGAGTATCAACTGATTATTCTCAGGCAATGTTAAAACATACAATTGAAATTTATGTATTCAGTATCATACCTCCATAAAGAAGTAGAAACAATAAAATATATTGCCTACATCCTTATTGACTACATTTTTATTATCTATGGTAAGATATAGACTTCAAATAGAGGAAAAAGTATTATATTTAAAATTATATTTTACATGCTTAATGTTTGAAAATTATTCAACAATTAATTCTTTAGTAAATATATAAATAAATATTTCCAGTTTCTAGTTTCTAATCTATTTTTATTTATTTATTTATCTTTTTTTTATTGATTTTTTATAGAGAGGAAGGGAGAGGGATAGAGAGTTAGAAACATCGATGAGAGAGAAACATCGATCAGCTGCCTCCTGCACACCCCCTAACTGGGGATGTGCTCACAACCAAGGTACATGCCCTTGACCAGAATCAAACCTGGGACCCTTGAGTCCACAGGCCGACGCTCTATCCACTGAGCCAAACCGGTTAGGGCTCTAATCTATTTTTAAATACAAAAACAATTCCTGTAAATACGAAGGTCACTTTAGCTTAACATAAATTCTAATGATTGTAAAAACATATTTTAGATTGAAAAAATATATTAATATCTTACTTGCATTTTATATTTTTATTGAATTTATTGGGGTTACATTGGTTAATAAAATTATATAGGTTACATCTGTATATTGTATTGTGTGTTCCGCACCCAAAGCATAGTCGCCTTTCACCACCATTTATCTTTGTGCTTATTCCACAATGACTTGTTGGAAACCACTAATTATAGGATGCTATTCTAGTTTCTGAAGAGATTATAAAAAAAAAATGAATAAATATGGCCCCTAAAAAATTGTGTGGAAAAACATCATATTCTCTCCTACAATCATTGCACAAAAAGGAGGGAGGGATTGGTGACAGAATTATATAAGGCTATGCCATTCTCATGCTCAAATATGTTATAAAACAATCATCTTGATCTATATTTTTAGCTTATAGTTCTATAGTCTGTACTGGTTATTAGGTATTTTTATGGGTAACCTTTACTCAGCTTTTTTTAGTGTAATTGAGTCTCTTGAAATACAGTATTTTTCATGGAGAACATATGTGTTAGGCTTTTCAGTTACACTTTGCGTACTTTTTTCTTTATTTGTCTCAGACAAAACACAGCATAAGTGAAACCAAAATGCAGTGGTCAGGTCTGAGTTTGTTGTCTCACAATATTGACAAATGAACTTGCTGACATAAATGGTGAGCAGAAGCAAAGTTTATTGAGAGAAGGCAGTCCTGGAAAAGGTGTAGCTGGGGTTCCAAAAGCAGGCCAGTGTCCAGAGTTTCCATTCCATGTTACAGCCAGGTGTAGTTCATCATCCGAGCTAATTAAACTCCATTAATTCAGGTGTGGAGTCCCACATGGCCCTAAGCCTCGTGGACAGAAGGGAGCACATCCCCTGCCAGGAACCCAGTGGGCCAGAAAGAGAAGAGGGGAGTGTGCTGATGGGTTATTTCAAAGAATCGTGCCTTGGTATGAGTTATGTCCAAGCTGCTTGTCTTGGCAACATCCATACACTTTAAAGCTCATGTGTCCCATGAGTCTCTTCCCCAACCCAGCTGGGTCTAGTCTTCCCCACCCAGCGAGGTTACCTTAGCAACTTGCCTAGCTGGGTTCAGTTCTAGGTCCTTTTGTTTGTCTCCGTGGTGCGGTCAGCAAGCTGTATCCTGTTCACACCTGCAATGCCTTACCCCCTCCTCACCCTGTGGTCCCTGATTGCCTAGCCCTCTAAGCCTTCTTCTATCTCCTTATTGGCACCAGTATTCACTCTTAGCAACTCTGCTGTGGTGGTGTCACCATTGTTGGCTAAAGATGATTATTTGTGCAATCAAATCCTGAAACATTTTTAATGCAATGTGAACATTTCTATTTGACCAATATCAAGTATTTTCTAGCGAATTATGACACTAGATTACCAAAAACAAAGTTTTCTTAACCATCAAGAGGAAGTGTGTTGATATCTTTTAGATTCCAAATGAAAGATACTTATGTTGAAATGAAACTTTAATTTACCACCCTACATGTGCTTATCAAAAATATTTTGTCCCTATGACTATTAATATTGTTACCGTCTATGAGAAGGATTGATGAATATAGAAAGAAGATGGATATCCTTATTACTTTAGAGTGAACTGTGAACTATGCTCAACAAATGAGCTCTGCCTTTTTACACAGAAAACTATTAGACTGCACCATATAAAATTGTCATTTTTCATAGGTTAAAAGTTCTTGTGTAAAGGTAGTCAAAATATTGAAGTCGTTATGAATAATCTCTGTTGGAAAATCTAATTTAAGGCATCTGGAGATATACCACACATTAACTTCAAGTTTTTCATTTGTAAAATAATAAATCTGAGCTTAGAAATATAGGGTGTCCCCCCAAAATGTATACACACTTGGAATAATTGTAAAGGCAGTGTTTATTAAAATACATTTCATTTTTAAAATGTAATAAAATCTTCAGGCATTATGTGTATACATTTTTGGAATACTCTGTATTAATTTCATTATTTACTTTAGCTTCATCTAAAATATGATGACCCCAATCAGAAAGAATATATGCACCCCTATGTTCATAACAGCACAATTTACTATAGTTAAGATCTGAAAACAGCCCAAGTGCTCATCAGTAGATGAGTGGATAACAAACCTGTGGTACATTTACACCAGTGGTTCCCAAACTTATTTGGCCTACCGCCCCCTTTCCAGAAAAAATATTACTCAGCCCCCCCTGGAAGTTAATTTTTTTAAAATTTTAATAGCAATTAAACAGAAAGATATATGTATTAATGTTTCTACCTTTTTTGTAAAATATAGTAAAGAAAGGTGTAAATTAGAAACATTGAAGTTTGAAATTATGAAACTATTTATTGAACTCAGAATAGAAAGGTAATACAAAAAAAGTTAAAACAAATGCACCTGTGGCCATCACCGCCCCCCTGGATCGCTGCAGTGCCCACCAGGGGGCGGTAGCGCCCACTTTGGGAATCACTGATTTACACTATGGAATACTATCCTATATAATAAAAGGGTAATATGCAAATTGATTGAACAGCGGAACAACTGGTGGAACGACCAGTCGCTATGATGCACATTGACCACCAAGGGGCAGACACTCAATGCAGGAACTGCCCCCTGGTGGTCAGTGTGCTCCCACAGGGGGAGCTCCACTCAGCCACAAGCTGGGCTGATGGCTGCAAGCACAGTGGTGGTGGCAGGAGCCTCTCTCACCTCCTCGGCAGCTCTAAGAATGTCTGACTATGGGTTATGTGGGGACTGGGCCTAAGCTGGCAGGTAGACATCCCCCGAGAGGGCACAGACTGGACTGAGGGCCACCCCCTCCCACCCCCCGAGTGCATAAATTTTCGTGCACTGGGCCTGTAGTGCAGGTATAAAAAAAGAAGGCTCTCTTACCCTTTGAGACAGCATGGAGGGACCTGAAGAGTATTATGCTAAATGAAATAAGCCAATCAGAGAATGAAAAGTATCACATGATCTCACTCATATGTGGAATCTATTGAACAAAATAAACTGATGAACAAAATAGATCCAGAGACATAGAAACATGAAATAGACTGATGAACTTCAGAGAGAAGGCAGGAGTGGGAAGGTGGTTGGGGAGTGATTAACCAAAGAATTTATATGCATATTTGCATAACCCATTGACACAGACAATAGTGTGATGAAGGCCTGGGGTGGGGGGCAGGTGAAGGTTGGAGGTGGTCAATGGGGGACAAAGGGGACATCTGTAATATCTTTATTGCGACAATAAAGATAAATTTTAAAAAAATAAATAAAATGTGATGACTTTCGCCAAACTAATTAATTCACCTGGGAACACTGATTATATCATCTGTTATCAATATTATCTGTTAAATAATAGATGATATCATCTGTGTGTGTGTATATGTGTGTGTATATATATATATATATATATATATAGAGAGAGAGAGAGAGAGAGAGAGAGAGGCAGATAAGGCGAAGCATCAAATATTGAGATTTTTAAGAATATATATTTCATTTACCCCCAGAACTTTGGTATTTTTGGAAATCACACCATTTCAGACCTCAGTATTGAACATAAACTGAGTAGAATTTCTAGTTTTTCCTACTTTTCTCTCTGTAATTTTCAATTATTGTTTGTCGTACAATGGATAGAGGATGTCACTTTCAGGTTAATGGAAAATGTAGGAAAAAAAGTTTACTGTGTATCTCATGTTGTTTTCTGTTGTAGAAAGCTGTTATGTATTTTAGTTTTAAATATATTCTGTTAAGCTATTGACCCATACCAGTTAAAGACATTGAAAGTCTGTAAGCCTGTAAGTCCTGTGACATACTAAGGATAAGATTGCTTAAACAAACAAGCACCCCCCCCCCCAAATATATATATATTAGATATTTTTGAAGGAGAAAAGACTATTATGTATACTTAGGTTTTAAACCCACTAGACAACTTTTGTCCTGTCCTCTGTTTTGCAATAGTCAAAATGAAAAAAGAAGTAAAAGAAAATGAAAGACTGTAGATTATTTTCTCTGCATTAAAATCATAAAGTGTCAAAGGGCAGTGATCCAACACAATGAGCCAATAGTTCTAGTTTTCACAGAAATCCTATGTTCTAATGACTCATTGAAAAAATGATTACAAGTTTAGGAAATTAACTTAAATTTAATTTGACCACATTACCTCTTGGTTGGTTCATAATTATTTTCAAATACTTTTTATAAATAATTATTTCAAATGCTGTATTTTGCTATACATCATGAAGTAACTAAGTTAAGAATTTAAATTATGCTTCTTTAGTATTTGTAATTAATCACATTTTCACTTCATGAACAGCTTTTAATTGGGAATTTGAGCTTAAATTTAATAGTAAAAAGCTGAGCCGATTGTTAAAAGATCTCTTCAATTTAACTATTAATTAAATAAAACAATATAGTCTTTACATAGTTCCCTTAAATGGTTTTAAGCCCTAATATGTTTTGTGTGGTCTATCTGTGGTCTTTAGATTATTGGAAAGATTCCAGTACCACAAGTTTTAAATTAAAGCCGATAATTGTAATATTATAATGATATTATAATTCCACCAAATAGTGTTATATATTTACCAAAAAAAAAAAAAATAGAGAGAGATTGGGAATTAAATATTTCTGGTATCTTAGAATTTAAGAAGTATTTGAGAGCATTTAAAATATATTTCTATTGATATCAGAGAGGAATGGAGAGGGAGAGAGAGATAGAAACACCAATGATGAGAGAGAATCATCAATTGGCTGTCTCCTGCACACCCCCCACTGGGGATCCAGCCTGCAACTCCCGCATGTGTCCTGACTGGGAATCGAACTATGACCTCCTACTTCATAGGTAAACGCTCAACTACTGAACTATGCTGGACATGCTGTGAGCATTTCAGGAGAAATGAGTGATGGGAAGGTTGGAAAAGAGAAACTTTGAAGAAGAAAACCTCTATGTTCAGAAATACTGTGGAGCACCAAAAATTACAATCTGCAAATTTACTAGGGGCCCAGTGCATGAATTCGTGCACCTTGAAAGGAACTGTGGGCTGCGAGGCTGTGGTGGGCACAGGGGTGGGTCTTGGCCTATCCTCCGCACCCCCACTCAGCCTCTCCCACTGCAGCCCCCGGTCCCCTGTCTGCCAGCAACTCCGCTCCCTGCGCCTGACAGTGCCAGTCCCCCTCGCACCCACTGAAGTTGCTGAGCTATCGGGACTGGTGCCTGGTGCTGGCAGCAGGTGTGAGCAGTGGCTCCAGCACCAGCTGCGGGTGCTAGCAGGGCTGTCACAGGCTGTGGGTATGAGAGGCAACTGCTGCCCCCAATCGCCCCTCAGGAGCATGGGGAGGTGGAGAAGCCCTGAAGGGCAATTAGGGCCAGCAGCTGCTGCTCACATCTGATGGTACTGAGTGATTGGGTGCTGGCAGCTCTGGCGCCAGCAGCAGGTGTGAGCACCTGGCAGGACCATGGCATGTGGGAGAAAAGAATTTTCAGTAACCACCAGAGGCTCACCCCAATGACAGCGATCGGCGCCCTGCTTTGGTCTGGTTCCTCTGCTCACCTGTTCCACCATCCTGCCGCGGCTGATGCCCACCATGTTCTGCACTCTATCTACTGCCTGCTGCCGATGCCCAGCATTTTATGCCTGTGCCCCCTGATAGTCAGCACACATCATAGTGACCAGTTG
>NW_005368827.1:1821225-1832470 GCF_000412655.1 Myotis brandtii
CTGATTAGCCAATGGGAAGGGTAGAGGTTGTACGCTAATTACCATGTTTCTCTTTTATTAGTGTAGATAGATATTATCTTGAGGATAGTAATCTTGAGAATTAAATGCATTTGAGTTGGGAAATGCAGTATGTAGGAACAGCAAAGAAGAAGTAAAATGGAATAAGTGCCTGTGTCCTGTCATGGAATTCGATTGTCATTAGGTCTTTAGCTTGGGGGACTCATGAAGCTTCAGAACGGGAATAGACTCTTAGTTTTGCTACCAGTTAGCTGCAGGATTTTAGAAAAGTCAGTTACCATCTTTGAATCTCACCATCTTTATTCTATTCAAATTACATTCTGTCTTCTCCACTAAGCATTTTTTTTTTTTTTAATTCCCACAGATAAACTTTCTCTCCTGTGAAATTCCAGGACACATGTTTCCATGTCGCTCATTGTATTTGTTGTGTTTAGCCTCTCTTATACTTATTTTAGCATGTGTCTATATATATATGACTCCACTGGAAAATAAACTTTATGGAAGAAAGTTTCATTTCTACATACCTTTATGCACTGTAAAATATATAGGACGATTTCCTGAGAGTAGGCGATAACTATGTGCTTTAAAAACAACTTGGTTACTTACTTAAAATGCAGATTCCAGAGATTAGCTCTCTAGTCTGTGCTGTGCAGTGCAGTAGATACTAGCCACGAGTATTTATTGAGCACGTGACATATGCTTAGTCCTAACTGAAATACTCTATAGTCATAAAATGCACAAAACTTGGTGCAAAAACTGTGAAATGTTTCATTTAATGACATTTACATGTTGATTGTATGTTGCAATGATAATATTTTGAATTTCTTAGGTTAAATACAATATTTTAAAAATTCATTTCACCTGTTTCTTTTTAATTTTTTAATGTGACTTTAAAAATCTTTAAAATTACCTACATGTTCCACCTTATATTTCTTTTGGACAGCACCAGTTAATACATTTTTGATTCAGTAAAATACTGTGCGTTACACCAATCCACAATTTTTAACAAGATTCTCAGTATAACAAGATTCAATGTATACAAACATTTGAAAATTGCCAGGTTGGCACATTAAGTATACATAGTAGACAGTCAACAAGTGATGGTGGCAGTGGTATTGCTCATCATCTCACTAGTTTGATACTAGTATTCTGTAAGTGAAGTCTATCAATGAATGAAGGTCCTTACATTTTGCAGTTTTGACTTTACATACCAGTAAGGCAAAAAGAAAAGGTTGCCACCATTCTGAATGGCATATTTAATGAATGATAAAGATTATTTGAGGTCATTGGAAACAATTAGCACCTTGTTTGCTATAGTAAACAGGACTTCTGTTTTCAGAAAATGTTTCTTGCCAGCTTCAAAAGAGAGGCTGGTATCCTAGGAAAAGACCAATCAGAGGAAGACAGAGCTAAAAAAAAATTGTGCTTGAGGACTTGGCTGTTAAAGTTAGGTGGTAAGTAAGCCTGGTTAATTTACACATTGATCCATTATTGAGAGAAATTGAATTTGAGTGGATTGTTGAAAGAGCAGGGGATAAGGAGAAAGTATATAGGAAATTTGCTTTTAAGAATGCATTATGTCCATGTATGCAGGGAGTAACAAAATGGAATATTAAAACAAAAATACATTTAGAATTAATTAAATGAAAAATAAACTTTACACTAGTCTGAATTTATAAAGTTACAGCTTCAGTTCATTCTGACATTCAGATGTTGGAGAAATCAGAATATTATACAGCATAATGTAGTTAATGAGGCTTTTAAGGGAGGAAACACACCTATTTTAAAGCTCTTCATTCTTTTTTTACCCTAAAACAAACAAACAAGGAAAAGAACTTACATTCCTGAATAGTAGCTCGATTAAAAACCACACACAGGACAGTTATATTTCCCTAAGATGCTGGCTGAGGCACAATAGATAGATTTAAAAATAAATAAATAAACAAGATGTATTAGTATATCTGTTGGATTGTCAAGCCCATAATTTTTTTCCTTTAAACAAAATAATCTACCATTTTTCCCTTGAGGAAAATAAACTACTTTACTATCTTTGCAAATAAGAGTTGGGGGTGGGACACAAGGAACCTTTTAGTGTTTTAAATTCTCCACAAGGCTTACTGGGAATGACTTAATAGCCTTCTGAGAGAACTGAGGTTGCATTTTGTGCCATGGCAAATTTAAACCCAGGTCACAGAGATGTTAAATAGCAAATGACACATTTGCTGTGCCACCCAGCTGCCTTCTCTAATGCACCAGCACTGCCTTCTGAACAAAGTCAGCATGACAATGTTAGACTCTGTGCGAGTGGTTTTGTTGATCCAGTTAATGTAAAAGAAGAAATTCTGCCCACAGTTAAAAGGCTACTTAGCTCACCCTGGCTGGTTTAGCTCAATGGATGGAGCGTTGGCCTGCGGACTGAGGGGTCCCGGGTTCGGTTCCGGCCAGGGGCACATGCCTGGGTTGCGGGCTTGATCCCCAGTGGGGGGCGTGCAGGAGGCAGCCAATCGATGATTCTCTCTCATCATTGATGTTTCTCTCTCCCCCTCTCCTTTCCTCTCTAAAATCAATAAAATATATATAAAAATAAAATATATATAAAAATAAATAAAAGGCTACTTAGCTCAATTGCTAATTCACCTCTAAAATGTCAAATAAATGACTTACCTCTCTGAAGGAGCCCTAACCCTGCACCTCATGAGTGAAACATTTTCAAGCTGTTCAATGAGTCAGACTTGAGATCGAAATATTGGTGGAGGGAGAATGCTTCCTCTGCTAGATGGCAGAGGTCATAGGCTAGCATCATCAGGCTACTGTAATTAATCTTTTAAAAAGATGTTTTGCCTCAAGGAAAGCTTGTTAAAATGAAGTTATAATCATGGTTATTTTGTGGTCATGTATGGAGGATTGTCTCTGTTGACAAAATCCTAATTGTTTATCTTTTATCCTATCACCGTTTCACAAGTGCTTTCTTCAAAATACTCTCACTGGTATATCCACGTCCTGTGAATCAAAGCCACATCATTAATTAATCCCAAAGTTAAAAGTGAGAACCAGGTAATCTGTGAAGGGCAAAGAGCTGGAGGCTTTCATTCTTTTTTAAAAAATTCAATGTTTTTATTGATTTCAGAGAGGAAGGGAGAAGGATAGATAGAGAGATAGAAACATCAATGATGAGAGAGAATCAGTGACTGGCTGCCTCCTCCATACCCCACACTGGGGATCAAACCCCCAGCCCTGGCAGGAATAGTGACATCCTGGCTCATAGGTCAATGCTCAAACACTGAGCCAGGACAGCTGGGGCGAGGCTTTCATTCTTGATGTCCTAGGGATGCATAGCATTGGAATCATAGGAAGAGAAGATGGAACTTGTCAAGTTGGAGGAAGACAAAACACTTAGCTGAGGATAGTTTTCACTTGTCAGGCTGGTTACTGTCTCTTAGCTGTGACTTTGATCTCTTGACTAGACAAGTATTTGAACCCTAGGAAGAAAGCTGCTCCTTGATGTGGCTGCACATGAGAACGAGTTGGGGAACTTCACACGCTTGTCCTGGAACCATCCTTACTTTCTGTTGACCTTGTGATTTCTGGACTTAGGGCCTCATTCATAAAATTCTCACAAAATGTTTTAAGAAAAAATAAAGATACAGAAAATACATGGAGTATGTTACCATTGATCATGTAAAACATGTAAAAATATTATGTGGTAGGTAGAGTAGACATAATAAAAGTATAGAGAAATTCAGGGAAATGTCGAATGACATATTTATGAAAGGTTACCTCAGAGGAAGGGAGAGGGATGCCGTCCTTGGTACATACTTACTCTAAAAAATATGAGCTGTTTATCTACAATTCCTGTGTAACCATGTATCCTGTATTTTGCATGGCAACCTTGGTCAGGAAGGGCTATATAGCAGCTTCAGATGACTATGTGATGTGCAGATACCTTCTTTTAGTCTTTTCCAATGTTCTCTGTTGTTATAATCTCTTGATTAGCAAAAGTTATATTTCTTATTTGGGCAATGGGAGCACAGGTATTCATTTTGCTATTCTTTATAGCTTTCTGTATGTGTAAATTATTCCATAAGTAATATTGAAAATATCTGTGCAACAAAATAAGAACTGAAGCATGTCATAAGAAAGGTCCTCTGGATAAAGTACTTTAGGAGGTTAGAAGAGATAACTCATATCCAGTGGAGGGGTTCCCAGAGCTATGAAAAGCATGAAGACATAAATGCAAAGGAGATAATGAAAACAGCAATTACAATAATAATTATTAAAATAATGCACAATATGCATGTTGTTTTAAAGAGCATTTCTTGAGTGCTATGTGCCAAACAACATTTTAGCTTTTTTTCTGTTTCACTTAATTTAATACTCTCAAAAACCCTTTGAGATAAGAACTATAATTTTCCCACTTTAAAAATTAACTTTGAAGATGTTAGGTAATTAATGCAAGTCCATATATCTAGTAAGTGGCAGAGGGAAAGTTTTTAACCTCATTCGTGAGGGTTCAATACACACTTGTAGCTAACTGCGCACCCACCCATAAATAAATACTGCATCTGGCAGTCAGATATGGAGTGCATCCCTCCTGTGCTAGCCATCCTTCTCTAGGTGCTTTAGGAGTTTCCTTATTTGATTCTTACACCAATCTTATGAGTTAGGTACAATCCAACTTTACAAGCTGAAGCAAAGTAACTTGCCAAAGAACCACTGACTACAAAACAGCAGAATTTTATTTTAAACCAGTCCTACTGAAGTCCAAAACCAGTTAACCAAGGATGCTTTTTAATGTAGGTAATATCAATGGTAAGGTGAAGAGGAATAATAGAAAATATATTCCTTGAAATAGATGCTGGGCATCAAATCACAAAGTAAAATTCAGACATTTTTTTCTCTCAGTAATTGCCTGTGCCAAGGGTTAGAGAGGTGACCATTGGACGTTTTTGAACAGGGAAATGAATTGAGTAGAACTATGCTTTGAGAAGATTAATAGCAAAGTAATATGAATTTCAGTTGACAGGTTATTACCATACATTTGGATCAGTGTGGCTTAATTCACTGTTCTTTCAATTTATTGTTGTCTTGCCCCAACATTTACCAGAGAGTTTTACATATGACAGCGCTCAATATTACATGTGACAGGTAATCAATAATTGTGTCTTGCATGAGTAAGTGAATGAATGGTATATATAATCCACACTAATGATTAAGACATGCTACTTCTTAGTTTGAAAGATGTTCTGATATAAGAACTCTAAAAGAGGTTCAGACTTCCAAGGTCTGCCACTGTCTTGCTTTGTTAGCATTCTCTCTATGATTTGTAAATGAAATAGTTCCTGAGGTTCCTTGTGATATTATCATTAAGAGTTTTTAAAGGAGAATGCATTTGAGGGTCCACAAAGTACAACTCCCATTCAGAGCAGACGATTAAAAGGGAGGACTCTGAAGTCTGATAATTATCTATCGCAGTGGTATTTATCTATTTTAATCGTCCTGCAGTAGAAGGGTAGATGTATTTCATTCCCCCCCTCCCCCAGTTTAGCAGCCTTACTTTAGTTGTTTTACATACATTCGGACCTATTGGCAATTGGTATTCATTTCAGATCAATGTGCTGAATGCGAACCCACTCAAAAAGGTGGTAATTATATGACTAGGGAGGGAAAAGAAATGATCATTTGTGTGTTCATTCTAGGACAGCATTCTGGTGAAGTACATGTTTTAAAATGACTTATGGCACATATTTCTATATGTAGTGTTACCAAACCTGACTCTCTTTTAAGTGTTTCACACACTTAAAAAGGTTATTCATGAAGAACCATGTAATGATATGTACACAGACACACACTTGAAGTCAAGCCTCAACAGAGTCTAAAACAAAAATGATACCACCAAAAGTCTCTACTGAATTCACCCAGTACATTAAAAAATTAAATTTCTTTCATGAAATTGTCAACCTTTGGAGTTAATGAATTATATCATTTAAATATTTCCAAGTGAGGGGGCTCATCTGAATATGCAAAAAAACCCCCAAAAAACACAACAACAAACAAACACAACAGAAAACTTTCTTAGATAGCTCAAATTTCAGAGGATAAGCTGTCCTTTAAGAGTATTTCTTTATAGAAAGAATACTTTTATTGAAACTTAAAATCTCCCACACATAATAAACTTATGTTTTTTATAGTAAGGAATATATTGACCACATTTGAAAGAAAACAGGTCTTAGCTATATATCTATGTATAGATGAGTAAGAGAATAATTGTTTTATTGGTAGTGCTTTTTAAGTGCTTTTTAGGTGCTATTCCTACTGGTTTTAGGAAATATATTTCAGGATTCCATATCCAGAACTTCCCTTCATCATCTGTCACTTCAAACTATTTCTCCTAATGTCCCAATCTTGAAACTGAGGCCTTTAGTCCCAGATCATTCCCACACCACTGTTTTCAAAAGTGGTTTCTATATTTAAAATTAAAAGTGATAAAAACAAACAAAAACAAAAACCCACGTGCCACTCTGTACTTTAGCAAACCTATAAATTAATCTGTAAGTTTATCTCAAGATATCTCTATCGGAACATGTACCATATTTGTTTAATGGACATGTTTTTTTTCCTGTACAATGCATTAGTTCTTTTTAGTGAAAACTCATCTATTATCTAGGTTCGTATACTTACCCTGTGTTTTAGAGATACTTTAACTTTCTGGCTAATATAAATTTAACAATTATCCAATTGTCTGTAGATAAAGTGAACTGATACTAATTAAGTTAACACATTTCTTGTTTTTGTTTCTGTTTGTCTACCTTGAGCTACAATAATAACTGTATGAATTATTTAGCAATTATTTTCAAATGGTGGTTGGAATCTTCATTTTGCTCCATTCTTAAATGCTATGCTTCACTTTTTAAAAAAAATATATTTTATTGATTTTTTACAGAGAAGAAGGGAGAGGGATAGAGAGTTAGAAACATCAATGAGAGAGAAACATCAATCAGCTGCCTCCTGCACCCCCCATCCTGGGGATGAGCCTGCAACCAAGGTACATGCCCTTGACCAGAATCGAACCTGGGACCTTTCAGTCCGCAGGCCGATGCTCTATCCACTGAGCCAAACCGGCTAGGGCATATGCTTCACTTTTTTATAAAAGCAGAGTCAAATGCATCATTTAAGGTTTTAAATTTTTATGTATAGTTGTGGCAATAATGTGATAGCAAAATTAATATTGGTGCTCAAGTTAGTGAGCTAAGTGATATAAAAGAATAATCAGAGGAGAAAAGTTAAGTGAAAATACAAATATATTGCCATATTCAGAGATTGTCACTAAGGGACAACCAAATTTCCAGAAGTGATGACTTTCTATCTTAGAAATATTTATAGTTCAGAATTTTTTATGCAGAAAGGAGGTCTGGGTTTTATATACAGGGGTGGGCAAAAATAGGTTTACAGATATGAGTATGCAGAGCACAGGGTTAATAAAGCTATTGTAAGAATCATAACCTATATCACTTTTTCCTATGAACAACTGTACACTTACTTTTGCCCACCCTGTATTTGACTTCTTTCACCTCATCTCGCATTTGGCCCTGTTAAACTAAACCTTGAATACTGTAAGTAGAAAAATTTTATGGACTTAGTGAGGACACCAACTTGTTCCCTTGCTTGTCAAAGAATCAGACATTCAGTAAATCTATACTAATAAAAGGGTAATATGCTAATTAGACCAGGTCGACCAGACATCTTCCGGTCTTCTGGTCCTTCTTCCAGACAAAGCCATGGTGGCGGGGGCCAAGGCAGAGGTGGTTAGGGCCAATCAGGCCAGCACAGGAGGGTGGAAAGGGGCGATCAGGCCGGCAGGGGAGGGCAGTTAGGGGCGATCAGGCAGGTAGGCAGAGGCAGTTAGGGGTGATTAAGCAGGCAGGCAGGTGAGCAATTAGGAGCCAGTGGTCCCGCATTGCAAGAGGGACATCCCCCGAGGGGTCCCAGATTGGAGAGGGTGCAGGCCAGGCTGAGGCACCCCTCCCCCAACCGTGCACGAATTTCATGCACTGGGTCTCTAGTCTACATAATCAAACTTCAAATATTAGTTAACTGCAATTACGTCTTTAAGATTTTTGTCTTCTTCTCTTAAAAATACTTGTTTTCAAAAGTAAACTATTTGGCATGGTATTTTAAATGCAAAAGGGAAAGAAAAGAAATGAGAAGATATAGTTGTTCAAACGGAAGGATAAATTTTCCAAGGAAAATATACTTAACATTTATTTTTATTATCCAAAATTCTGCTGAGTGCTATGAATGTTCATCAAAGAGACATTCTCATTGCTCATTTGATCTTCCCTTGAAGTTTTTATTAAAATGACCATAATATGCTTTCATTTTCAAAAGCTCTAACTTATATAATTGAAGATATGTTTAAAATTTTTCTTCATTTCAAAAGAAATAATCCATACATTCCTTAATGAACAGAAAACATTCACTTCATTCAGATTCTGTGGAATATATTGTTACCTGACAAGCATTTATTTTTAAAAATTCTAGGTGAATTGTAGTAAGTGAAAAATGCTCTTTAGTATCACTCTCTACTTATTGGTACAAAAAATGTCAGCTTAAAAATTAGATGGATTTTTTTTAAAACAGCCTATGGAAGTGGAATGATATTTTGAAATATTTTTAGAAGTTTATTTGGAAAATAAGATAAATTATTTAACATTAAAGCCCACCTAGAAAATTTAGTGATCTTAAGGAAATGTAACCAAGTATTATAAAGTACTTTTAAAAAATAACAGATAAATTGAAAGATTATAACAATAGCTAGTCATTACCCAATCTTACAGCTAAAATGGATGTTGAGATTAAACATGGAAATATGCATTTTAACCACATAGGTCTTTAACAGAGGCTGTTTGCCCTTCTTTTAATAATCAAGTCCCTTCATTTTGCTTAAAGACCTTGAATTTGCTGAGTACCATGCTTATTGAATATAGTGTTTGATTTATAGGAAGAAGAATTACATTTTCTCTTTTATATGGGGTTTAAAAATAAACCTCTCATTCTCCACTAAATGAAGTTAAAGGCATATCCTTATTATGGGTTATGAAAGAGAGAACAGAAGAAAGGTGTGGAATATCAAGAGAGCCACTCTATTTTTACTCTCTCATCATAAATCTTGGCACAATTAGCTTTTCAGAATTATAGGACATGCCATTTTTTTAGCAAATTCATTTTGGTTAGATAGAGGAACAGTTTTTTTGTATTTTTTAATAGCACTACATTTTAATAGCTGATATTCTGAGTAAATTTTAAACATATGCCTGTATAATGGTTTTATATTTATATTTAGAGTAAATTTCTGAATGACTAATACCATCAGGAATTTGGGGGTACGCAGATATGTAGAAAGAAGAACTAGAAGGGCTCTACCTTACATACTTGCAAACAGGTCTGTGACCTTCCTCAATATTGTGACAGGTACTTAAGACACTAGCACTTACTTGCTTAAGGAAATCTTTTTTGTAGGTCTTGCTTGCAATGCGCAACAAATAATTTGGCAAAAATAGTATACTATGAGTGGGAATGGTGAAAACATGAGCATTTCCCTTCAGAATATCTATAGTTTTCCATGAAAATGTCTTACATTTTGAGTATTTGATTACCTTTCATTTAATTACATGTGTTTATATATGTGTTTGCATGTGTGTAATTTATACTTTTACTTAACCAATTATTATTATCAAAGATTAAATTGACTTTTAAATTTTCTCCATATAATATGAAAAAAATGTATAATATTTTTTATCTTAACCATCATTTACCAGTATTTTAAAATATCTGTGTTTTTAGACCCCGCTTTGTTATTATTTTTATATTGTCTCTTGTCTTTTAAGAATGATTTTGACATAATAAATTTCACTTGGCAACCCGTTTATAACTAGTAGTTTATACTTAGCATTGATTAACTGGCTTTAACGCTCATAACCACTTCTTCCAGTACATGAGTTTCCACTGTTGTACGTACTCTTAAATGTAACTGTTCTCTTAGCTAGGTAAAATATTTCTTCATACACTGTTTTTCAAGAAGTGTAAATGAAAGGCATGCTTTACAAGCTCTTGAAACTCAGAACATTATTTACTGCTATGAAAAGCATCTGGGTCTAATATAATGTTTTTGGGTTAAAACTTTTTTTAAAGTATATTTTTATTGATTTCAGAGAGGAAGGGATTGGGAGAGAGAGATAGAAGCATCAATGATGAGAGAGAATCATTGATCAGCTGCCTCCCACTGGGGTTTGAACCTGCAACTCAGGTATGTACCCTAACCGAAATTGAACCATGTCATCCTGGTTAATAGGTTGACGCTCAACCACTGAGCCATGCCGTCTGGGCTTATTATTATTACTATTACCATTTTATATAGATGAGAAAACTGACACTTAGAGAGGTCGGATGTCTTGACAAAAATAAATAAATTCACAACTCAGTAGACATGAGTTTTACCATCTTTGATGAAGGAACAATGAAATAATCCTGTTAAAGCTTGTATTTTTTATCTGACCTTTTTTTTTTTTTGGTCTACCTATGTATTTGTAGTATTTTTAAAATAATCTACACTAATAAAAGAGAAACATGGTAATTGGCGTACGACCGCTACCCTTTTCATTGGCTAATCAGTGAGTATATGCAAATTAACTGTCAGCCAAGATGGCGGCCGGCAGCCAGGCACTGAAGCGAGCAGGGAGGCTTGCTTGCTGCAGATTCCAACGTTCCCCGCCTCACTTGCCAGCCTCTCAGTTGCAACTCTAAGCAACTATATACTATGTTGCAAATAAGAAGCTAAACAAAACCCCAGAAAAGGGCTTCCATTCAGCCGGGCTCAGACCTCAACATTGTATCTATGTTTTCAGCAGCGAGGCCTCAGAGCTAAAGCTGGCCCAGAAAAAAAAAAAAAAAAGAGAAGAAAACAAGGAGCGGTTGGAAGCTTTAGTCACTCGCCAGCCGGAAAACAGCCCTCAGCCCCTCACCCAGACTGGCCAGGCACCCCAGTGGGGACCCCCACCCTGATCCAGGACACCCTTCAGGGCAAACCAGCCAGCCCCTACCCATGCACCAGGCCTCTATCCTATATAGTAAAAGGGTAATAGGCCTCCCAGCACCGGGATCAGCGGAGCAGCGAGGCTCCCGGCACCGGGATCAGCATGACAGGGGACAGCGCCCAAACCCCCTGATCGCC
>NW_005368827.1:1832682-1852283 GCF_000412655.1 Myotis brandtii
CTCTGTTCGTGACAGGGGAAGGCACCCCAACCCCCTGATCAGCCCTCCTCTGTGCCTGATAGGGGGGAGCTCCCCAATCCCCTGATTGCCCTGCGGCTCTGTGTTTGACAGGGTGCAGCACACCAACCCCCCACCATGGGCCCTGCTCTGTGTGTGACAGGGTAGAGCCATAACCTCTCCATCAGCCCTGCCCCGAGTGTGACAGTGGTGGCGCCCCAACCCCCCTGATGGGCCCTGCTCTGTGAGTGACAGGGGGCAGCGCCCCAACCCCCTGATCGGCCCTGCTCTGTGCGTGACAGGGGGTGGCACCGCAACCTCCCCATCGACCCTGCCTTGAGTGTGACAGGGGGCGGTGCCCCAACCCCCCAATCGGCCCTGCCGTGAGCGTGACTGAGGGTGGCATTGCAACCTCCCGATCCGCCCTACTCTGTGCATGACGGGGCAGCGCCCCAACTCCCCAATCGGCCCTGCTCTGAGCCTGACCAGGGGCTGCACTTAGGGATTGGGCCTGCCCTCTGCCACCTGGGAGCAGGCCTAAGCCAGCAGGTCATTATCTCCCGAGGGGTCCCAGACTGTGAGAGGGCACAGGCCGGGCTGGGGGACCCCCCTGCCCCCGCCCCCCGAGTGCACAAATTTTTGTGCACCGGGCCTCTAGTATATGTATATAAAACATATTTTAATTAATAAACATCTTATCAGATTATTTCTACATGTTGCTTTATTTTTATTGAATTTTTGCCTGGATGTGAAAGGTCTCTAATAAGTTTAGGGAACTAAATAAGTACGTTTGTTGGATTCAGTAGCAAGTAGCATCGTGGCCACAAATATATGCTAAAGTGAACTCACTTTCTCACTCCCAAATGGTCTCTTCTTCTTTAGTATGTTATTCTCTCAGTGGCACTTACTGCTTTGCCTACTGGACTATAAATGGATGGTTTGAGCACAGCTCATTCCCCTTTACCTTTTTTTTTGTTTGTTTGTTTGTAATTTGTTCTTATATTGTTTTTGTGGTGTTGTGTTTTTTTTTTTAGCTGTTTTCTATTAATCCCCACTACCTTTGTCCAGACCCTCAACTTCCTCTTATCCTGTGTCACTCACACCACAAACCTGCTTTACAAATCTGGGACAAAAGCTCTTAGCTTTAAATTTTAGTTTTACTATATTACTTTTTAGGGTAAGAAACAACTTTTATTTCTCGTTGTTCTTTGAGATGTTTCCCAATCTTGATTAATGTACCTCCCACTTTTTTAATTTTTACCAGTCTACTGGTATGTTTCCCTTAGTTGATTAACTTTTCTAAACTCTAGTAAAGTGTAATGTTAAGATATAATATCTTAGAAATGCAGATTAAAATAAATACATTATCATTGGTAAAAGATGATTTGTCATATACCATTTAAATAATAAACTACAGCTTAATGTTTACTTTTGAGAGTCATGTGTTTTACAAGCCCCACAATTATTAACTCTGCCACCTACATGAAGTCCACATTTCTCTAATTTATGAGCCTTTTATTCTGGTGTGCACCTTGTCTATCCAGTTTTACAGTTTGTTTCCTCTGGTGGTCAGTATCTTTGGCACCAGAAATGTCTTGTCTTTCTTATTATTTTTCACTTTTTCCCCCCCTGTTAATGCTATTACCTAGAATTTCTTCCTTCTACTTTCTTCCACATTCTTTCCTCTTTCATCTACCAAATGTCATTCATTTTAATGCTTTACCTCAGGACCCAGCAAACTTTGAAATGTTCTTTGATTACTCCACACCACAAGAGTATTTTCATTTTGAATGTACCACATCTTTTGTCATTTAGGTTTTCTCTAAATTATTGTATTTAAAAGTATTTTTTAAATGGGTCACTTTGGATTTTGTGGTAGCAAATGAGAGGGCATTAGACATGCAAAAGAGTTGTAGTGGGGGAGACCCCTAGACGAATGAAGGGGACGGAGCAGGAGCAGACAGATAGAGCCTTCAGATCACTGAGCAGGTTTAACACCAGTGAAGGGGAAGGTGAGTAAGGAAGGTTGGATAGGCAGAGCATTAGACTGCCGTGTAATGTTAAGATCTCAGCCAGCACGTAGATAGGCCATATGCACTTATTCATTGAATGGAAAATTGCCTGGGGAATGTCTCCTCTGTTGCTTAAAGGCAATGGTGGATCCTGTATGCTTATTGAAAAATTGGCTGGTTTCCCACCACCACATTTTCCTTTAGCAGTGATTCAAATTGGCTGTGAATGGAAGAAAACAGACTGAAACAACATTTTGGAATTTATTCACTTCTAAAATATGGTTTATGGCTCAACTCTAGACCAAGACCTTTGATCTACTGATATACTATTAGTAAGATTTATGATACAGATGAAGTTCATTTGTTTCTGTACAACTGTGAATGGAAGAGGCAGGGAATGGGGAAAATGCCTAATAATTGAGTTTAAATTTATTTATTTTTTTTAGTAGTAAGTAAAATTGGGTAGCCATTATTATTAAGAACTAGAGGTCTGGTGCACAGATTCATGCACCAGTGGGGTCCCTTGGCCTGGCATGTGGGGATCAGGCCGAAACCGGCTCTCCAATATACCCTGAGGGGTCCTGGATTGTGAGAGGGTGTAGGCCAGGTTGGGGGACCTCACCGGTGCACCATGGGAGGGCTCCAGGGCATGCCCACCCCATCTCACCCAGCCTCAATTGGCTGGACCTCAGCAGCAAGCTAACCTACCAGTCAGAGCGTCTGCTCTCTGATGGTCAGTGCATGTCATAGTGACTGATTGAAGGGTCAGACATTTAGCATATTAGGCTTTTCTTATATAGGATATTTAAAATTAACTATAGAGACAACATTTTAAATTGGGTTTTATATGTTTTTATTTTAATAAATTTCAATTATTTAGGCCAATTATGGATATACTAGAGGCCTGATGCACAAAATTCATGCAAGAGTAAGCCTTCGCAGCCGTGGCAGCTGCCTGGATCCTGTGGCTGCAGCCCTGGCTTCGTCTGGAAGGTCCTCTGGAAGGATGTCCAGTCTAATTAGCATATTACACTTTTATTGTTATTGATAATATCATAAACTGAACTAGGGAATGTCAGCTTCAATGATAATGATGATTCTCTATAAATAATAATTAAACTAAATTTAATTATTTATAGAAAATAATGATAATTTATCCTAAGAAAGCTAGAATGAGACTTTTAATGGTTACCTTTAAGATTTTGGTGGTTAATGAAACATTCTCTATTATGAAATATGTTTTCAGGGGAACAACATATCCTGAGACCTCTAAGATTCTGTGGGACAAACCATAGTGCATTATCCATGAAAACTGTATCTTGCTCATTAAAATATGATGAGAATTATGAAAATAAAGATGCAAGCTTTAAGACATAAAATAAAGCATAAAGACAGAGGTAACTAAGAAGGAAAATAAGGGGCTAAAATACAGAGAAATTGTTGCCTACTCAAAAGGAGAGATAGATGTCTTAATCTAATGACACACAAAATTTGGAATTAAGGACAACGAAATTATGAATACATGAAAAGCAAAGACTGGATATAAGGGATCTGCCTCATAAAATCCAACAGAAATTAGTCGCATGTCTTTAAGAAATAATAAAAACATATTTTTCAAAGATTTTTTGTTGTTAATCCTTACCTGAGGATATTTTTTTCCACTGCTTTTTTAGAAAGAGTGGGAGGAGGAGAGGGGGAGAGAAAAAAGAGAGAAAGAAAGGGAAACATTGATGTGAGACACATCGATTGGTTGTCTACCCCACACGGGATTAAACCTGCAACCCAAGTTCATGCCCTTGACCAGTAATATAACCTGTGACCCTTTGGTGCACAGGCTGATGCTCTAACCACTTAGATACACCATCAGGGCTCACAGATGTTTTTAAATTTTTGACTTATTGATTTTATTTTAGAGAGAGAGGTAGAGGGAGAGAAAAACATTGATTTGTACAGGAATCAACCCCCCAACCTTGGTGACACTCTAATCAACTGAGTTACCCAGCCAGGACCAAAGATTTACACTTATTATTTGGCAAATGATAGAAACCAGTTAAAGCAAGTGAGGAGAATTTAAATAAGGGCGCCTAGTATAAGCACGCATTCATGGTGTGTGTGTGTGTGTGTGTGTGTGTGTGTGTGTGTCTGTCTAATGTGTCTGTCTGCGTGTATTAGAAGTGGAAAAAGGTTCATGGTAGATTTCTCAGAATTCTAAAACGCACAAAGATGTCACTAATCCTCTGCCTGTCATTTCAACTTCTTTTCAAACATCTCATTTATTATTTTCTCACTTTGCAGTCCAGGTCATTGCGTTTTGCCATCTGTTCACATTGTGAGTGGAAGATGGCAACTGCACGGCCTTGAAGTGTATACTTTCTCTGATTGGTTGCTTCTCTATACCAGTTCCAAAGTCTGAGTGGGGAGTATTGATTG
The DNA here is from genome assembly GCF_000412655.1 of Myotis brandtii. NCBI lineage: Eukaryota > Metazoa > Chordata > Mammalia > Chiroptera > Vespertilionidae > Myotis > Myotis brandtii. The sequence continues at coordinate 1,837,122 of NW_005368827.1, forward strand.
GCCAAGTTTGGGTCAAATGTAAGTCACTGTGGCTGTCTAAACATAGCCAGAAATGCAGGTACTCACAGCACTTCTCAGCCATCTGTGGCTTGCTTCTGGGGAGGCAAAACTTTTCCAGACAAAGCCCACACACTAAATGCAACAGATACCCACTTCAGTAAGCAACACCCCTCCAAAGAGGAGGAAGATAGTGTACATAGCATCGACAACTAGCAGTGTAACATGTTAGAGTTTAATAAACCAATATAATTCCTTTTCAGTAAGCATGCAAAGCAGGAACATTTTCTCTAGAGTATTAAATTATAATAATAAAACCCTGTGGAAAGTTGCTCTATTTTCTATCATTACCATCAATGAGAAACTCTAAACAATACTAGTGGTAAATACTCCTCTCTGCTAGAGTAGACTCTCCTAACCTCTAACCTTCTTGGTATGTCATTGTCACTTTTAGTGGACTTACCTGGAGTTGAACAGAATACTGTTATGACGCTGGGGCAGGGAGGCAGAGATGGTCCATTGACAGCTTTCTAGTCTACTTATAGAACTCTAATAATAATTCAGTTGTGACAGAGTCGTGCCTGTGGTTATAGTAAATAAAAAATGGATCAAAAAACTTTGTAATAGATGGGTTTGTCCTAGTGATTTTCAATGCTATGGAGTTTTAATGAGCCATATCTGGAGGAGTCGGTGCAGGTTGGAGCATCTAAGAAATTCACAGAGTGTCATCTGGTTAATGGCAAATCATAGTCACTATTTGGTAATTTAAATATAAAACTATTATTACCCATGTAAGGAATAGTACTTCAGGAAGCAGACTCTTAAACAGGTCAGAACCCTAATGTGCATCCATTTATTTTACTTAGCAGGGGGTTGAAAGGAGAAACTTAACATTAAAAAGCTTTCTGAAAGTGAGATGCAAATTACAACCATTTTATGAAATTGAAGCCCGAGACCCATTGTTATAACACTTTGGGATATACAGATTTTGGAAACCTAAGTACTTTGAATCCACATAATACAAATATAGGTTAATTAGAGGTTACATATCTTTTTAAAAAGTCTATTTTTAAAACGATTGCCTCCAAAACAAGTAAAGATAATAGATTGGATTCAAATTTAATGTAACATATAAGCTTCTGAACTCTCTTAGCTACTTATTTTTATTACAAATCTACAAAACTTTCCACGTTTAAAACCTAATGTTTATGCAAAATTACACCACATCTAGGTTTATTATATGTCATTAGTTTCTGGATCTGATTCTGATACCTTTGGGGGGAAATTAGATTGCTAAATTCAAATAAGAGAAATGTATTCTTGATTAAGAATGCAATTCTAAAATATCCTTCAGCAGAACTGTAGCAAGTCCCCAAACCCTTGCATGTAGTCCTGTGAAAGGTGTGCCTGTTATATGCAGGGGCCATGATCAAGGCAGTGCCCTGGAATAGGCATATGCTATTGTGTTCACAGCTCCCAGTCTCCAGTAAAGACAATGTTGTCTACAGTCAAATTGTCTTCTAAGAGCTGGTGCTTAGTAAAGACCATAAGCAAGGGCACTGTGTTAGAAATTGCTGCACAGGATCATTTCAGAAGATGTTGAGATTTGAAATCCTGTATAGACTGCTTATTAATAAACGTATCTCTTGAATGCATTGGAGGTGATCGAATTGTAGCTTCAGGTGTCTTTCCCAGGCATCAGGGGACAAGAAACACATGCACCAGTTTTAAAATTGCCTTTTCTTATTGGAAGAGCAGTGTTTTCAGGGAAATTGAGTCTGTACCAAAGTACTACAGAGGGCGTAAAACTGCTGGCAAACAGGAACCACCAGTTTTAGAGAGATCTAGTAAAGGCACAGTTTACGAACAAAAACGTTGTCTTTAAGCTGCTACTTTCCTTCATATGCATTTCAAAGAATTGCCCATGTAACTATTTACTTAATTGAACAGAACATTGCCTAAAGAACCTGTCAGTCCTCTCTAAGAATGATAACAAAAAAAAAGTGTGTGAAAGGGCAAGGCAGCACACCAGAAACACGCCTGTCTGTGTATTTTGATTGAAGAATTTTAACCCAGATGAACTGGTTGTTTTGTCTAAGAGTCAATTAGCAACATCCTTGGAGTGTTTACCAGGAGCTACTGTGAGAGGTGCTGGGGCCAGGTGATAGGTAGAAATGAGCAGAGGATTAAATAGCATGCTTTAATTATGGTTATGATTTGTGTTTAGAAGTGAAAATTGTAGAATATCCCAGAAAGGTATTAACACTTAAAGGTATTAAGCATTATATGATACTAGAGGCCCGATGCACGAAATTCATGCAAGAGTAGGCTTTCCTTCCCCTGGCTGCTGACACTGGCTTCCCTCCAACACCAGGGAACCAGACTTCCCTCACAGCTCCGGCTTTGTCCGAAGGTTGTCCAGAAGGACATCTGGTCTAATTAGCATATTATGCTTTTATTATTATAGATTCTATACCGTGAATCCTACCTACAGTCACCATATTACTGATAAGGAAATAGACACAAGTTAACTAATTCAAGTCCGCAGAGATTATGAGTGATTGTGGGAACCACACCAGGATCCCCAGATAGTAAAGGCCAATAGGAGCACAGAGGCCTCGTTGTCAATACACCAGAATGGCCAAGGCAGCTCTGAGCATGAGCCTAATCAGGGTTGCCCAAGGCCAAGATACCATGAGCGGGTGCAAGGACACATGGTTCACTGTGCTCTTCTGTAACCCAAATGATGGATGTCACTGTTGGCAACTAGCCTTCTTTGTCTCTGGAGAAATCTATAGGTTACTGACCAGGAGTCTGCTAGAGAGCAGGTGAGCAGAGGCTAGAGAGCTCAGAGGAGCAGAGAGGTAGGCACAGAGAATGTAGCTCCTATGTGTGCAGGTGAGAGGAGAGCTCAGAGCTGAGAGCTGATACTGCTACGATGTAATGGTTCCCTCTCTAAGAGCTCATAGAGAGCTCAGATATAGCTACCATGTTAACCAGCCAGTGTGCTGGGCTGGGGAGGCAGGAGAAGCTGCTGCATTAGAGAGCTTAGGTACCACTATGATGTGAGGCGGTGAGTCTAGAGGCAACATGAGGCTGCTCAGATAAGAGCTGTGGGCACAGAGACTAATACCGCTTTTGTGGGAAAGATGTACATTTTAACCAGCCGGTGTCAGGCTGCCTGCCTGTGTAGATTTTGCTATGAAGGACTGTTTTGCCTGTATTGGACTGTCGTGCCACTGGCTTCTGCAATAAAGACTCAATCTTATATAACCACAACTTCTCATGGCTTCTCTGTCTAAGACCCGGTATTCAAGGAGACCCAGCCCCAGGCAGGAGGGCTCGGACCCAACACCTGTAACTAGTGAGCAGATGATAAGAGGAACTTGGACTAAGTTCCCACCTGTTAGTACAGTGGGCAGAGTTCGAAAAGGAACCAGCCCTGGCAAAGTCGGGAGGAACTGAGAAGAATATATGGACCCAGAGCCGCTCAGAGCAGCAGTACTGAGCAATGCTTATGCTGTCTCTGACAGTGATTCTTCTTTTTTAAAAAATATATTTTTATTGATTTCAGAGAGGAAGAAAGAGGGAGAGAGAGATAGAAACATCAATGATGAGGGAGAATCGTTGATTGGCTGACTCCTGCACGTCTCACACTGGGGATCGAGGCTGAGCCCCGCTGGCCGGGCATGAGTGATTAATTTTAAATCCATATGTGACATAGAATCTCACTATTTACAACACAGTAATGGTTCCCTCTTGTTTTTAAGATAAAAACCAAATTTCTCAAGACTCTTCATCCTTCATCTCCTACCCTTTGTACCAGCTTCATACTATCCCATGCTCTCGCGGGGCCCATGAGCTCTAGCCACACTCACCTCCTGATACACGAGCCTTCTTCCAACAGCAGCCCAACATAGCTGATGCACTCTCTTTAGAACTCATTTTATCCTCCCTCTCTCCAGAAACTCAGGGAATAGGTCAAAGACCTTTGGCTCAAGTTTTCCCAGCCATAAGGGGCTCTGCTCTAAGCGTCTAGTAAAGCTGATTGACTGTTGCCCCCACAGCCTACTGAGCTCCCTGAGGCCTATGACTAGGTCTGTATTTGAATTAGCAAACCCACCAGCAGGCAGGAGTGTCCCATAAGCACACATAACAAACGATATGCTAGCTACTACTAAGGTTAGTAAGTGCTTTTTAAAAATTTTATTTCCTATTTTATGGGGAAATTCTTCAGACATAGTATTTTACAGCAGAAAAAAAACCTTAATTCTGTTTATATCCCATAGTCCTGAAATGGTGAATCCGTTTATCTGGCTTAACTGGAATGGAAGCTCAACTCTGTCAGGCACTGCTAGTATCTGTTTTTAACTGGAGCCATAACAGCATTCAGAAAACAAGTTTACAGAAATCCACGGTGTAAGAAATGTATCAGGAAATCAGGTTTCAATATCAAGTTATTTCTTTGTAACTCTAACATAGAAATCCATTGATTCATATAAAAAAAAAAAAAAACACCAAAAAACTCTTACTTTGTCACTGGCTAGCTGGGTGACCTTGGGTAAGTAACTCATCTTTGCAGATGAGATTTCTACAGCTGTAGCAGGAGGGATTGGAAGAGATTATCCTCAAAGGTCTTTTTCAGTTCTTAAATCCCGCTTCTCTTAGTTTCTCTCTGAGGAATTTTAACTTTGAAAACTGCTGCCATTTCACATCCTACTCTCTTTGCAAACGAGAGATTTTCAATTCCCAGTGATGAAATTAATCTGCATACACACTTGTATTTTATTACACTAGAGTAAAAGAATTTAGGGAAAATATTTTTTTTTTCATCTTTCAAATCCTCCTCTGAGGCAAGCAAATTTAGTCGAATTATGAAAGATAGCAGGATAAGTGTACTCAGCATTTACCCATAACTCCCTTTCCCCAACTGTCTGGTTTCAAATTTTAAAACCTGGGAACATTTCATTAGGAAGCCATAGCGACTCCTCTCTAATATGTGAAGAGTACATTATGAGTCACATGCATAGTTATCAACATTTAGCACATTTGACGCCACTCAACAGTAGATGTTTATGAAGCCTTTGGGTTTAAGCACTTTTATTCATAAGTTAGTGCGAGAATAGACCCATAAAAATATTTGGAATCCTTTAACCAATCATACCTTTGTACAGTGGCAGGTTCCACAGATAGCTGAATTCTAAGTATTCAAAATATTTTGGAAAATAAGACACCTTTGGGACCTTTACCTATTCCATCTTCCATCTTATCCTTTGTTTGCACAGATTTTTGTATTTTCTCTCATTCTGTGACTTGTCTTTTCGCTGTCATTGTGCTATGGGTGAGCAATTCTTAACTGCAATGGAATTGAATTTATCAAAGATCTGCATTATGGTTAATTTTTTGTATCTTGTTTAAGAAATTCTTATTCTGAGGACATCTTGGTTCCTCGTCAATAGACATTAACTTTTTGTTTGCACATTTTTATTTATTTACTTATTTTTGTGTAAACAGTAGACATTTAATTTCTCTCAACTCCGGAGGCTAGAAGATAGAGATGAGGGCAGGTTCCTCCTGAGGGGTCTCTCCTCACCTTGTAGATGGACTTCTTCTTTCTCTGTGTCATATGGGGTCCTCTCTGTGCTTCCATGTGTCTTCTCCTCTTCTTCTAAGGACACTGGCAGCCTTTCAGCAGCCACATGGATTTGCTCCTTCTCGAGTCATCTGTTAAGATTCCTGCCTGGTGATCCCCTTTTTTTCCAGTCTGGAATCTCCAGGCATTTGCCTCTTTGCTGATTCTGGGATCTTCATAATGAGGATCTCAAAACACCGTTGGATGGAAGTGGGAATACAGGTGAAGTTCAGATTCTCTTGTTTCACTTCACTGCACAGCTAGCTGGACAATTGTAGAACTAATTTCAGCTCCCAGCACTTGGGCATTCCTCACGTGATTCTCCATCTCTCTGAGGCCCTGCGAGCGTTCTGGCCTCCTTGGCCTTGGTCCCTGTTCTCGCCTTGGGTTTCTGGATGCACATTTTTAAACTGGTAAACTGTCTTAGTAAGTTCATATCACTCATCTATAATTTCAGATTTCCTGCCTAATAATATCACTGGCAAATAATCACTGGCTTATTTCTTCCTTTCCATTCATATATTCTTAAATAGATTTATTGCCTTATTGTGATAAGTAAGGTGTTTTTTTTTAAATAAAACTTATATGGATTTAGTAGGAGAGATCCAGTTTCTGATGTTATAGAGAAAACTTTTAGTTTTTTTTTCATTAAATATTATGATTACTATAGCTTCTTAATGGTAATTACATTTAAACAGAAATGTTATCCTATTTTTTCTTTGTTTTGTTAAAATCAAACATAGATGTTGAATGGTACCCATTGTTTACCCTTTCACTTGAACTGATCATGGCTACCACACTTTGATGCATTACTGTGGTAAAACATGTTAATTTTTTTAAAATTTAATTTTTATTGCCAAGCAATTCTTGCATTCCTGGGATATAACCACATGGCCCAAATTCTATGCTTTGATTAATTTGGTCAGATAATAATTTATTTAAAATTTTTGCATCATTATACATGATTGAAGTCATTCTAAAACCCTTTCCTTCAAAATAATGTGTATTTCTCAGTTTGTTGAGTCAAATGCTTAATAGATTCATATTATATCAAATTTAATATTGTGATATTTAAATCATTGATAACTTGACAGATTTTTTTGGTCTGCTTTATTTATTAATTATTGCAAAAGCTATGTTAATGTATACCAATAAAATGGTAGATTTTTACATTTTTCTTATTTCACTACTTTATATTACATATAAAGACTATTATATTGATGCATGCAAACTTTGACATTTCCGGTGAACCTTCAGTAATAGGTAGTTATCATCTAGGTTTAATAATAAGGCTTTGTGGGACTTAATGTCCATTTGGTCTAGGATTAATGTAGAAATACTTTCACTCTTATTATTTGGCTGGTATGTCTTTTTTCATCATTTTACTTAATTTTTGTTTTATGCTGATGGTTTAGACATATCTCTTCTTAGCGTTTAAGTAGATTTTTAAAAATTCATTCTGATCATCTAACTTGATTATTTTTTCCACTTGCATTTATGTAAGTATTAAGAAATCTAGATTTAGTCTTCTTTATTATTTTAGGCATATTGTAATTTAACATTTCATATATGATATTTTATACCACTTTATATATTTTCTCAATCCACTTATTTGTATTAGATTGAAAATCATACAACTAATTTCTTTAACTTTAATAGTCATTTTCAAAATTTTAAAATACTTACCAATGTCAAAATTTAAAATATATTTTTAATTTCTTTCTAAGTAATAAAGAATTAAAATACTACCTACCTTCAACTATTTTATCTTTTATACTTTTTGTTTTTCTTTACATTGTAAAAAATTATCTGGTTATCTTGTCATTTCCTTATACATGGGATTATCAGTTTTCCTAGAATAGTCCCAGTTTATTCCAATTGATATGAAGTAATAATTAATACTCCCTTTCACCCTGAAAATTTCTGGTTCAGACTATAAATTCTGTGATCTTTTTACCTAGTTAATCTGATTTTTTCCTAAAAATTTAAAAGGAATTTTTGGATATCTTTTTATTTGGTTGGTTCTATAGTTTCAATATAATATGCCCAAGGGCAAATATTTTTATATTTATAATGTACTTTTGCTTGGGCTTCCTGACTATGGATTCATGTATTTTATCAAGTATGGAAAAAATTTCAGTCATTATCTTTTCTAATAATACGCTGAACCATTCTCTTTTTCTTCTTCTGGTAATTCAATTAGCTTTTCCATCATTACACTTGCCTTCATTGCTCTTAACACAATTTTATATTTTCCATTTCTTTCTCTTTCTTTGCTTGCTATATTTGATATTACTCCTATAGATTTATTTTCTAGTTCACTAATTTTCTTATCAACAGTAATCTGCCATTAGGTTTTACATAGCAACAATACATTTTTCCACTTCTAAAAACTCTCTATATTTTTTCAAAAATGCGGTTATTTTATAGTTCATTGCTTTTTACTATTTTTATTTAATTATTTTATTTGTTTCAGCATATAAAGTATTATTTTTAATTTTGTATCAGATAATTGCACTCTTAAGTCTATCTTTATATCTCTGATTACCCTATTTCTTATTTCTGACAACTGGTGGCTTATTTTATTTTACTTATTGATGAGAGAGAGAGAGAGAGAGAGAGAGAGAGAGAGAGAGAGGAGGAGGTGGAATGGTGACATTGTATTGTGAGTTTAGCTGTTCATTCATTTATTTTTTAACTATGGGAATTCTTTGAAGCCTGGGCTGAATAGATTAGTCCAGAGATTTTCAAAACCTTCTATCAAGGTTATTATAACTTAGAAATACACCAAGTTCTTAGCTTGGGTTTTTTTTTTTGTTGTTTGTTTTGTTTTATGAATATTTTAATGGTTGTTAATATATACAGACTAAAAACCCATGTCCGGGCAAGATAGTGGTTATGAATTTTCACCAGCAATTTTCTTCTCAGTGTCCTCGCAGTTGAGATGTGATTTTAGTTTATATTTCACACTCATTCTATAGCCCTGAATGTTATTGTATCAGGGGAATAAAATGGTCTTCTTATATAGGCCTCTGGTTTTAGCTCTTGACCTTTATTTCCAGAAGACCTTTAAAACAAAAGTCAGCTTCCCATATTTAGCAAATATTTACAATACGTATCTATGACCTAATGTTCCCTTTAATTTTCTAATTCTTTGACATCAGAGTATTCCTTAATATCATACCAGCTCTAATTTATAATATTTCCAGTAAGATGATTTTTTTAAGGTAAGTTTCTCTTTGATTTTTTTTTTTTAAGTTTCAGTGCTAAACTTGTACCAAATTTTTAAAAAATATATCTTATTGATTTTTTACAGAGAGGAAGGGAGAAGGATAGAGAGTTAGAAACATTGATGAGAGAGAAACATCAATCAGCTGCCTCCTGCACACCTCCTACTGGGGATGTGCCCGCAACCAAGGTACATGCCCTTGATTGGAATCAAACCTGGGACCCTTCAGTCTGAAGGCCGATGCTCTATCCACTGAGCCAAACCAGTCAGGGCTGTACTAAATTTTTTTTTTAAAGTTTCATTTTCCAAAGAAAATTACACCTAACAATTTAGGTATTTTAAATTTGGGCACTTTAAATTTATTTCAAAATCCAATTTCTCTCTTTAATTTTATCTTAAAACTAAAGTATAGGTATTTGAATATAGTTAATAAGATAATAAAATCATTACCTAGGAATTCCCCACAAAGTTATTATAGATAGTAAATGTGATGTAGACAGAGATTACTTTGATTTTGAAAATATATACTGATAAAATATATTCACATTAAAATATTCTTATAGAATATTTTTTATACTTAGAGTCTTTCTATAATTCTACTGGCATTTGATAAATGTAAAAATAATAGTGAATTAGCAGTTACTGAAATAAGTAGAAAATAAAAGGTCAAGTTTGCAAGCTTATAGTATAAGTCAACACAAAGAAACTGCATTATTAATAAGTAATTTGTGGCTATGGTAAATAAGAAATGAAAAAGTACCTATCATTTTATATAGATTTGCCACATAACCAATATTAATTCATATATTTGGTAGTAATAGTAATATTTTGTAAATATAATTCAAGAGAGTGACCAAAGGTAGCTAAAAATTATTGACAGAGTTATTTGAGCCATATAACTATTCCAAGATGGTCATGAGTTGAAAATTTGTATCAAGTTTTACCTGAATTTATATCACTTTTGAAATTTGTAGTTAATACTTTGCAATAACCAATTCTTAGAATGTAGTTTGAAATTTCTTTTCTTACGAAGTATCCTTACACAAGCATGACATGGCTTTTCTAAGAAATGCTTTATGTATGAGTCTGAGTATATTTTGTAGGTCTGATGGAAAATGCAAAGTTGAGGACTTTCATGGATTAAGGAGGATGACTCAAATGTTCAGAGGCCCTAAGTCATCACTTTGCTTTTCAAGTTAATAAAAGAATATTCTTTGGTTGTATTATAGTGCTTTACATTGCAAAGTGATGAACAGTACACTTTGCACTTTGTCATTTCTTAACATGTCTTATCTTTAAGGCTAAAATACTTTATTCAATACATTTAATGTTTAAAAACCAGCTATTGTTTTCTTACATAGAATTAGGGAGTTGAGTTGATGATGTGATAAACTCATGAAATATGTAGTACTAGAGAAATATGTACATCTTAATTTTAAAATAAAAATTCACTTGAAATAAAAACCAAGGCTATCTTTTTGGTCACTTTAAGATTTAAAAAATTATATGGATTTTTCTCTTTACTTCTAACTAGATGGTTTCCAATTCAGTCTATCTACTTCCTGTTTGCTGCCAGCTATCTTCCTAAGGACAAAGCTGATACCATCCCTTTTCTTTTCAAATAACTGTTAAATGGTCTAGAATAAGAAATGATACAACTTATACCTCCAAATTTTTTATTTTTTATTTTTGGTTTTGCTTTGTTTACATCACTGTCCATCAGTAGGTACTAAGTGCTTTTGCCCTACTAATCTTCTCAAAGATCTTTGTCCAAATCCCATTCATTTTGAAATCAGTGTGTGTTATTGTTTTTCCCAGAATGCCTTTTCTCTAAAAAATGTATTTTTATTCATTCTTAAAGTTAACCATATTACAACTTTTTAATGAAAGAACCCAGCCACATAAATAGGCACATGATGTGTATTTAATGAATGAAATAATTTTTGAAATAATTTTTATAAACCTTTGTTTTTATAAAGGATCAATATAGAAATGTTTTTAGCCATTTAAAATTTGAAGTAAGTTTAAAAATCAAAAGATAAACCTTTAGATAATTTCTTACTTAATTGTCCTTTAGGACCAAATAGAATTGATCATGGCAATCTTGACAGTGTTCTACCTCCATTTCCCAAGTAAAATTCTATCTACTCTTTGAGATTAATCTCAAACATCAAAAGAAAATATTTCCTTCTTTCCTAGCTCCTTCCATTTGGGTTGATTTCTCCACCAGCACATTTTGAAATATAAAAGCACTTTGTGCTTTTTCCTAGCTCTTTGTAATACTATCATTTGTAGAATTGTCTAATTCCTTTATCCCTCTCCACATGCACACTATTAGATTATAGACATATATCTTAAGATATGTATCTTCCCAGTTGTCTTAATATCAATCCAAGTGCTCATTGTGCGGCCTATAGGAATATTTTCTGCTTGGCACATAGGAAAATATACTTTAAATTATCCATAACAATTACCAGAGTTTTCTAGACTTTTGATTAAAAAACAACAACCAAAGAGTCTGTATGTATTTTTCTCTCCTCATACAATAGCGCATATTTGTTCAGGTGTGTTTGTGTGTATTGGTTCTGTAAACTCTGAGGGGAAAACAACAGCATGCTTAACATCTCATTGAAGTAAAAATCATAGATGTGGAAGAGCTTGTGGCCTCTAGGAAACTGAAAGTAATGGTTTTACTAATGGGCAGCTGCATTTAATGAGAGGAGCTTAAAAATCCAAAATATCAAAATATTCGGGAAAGTGAATAGAGGCCATATCTTAATGAGCGTGGTCACATTTGGTAGATCAATTTCTTTATCTATAAAATGAGGATTTAGCTTTCAAAATTCTTCAAATTCTTCTGCTTTTAAAATACTACGAAGTGTAGCCAAATTCATCTAAATCCCAAACCAACAGCCAGCCTGAGTTAATCACAGACCAAATTAACCATGCATCCCTTCTGCTCACCCACCACACTGATGGGTGTGCATTTTGAAGGATTGCTAATTTTCTCAAATGACTGATATTTGTGCTATCATTACTGGGCATTCTACTGCATAAATCAGTCAAGCAGTTCACTAATAGTTCCCACGTGTCTTGGAAGGTGATGTACCTCCAAAGTCCCCAAGGAGTAACTTCCTTGGCAGACTCTTGTCCAATAATTATGGCATTTAGGACAGATAGATGTATTCTGTGCTGCAGTGAGTCTCCCTTGCTGACTTAAAATGTCAAGTTTTGTTTTTACAAATGTTAAAATTAAACGAAGGGGAATATGGTCATTATAATGATGCAGCTCTAGTACTTAAAATCATTAATATCTTTTATGGAGGAACTGTTTGTAACTATTACTTAGATTAATATTTAAAAGTCCCAAGACATTAGCATAGGCCAGAGTTTCAGTGTTTTACATTCCTGGAGATTTTAAAATCTAATATGTGGTCGTTTAGATGTGCCATATTTTCCTAGAGATGATACGGACACTTTGAATTGCTCTTTTAGGCACTGATTAGATGAAACAGTTAAGCTTTCACTTTTCATAGTCACTACTTTTATGGTTTTTGATTCCTCATAATATTTTGAAAGTCAACCTGGGTTGTTTATACTGTATCAATAGTTAGTTTTTTCATCTTTGGGTCACTTTGGCTTGACTTTATGAGCTTCTAAAGGATAGAGATCAGCTCTGGCCAGTTTTTCTCAGTGGTTAGAGTGTCAGCCTGTGGAACAAAGGGTCGTGGGTTGGATTCCAGGTCAAGGGCACATATCTCAGTTGCAGGTTAGATCTTGCAGGAGACAACCAATTGATGTCTCTCTCACATCTCTCTCTCTCTCTGTCTCTCTCTCTCTCTCTCTCTTTCTCACTCTCTTTCCGTCCTCCCTCCCTTCCACTCTTTCTTTCTAAAGTTCAATGGAAAAAATATACTCAGGTGAAGATTTAAAAAAAAGGATAGAGACTGTATTTTACTCTTCTCTGAAATCCAGAAGCTAACCCTGTGCTCAGTTTATGTAAAATCACTATTTGTGTAATAAGTGAAGTGAATGCCTTTCCATATCTGTAACAGTACTATACTGTTAGTGCCTGCCTACATTATTTTCTAAGAAAGATCAATTTAAAGAAACCAAAGCATACCTGAGATATAGGATTTTTTTTTGTATTTACTTACATCATAAGAAAAAGAAGGAAAACTTAAAATTAAAATTCTCTAAAAATCTAAGAGTTTGTGGGAATTGAAGCAACTGTTTTTCCATGAAACAGCAAACATGTGGATCACATATGTAAGGGTGATTAAAAAAATCCATACCTGGAATATTGTGGTTATATCTTTTAAAAATTGTTCAAAGAGTTCTAAATATAGCTTTATATGCATAATAGTGGTCTGGTACACAGATTCATGCACATTGAATGAAAATTAATTAGAAGAAAGATTAGTGCAATAATTAAGTTACTGCAAAAAATTACATGTCAAAATAGTATATACAATACTAGAGGTTCGGTGCACGGATTCGTGCACCGGTGGGGTCCCTCGCCATGGCCTGCAGGGATTGGGCCAAAACCAGCAGTCCAATGCTGCCTGCCGCTCTTGCCTGCTGCTCCTGCTCATCCCAGCTCCACTGCACCTGCTGCTGCCACTTGGTAGGCTCGCTGCCACTCCACCACAGTCTCTGCGCGCCCGTCCTAGGGTGATACTGGTGCGCCAATGACCGAGAAGCTGCTGTGGCCTTGCCCCAAGTCAGTCCCGAAGCCAGTCCTGATGCCAGTCCTGGTATGGATGGGTGAGAGGCACGCAGGGGGAGAGTCCGCGGGAGAGGCTCACACCGCTGCAGTGGCGCTTGCAGCCGTGAACCCAGTGTCTGGTGCCCGTTGATTAGCTGAGTGGTTTTCCTGCTGTGGGAGCGCACTAACCACCAAGGGTTAGCTCCTGCATTGAGTATCTTCCCCCTGTGGTCAGTGTGCTTCATAGCAACGGATCGAATGGTCAACCGGTCAAATGATCGCTTAGGCTTTCATATATATATATAGACTAGAGGCCTAGTGCACAAATTATTGCATGGGTGGGGTCTGGCCAGCCTGCCCCAATGGGGGCTATTGGGCTGGGCCGACGGGGGAGAGGGGACATGGGAGGTTGGGGGGGCAATCAGGGCCCTGATCGGGCCAGTTGGCCACCGTAGTGCATGTCATAGCAACTGGTCGTTCTGGTCATTCTGGTTGTTCCATAGTTCTGGTCAGTTGGCTTTTATATATATAGAAGATAGTATTATAAAATTAAAACACATGTGTGCTTGGCGCCAGCAAGAGCTTTATATGTATTGTGCATGCGGGAGACAACATTTATTTTTAAATTGCCAGTGCACGTCATATGTACCGGCTGGTTAGTTGGTCGGATGGTCGATGAATAAATCACGATGTAGTTCATGTTGAATGTCAACACAAACAACCAAATTTATGATTGACAATGACAGAACAAGACACACGTGCGATTGGTGCCAGAGAGAGCTTTATATGTATCGCACATGCACGAGTCAATGTTTACTAGTATTTTTAAATTGGTACATTTTCATATGTACTGGCTGGTTGGTCAGTCGGACAGTCGGACAGACATATGACTGGTTACTTAGCCATATATATCCTATATAATAAAGAGGTAATATGCAAATTGACCATCACTCCAACACACAAGATGGCTGCCCCCATGTGAACACAAGATGGCCGGCAGAGGAGGGCTGTTGGGAGGGACCAGGCTTGAAAGGGAGGGCAGTTGGGGGCGATCAGGCCTCAGGGGAGGGCAGTTGGGAGGGACAAGTCCTGCAGGGGAGGGCAGATAGGGGTGACCAGGCCGGCAGGGGAGGGCAGTTGGGGGCGATCGGGCCTGCAGAGGAGGGCAGTTGGGGGGGACCAGGCTTGCAGGGGAGGGCAGTTGAGGGGAACCAGGCCTGCAGGGGAGGGCAGTTGTGGCGGGGACCAGGCCTGCAAGGGAGGACAGTTAGGGGGACCCAGGCCAGCAAGGGAGGGCAATTGGGGGGGACCAGCCCTGCAGGGGAGGACAGTTGGGAGGGACAAGGCCTGCAGGGGAGGGCATTTTTGGGGGACCAGGCCTGCAGGGGAGGGCAGTTGGGGGGGACCAGCCCTGCAGGAAAGGGCAGTTAGTGGCAATCGGGCTGGAGGGGAGCAGTTAGGTGTCGATCAGGCTGGTTAGGGGGTAATCAGGCTGGCAGGCAGAAGTGGTTAGGGGCCATCAGGCAGGCAAGCAGGCAGGCAGGTGAGCAGTTGGGAGCCAGCAGTCCTGGATTGTGAGAGGCATGTCCGACTGCC
>NW_005368827.1:1853517-1866638 GCF_000412655.1 Myotis brandtii
CTGCCCCCTGTCATGCTGATCCCGGTGCCGGGAGCCTCGCTGCTCCGCTGATCCCGGTGCTGGGAGGCCTATTACCCTTTTACTATATAGGATAGAGGCCTGGTGCATGGGTAGGGGCTGGCTGGTTTGCCCTGAAGGGTGTCCTGGATCAGGGTGGGGGTCCCCACTGGGGTGCCTGGCCAGTCTGGGTGAGGGGCTGAGGGCTGTTTTCCGGCTGGCGAGTGACTAAAGCTTCCAACCGCTCCTTGTTTTCTTTTCTTTTTTTTTTTTTATTCTGGGGCAGCTTTAGCTCTGAGGCCTCGCTGCTGAAAACATAGATACAATGTTGCGGTCCGAGCCCGGCTGAATGGAAGCCCTTTTCTGGGGTTTTGTTTAGCTTCTTATTTGCAACATAGTATATAGTTGCTTAGAGTTGCAGATGAGAGGCCGGCAAGTGTGGCGGGGAACGTTGGAGTCTGCAGCAAGCAAGCCTCGTGCTCGCTTCAGTGCCTGGCTGCCGGCCGCCATCTTGGCTGACAGTTAATTTGCATATACTCACTGATTAGCCAATGAAAAGGGTAGCGGTCGTACGCCAATTACCATGTTTCTCTTTTATTAATGTAGATTATAGATGTGATTGATTTCTCCACTGTGACATCAATAAAATTTAATAATATAAACCTTGAAAGGTATGGTTGCCAATGAGATGCATTGATAAGATTTTTTGTGCATGTGTTGTGTGTTTGTATTATTGAAGTTGTTATTTTCTAAGAAATGATAGTACACCAAAATGAAGATGTGTCTATTTTTTGGCATTGAAAATGAGCCCTAATTAAGTCTTAAACTTGACACTATTTGTTGGTATGTGAGTAAACATTTGGTAAAGAATAAGTCTTTACCTTCAAACCTCTTCCTAAATATGTATTTTCAAATACTGGGTAATTTTGGAGAATTTCAACATGTGGCTTAACAGAAATCTAGGTTAGGCAAAAATTAACCAAACTATAAACACTCTAAGACAGCTTTCTATTTATCAACAGTCCCTGGAATATGCTCTCTTATGAAGATAAGGTTAACAATATGGGATAAGGGAGATTTCAGGGCTATACCAGTCCAAGCTAATATAGGCCGATAATAAAGTTAAACCACATACTTTGGTTCTGGATCAAGAATCTCTGAGACCCCAAATAGTGGATTTACTTATCACAGTGATCTTCTCCTATCTCTTCTTCAATTTGTATATCTTAATTTTGTTTCCATTCAAGACATAAATTCAGCCATATTAGACTGTAAGATTTCATGAAAATATCATGTTTCCAATATGCCAAGTTCTGAGACATTGTGTTAAAGCCATATCTAAAAACAGATATGAGCTCTGAGTTATATGATTGTGCCATCAGATATCAATATGTTTATTCAGAAACTCTGTTTTTAGATATGTACAGCATGGAAGCCATACATTATACCTGTACATTATTTTCAAAATAATTTATTAAAGAGTAATATAAGCACTAAAAACTGTAAAATATACATGTTCAGCCAATAACATCTGTTGCTTCAAAGACTAGTTGATTTTCATCAACTCCCACAAGCCCAAATCATTTCTAAAGGTGTGTTTCTTAGGTGTTTCAAAGCTATAATATTATTTTAAAATACTTGCATACACCCTCTATACACAAAACTTACAATACAGAGATTCCATCACTAAAAAATAAAATAAAACCTCTGTATTAAGAACCTTATTTCTAAATGAGAAGAGGACCTTATTAAGTCTAAGTGTATATTAAAAACTTTGAAACTGGTAGAGTCTAAAAATGATTCGAATGCTATTTTTTTTCTTAAATTGTATGATGGAGAAAATATCACCTAGTGGCAAGTCAGAGTGTATCTGGGCTCCTGAACTGTAAGTCACTTACTTTTTTGTGTAATACAGAATTGCTCCACTACAACCTTTGAGGAGAATGGATGATAGCATGGCGGCTCTGTAGTGAGCTGAACTTAGGTAGCTGCAAACAGGAAGAGGAGAGAAAATTACCTAAAAGATGTACTGTAGAAAATCAATAACTTTAGAATATAGCAGTGTGGTGTGTTTTTTTGTTGTTTGTTTTTTATAAAACCAAGCTGGAATTTCAGTTTGACTAGTGGTGTTAAAGACAAGATAGCTATTGTCAAGTCATAGCATGGGGAGAAGGATGAGGAAAAGCAGATGCCTCAAATATTGGTAGCAAGCAGAACTCAAGAAAGATTTATGATTTTACCATCAGCCCTTTCAGGCAAATTTAGAAAAGACTCAGTAGCCATAGGTATTTTTCAGAGTTCGTGGTTGCAACAATGAGAACTACTCCAGTTAATTAAAGCAGAAAAGGAATTTACTGGAAGGATAGCTCAGAAAATTAATTGTAAGTTTGCAAAAGTAGATTACAAAGGAACCTAGGGAAGCATGTCACTGATTAGGATACCTCTACTGGACAGCTACCACTCATGAGGTGCAAAATCAATAAATGTCCACCACATAATAAGAATGTATTTATTGATGAGCAAAATCTGGACAGGTTTTGCTCTAAAATAATAAAAGACTCATTTAAAAAATGGAGAGAAATGTGTGGAGACAAACTTTTGTTGAAATGTGGTTTCCTTTTTAAAAACTCAAAACTTTTGTCTTATAAAATTTAGACTAAGAGATACATGAAATGGTCCTTAAGATGGATTGTTTCAATAGATTCTTATTCTCAAAAGTCAGAATATTTACCAATGTGATGATAACTGTTTATAATAATTTGCTATCAAGCTAATATATGATTTGATATACTATAGAAAAGAGTCATACCTTTCCTTCTAAATATATTGTGCTCTACAGGTTATTAGTAATCAATCAATAACCATTTACTGAATAAATAACATACTTAAAGCCCCTACCTCTAAGGGGCTTATGAATTAGTCAAAGAGGCAAAGGTTGTCATCCTAAATTAATAAATAACATCAAAGTAATAATAAATAACAACAAACTAATCTGCTCTCTAAATCTTGAAAAACGTGACCATTTCTCTGAACCTGATATGCATCATGTATACTTCTATTTTATTACCTTCACAGTAAGGAATTTTGAGAAAAAAATTACTTTATGTTGTTAGTTACATCACTATATGGGCTTAGAAGATTCTTTGTATTGAACAAGGTTATTGATGATATAACTCACTGCTCAGAAAATATTTACTAGAAGTAAATGAAATTATATGTTCAACAGAAATACATGCTAATTCCAAAGCAGGTCTCACCATCACTTACATATTCTCAAATTGTCAATAAAATAAAGAAAAATATTTAAATTCTGCTTCAAAGTAGAATATCAATGTGGGTTATCAAATTAAGCCTTAAGACATTGTATGAAGTGTGTAGAAAGTTGGGTGTGTGGACTAATAGGTGGGAATTGGTGACAGTTAAGAGGTGAAACCGATTTTGGATTTTGGTTATTATTTGACTTATTTGGTTTCTTCAGAGTTTGCAGGTATGGAATCTTGTACAGTTTTAAGAACTGTGCCCATGGATACAATAGAGGAGAAAGGAGTTATACCTTCACCCTCAGGGAACAGAATATAATGACCAATACATCAATACATGCACTTAGCAAGTCACAAAACCGAAAGCTGTGGAGACATTTGTAAATATGAACAGCAAACAAACAAACAAACAAAAAAACAAGCAAACAATAACTTCTTCACTTAATTCTATCACTTGGACACTATAGCTATCTGGTCTCTCATCACAAGAGTCAGTAGCATTTCTGATAATTTTAAGAATTACTCACATTTTAACACTTTTCATATATTTAGTTGTTAAATGCTTTTTGAGGCAACATTCAATGTGACAGAGTAAAGAAATTATTTAGATGTTGACTATCTATGTATATAAAACCCTAAATGATCGTTTGACCATTTCCCCTGTCGACCGGTCGATTGTTTGACTGATTGCTATGATGTGCACTGACCACCAGGGGAAAATGCTCAATACAGGAGCCGCCCCCCTGGTGGTCAGTGCACTCCCACAGAGGAAGCACAGCTCAGGTGACCGACGGGTGCCAGATGCTCGGCTCACTGATGGCGAGTGCAGCTGCTGCGGCACAAGCCTTTCCCACCTCCATGGCAGTGCTACTGAGCTGTGGCAGCAGCAGGTGCAGCGGAGCCGGGATGAGCGGGAGGGAAGTCTGACATCCCCTGAGGGGTCCTGGATTGTGAGAGGGTGCAGGCCAGGCTGAGGAACCCTACCAGTGCACAAATCTGTGCACTGAGCCTCTAGCTTGGAATGGGCAAAATTTGTACTTGGTAATAATTTCTACTTACTTAATGCCTACCATGTAGGAAACACTCTAATAGTTTGTTTCCATGTTTTTTTTCATAAATCTTTACTATTTTACTCTCAGATAGAAGCTATTATCCCCCAATCGAGAGACTCAAAGATATTAAGTAATTTTCCAAGGTTACTTTACAAACAAATCGGGGGCCAACATTTATACTTAAGAAGTCTAAAGTCTACACTTTTTCCACTAGGTTTGCAGAGATTACAAATGACCTAATAGATTGCTTTGCCCAGCAGAGCCAGAAATTGCTTCCAGAAACATGTCTGTATTAGCTGCGTGAAGTTGATCCCTGTGTGATAATTGTGCCATTAATGTGATAGGAATATTGAGCAGCTCAGATCTTCCTGACCCTAGGCTAAAGTATAAAAGGAAAGAAAGTTAAACAGTCTCCTGCTGGTTTCAACGGGGTCATTTCCAGGACACTGTGTAGTCTAGACAGTGAGAATCAGATGCAAGATTAGAGCAATCTTCTTTGATCTCTGGGTAAGGCACAAATGGGTTTATGGATTTCTTTCCTGTAACTCCATGTTTTATGGAAATCAGATGGGTTGATTTTAACTCAACACTCAGTCCAGAGCAGTATTGTCATTAAGTCAGTAGCACTGTCTTCATGTGATTCATGAACCTCTTATTTTATAATTATATAATCTTACAATCAAGAACACAATCTTCTATTCCAAGAAACAAGTCAGTTCTTATCCAGAAGGAAACATTCAGTTGTCTCCTTTAGAATGTTTTGGCAAATATTTTTTATTGATCAATCAAGTTTAGTGAGAAAAACAATAGAGACATTTTCAAATTAGCATATGAATTTAGATGATATGTCCTATTAAAAAGGAAATAGTTTATCAAGTGGCATAACCTTCATGTATTAATTGAACACATTTTCCAATGTAATATCTAGTCATTGTTGAAAAAGCCTGCTTGTCAGACTTGTCATCTGCTGTTTATATAACTGGTAATTACAGAATCAAGATGAATTATCCTCTATTTTAAAGGCTATAAAATAGACACCAATCAATTACTATAACTATATCTTTGTTCTTTGAATAAAAAGGGAAAACTCAATCTCATTTCAAAGTCATTTATCTATTCCCCTGCTCCCCTTCCACCCATCACATAGAGCTATACATTAAACCCTGTAATTCCGCTTCTTACCATTAAAATAAGCCTCCTTAACATAAGTTGTCATAGAATTCTCACAGAGCACTTTTTCCTATTAATAGCTAATCACAAACTCTTTTGCAAACTAAAACATTTTAAAAAACCATGCCCAAATTTACTTTACTTAGTTGACACTTCACAGATGAAACAGTCCTTTTCTTAAATTGTTTATGTTACCAATGCTAGAGATTAAGTGCACGGAAAGAAATGGCTGTTTAAACACCAAAATGCCTAAAAGGTGGTTTTGCTTTTCTTGAGCAAATAACTAACCACATTTCTGGAGCTTGCTTTCTATTTTTAATCAAGTAGATCTTAATCCATGATTAAAGATCATTAAAAATGTTATTTTGAAAAAAATATTAGATAGCCCTGGCTGGATAGCTCAGTTAGTTATAGCATCACCCTGATACACCAAGGTTGTGGGTTAAGCTCCTGGTCAGGGCACATACAAGAAGCAAGCTATGAATGTTTTAATAAGTGGAACAGCAGATTGATGTTTCTCTTCCTTTCTCTCTCTCTCTCTAAAGCCAATAAATAAATAAAATTAAAAATATAAATAAAAGGAATATATATAATTACTCTTTATAAAATTTCTGCTCCTACATCACTATCATTTGAGGTCTGAATTCCAATAAGGGGCAACTAAATTTTTGCTTTGGCAGAAAAATCTGAAATTGATATATGCATATTTTTATGTGTATATGTACACACATTTTACATATATACATTTTGTATGTAGTAACAAAGCAACAATTCTCTTAGAAATTGGTAGTCACTTCCATTTATTTATATCTCCTATTTTTCTTTAGTTCACTAATTATCAGAGAAATGCAAATTAAAACTATAATGAGATATCACCTCACATCTGTTAGGATGGCTACCATCAAATCCACAAGTGATAAGTGTTAGTGAAGGTGTGGAGAAAAGGAACCCCTTGTGCACTGTTTGTGGGAATGTAGATTGGTGCAGCAACTATAGAAAACAGTATGGAGGCTCCTTGTAAAATTAAAAATGGAACTGCCTTATGACCCAGCAACTCCACTTCTGGTTATGTATTGGGAAAAAAAAAACAAAACAGAGATTTGAAAGAATGTTTGCACCCTTATGCTCACTGCAGTATTGTTTACAATAGCCAAGATATTTAAGTAACCCAAGTGTTCATCAATAGATGAGTGGATAAAAAAGTTGTGGTACATATATACAATGGAATATTACTTGGTCATAAAAAGGGATGAAATCTTACCATTTGCAACAGCATAGATAGACCTAGGAGGTATTATACTAAATGAAATAAGCCAGCCCAAGGAACACAAGTACCATACAATTTTTGGACATGATATTTGCTTGATGTTGAATTGGATGATATTTTTAAAAGCAGGAACATTTATTTTAATAGATAAATCAACATAATTTAAATTATTTAATTTATACTTGGTGAGAGGCTGTTGGTAAGTGGATGTTTAAAAGTGCAAAGTATATTTTTAAGATATAGTAGTGACTATATACATATATTTGTAATGATAGGATATATAAATTGAAAAAATAGAAAGAAAAAATAAAACATAAATCAATACAGTGTTGCAAAAGGTATCACTTCTTTGAGACTATATTCTTCAGTATGTGAACACACAAACATATACATTTTATTCACAGACATATATAAACTTTAATTCAAACATATTTTTTAAGTATTAGAATCTTCAGATTTAAAAAACATATTTTATAGAAAATATTCTACACATATAAATTTTCTATAAGAAAGCTTCTTTTTAAAATAAAACATGTATCTTTTAAGCACAGAATCTCATTTTTAAAGGACTCAAGACAAGTGTGATTACTAAAAATTTTTATATGTACACATAAAGAATGCCATTAAAATGCAGTTCCTTTCATTTTAACATGTAAAGTAAGACTACCTTACAAGAATCAGAAATTATAAAGGCATGTTAAATCTGGAAATGATTTTGCAGCTTCTAAGGGAAGTGATTTGCTATTGAAAGAATATAGCTTCCTGAAATAATGTTTTATTCGCTTACACACTAGATGTTGAAGTTTGAATATTTGCTTGGGCTCTTAGGGATTGGATGAAAGACAGGATCACAGGATTCTGTCAACATAGATGAGTTCTCACATATGTACTCAATTTATAAATCTTGATAATGTCAACATTAGGAGTAAAATTGTATCATTAGAAAGGATAGAACTAATTAAAAACGTTTAAAAGACAAGTGGAAATTTATGTGACTGTTATAAATTTTCACATTTGTAAACATGAATCCATAATGTTCTAGGTATAGGACTGACAAAATATTAATGACCAATCTCTCTGTTTATTTTTGGTATTTGTATATTAATGAAACCAGAATTTATGGAATATCTGTGATGTATACATAGCCGTTCAAGACTAAGAATATAAAATACATTCACACATGTATGATCTAATAGGTTATAGAAATGATCACATGTAAAACTTTACTTTTTTTCATTCATCTTGGTCTTCTTAGATGATAACATCATTAACCAATTGCCAGTGACAAAAACTTCAACTTATTTTTTTCTCCTTGCACACTAAATTCACCTCCGAGTTCTGAGATGAATATCCCTACTATTTCTCATTGTCATCCCCTATTTCTTATTCATTGCCACTAACAATGTTTGGAACTTCTACTCTGAGTCTAACTTCCATGATTGTTTCCATTCCATCAAGTTATATATGATTAAATGGCCAAATGGTTGACATTAACAATGACTATTATTGAAGTTTAAAAAAAGAGGGCTGAGAGAGAGAGAGAGAGAGAGAGAGAGCTTGAAACAAAGATCACACTTATGGCAATATTTGACCCAAATGCTACACAGTGGAGAGGGTTTGGTAAAAAATTTAAAATAAAAATACTAATAGAATGAGGAAGAGCATTGGAAAGATCATGATGCTAAAAAATCACTTAAGGTACTCTCAGAAGCAAAAATTGACATTAAGTAGAATTTGAACCCTTTAACAAGGTATATTTTCCAGGAGGAAAGTTACCTAAGTTTCTTAGAGAACTTATTTCTAAACACAAACAGATTAATTAGGTTGAGATTAGTACAAAGATTGAAAAAGAAGAAGATAAAGACAAAAAATTTGGGACTGTTTATTTCTCTATCAAAATTCTCATCTGTGAAATACTTATTAAAGATTCCTGTGATTTATTTCATAATCAAAATTCACATAGAATAAATAAATCACTAGATACTTACATATCCTAACAAAATGGGTTAAAATTAAAAGCATTTCTATAAACTGTCAAATGATATTCAGATGTAAGTTATTTAAAAACAAATACAAAACACAATACAACTTATGCAAGGCCATAGAAACAACCTAACTTTATACCTCAAGAAATTAGAAAAAGAATAAAAACTAAATTCAAAGTTAGCAGAGAGAAGGAAGTAATATAGATTGGAGTTGAAATAAGTGACATAGAGACTAGAAGACAACAGGAAAATAAATCAATGAAACTGAAAAACTTAAAGCTAGACTAACCAAGAAAAAGAGAAGATTGAATTAAAGTTGTAAATGAAAGAGGAGGCATTGCAGCTAATATCACAGAAATACAAAGGTTCATAAGAGGCTACTATGAATAATATCAACGAACTGGATAACCTAGAAGACATGGAGACTGAATCATAAAGAAATGGAAAACCTGAACAGACTAATAATTACTAAGGAGATTGAAGTCATAATCAAAACCCTCCCAACAAAGAATGCCCAGGACCAGATGGTTTCACTAGCGAATAATATCAATACTTAAAGAAGAATTAATATCACTCCTCAAAATCTTCCAAAAAATTGAAGAAGGCACACTACCAAATTCATTAAGTTTACTCATTAGCCTAATACCAAAGCCATATAAGGACATTACAAGGATAAAAAAGCTACAGGCCAATATCCCTGATGATTATATATGCAAAAATCCTCTACAACATTCTAGTAATCTAAAATAAGTAGCACATTAAGTGGATTATACAGAATGATTAAGTGGGATTTATCTCTGAGATGCAAGGATGATTCAATACATACAAATCAATAAATGTAATACACCACATTAAAAGAATAAAAGGATAAAAATAACTGATCCTCTAAATAGTTGCAGAAAAAAACATTTGATGAAATTCAATATCCTTTCATGATAAAAGCTTTCAACAAATTGCGTGTAGAAGAAATATACTTCAACATAATAAAGGCCATACATGAGAAACTTACAGCTAACATCATACTCAATGGTGAAGAGCTAAAAGCTTTTTTCTCCAAAATTAGGAACAAGACAAGGTTGCCCACCCTCAACACTCCTATTCAACATAGTAATAAAAGTTATAATAGAGCAATTATGCAAGAAAAGAAATAAAAGCCTGGAAAGTAAAAAGTAAAACTGTCTCTGTTTGCAGATGACATGATCTTACATAGAGAAAATTCCAAAACTCCACCAACAATCTTCAGAACTAATGAACAAATTCTATAATATAAAGGATACAATATCAACATAAATATCAATTGCATATCCATACACTAACAATGAGAAATATTTGTAAGTGAAATAAATAAAATAATTGATCTATAATAGCTTCAAAAGCAATAAAATACTAACTTTAAAGAAGGAGGTGAAAGATCTGAAAACTATAGGGCATTTATAAAAGAAATTGAAGAAGACACAAACAAATAGAAATATACCCCTTTCATGAACTGGAAGAATTAATAGTGTTAAAATGTTGATAATACCAAACCATCTATAGATTTAATGCAATCCCTACCAAAATCCCAATGGCATTTTTACAGAAGCAGGAAAAAAAAAGATTCTAAAATTTGTGTGGATCTTCAAAGGATCCTGAAACGTCAAAGCAATTCTGTTAAAGAAGACAAAGCTGGTGGCTTCACACTTCCAGATTTCAAACTATACTACAAAGCTATATCAATAAACCAGTATGGTATTAGCATAGAAACAGAAACATAGACTAATGGAAATAACTGAGAGTCCAGAAACAAACTCACACATATACAGTCAACTAATATTTCAAAAGGTAGCCAAGAATACACAATAGGAAAAATACAATATTTTTAATAAATGGTGTTGTGAAAACTGGATATTAACATGTAACAGAGGGAAACTCAACCACTATCTTACACTACTAATAAAAATCAACTCAAAATAAAACGTTAAATATAAGTCCTGAAATGTTAAAAGTCCTAGAAGAAAACAAAGGAAGAAAAGCTCCTTGACATTGTTCTTGGAAGTTATTTTTTGGATATAAATAAAAAGCTCAAATAACAAAAAAGTGGGACTACATCAAACTGAAAAACTTCATTACAACAATAGCAACAATCAACAGAATAAAGAGGTAACCTATGGAGTGGGAGCAATCATTGCAAACCATATGTCAGATAAGGGACTAGGTTTGGCTCAGTGGATAGAGTGTCGGCCTGTGGACCAAAGGGTTCTGGGTTCAATTCTGGTCAAGGGTTCAATCCTTGGATGCCAGCTCCTCCCCAGCCTGAGCCCTCGTCGGGGCTAGTGCAGGAGGCAACCAATCGATGTTTCTCTCACATCCATGTTTCTCTCTGTCTTTCTCTCTCTCTTCCACTCTCCTTATGGAAAAATATCCTCAGGTGAGAATTAACAACAACAAAACAAAGATAAGGAACTAATATCCAATAACAAAAACAAGCCCACACATAATTTGATTTTAAAATGGGCAGAGAGCCGAAACCGGTTTGGCTCAGTGGATAGAGCGTCGGCCTGCGGACTGAAGGGTCCCGGGTTCGATTCCGGTCAAGGGCATGTACCTGGGTTTCGGGCACATCCCCAGTGGGAGATGTGCAGGAGGCAGCTGATCGATGTTTCTAACTATCTATCTCTCTCCCTTCCTCTCTGTAAAAAATCAATAAAATATATTTTTAAAAAAATGGGCAGAGGGAGGAAGTGAATAAACATTTTCTCAAGATATACAAATGTCCAACAAGTACATGAAATTATATTCACATACCTAATCATTAGGGTAGTGAAAATCAAAACCACAATAAGGTATCTCCTTAAATCTGTTAAAATGGCTATTTTTAAAAAGAGAGGAGATAAGCATTGGTGAAGATATAAAGAAAAGGATACCCTTGCACACCATTGGTGGAAATGTATTGGCACAACCACTATGGAAAACAATAGAACTACCATATGATCAATCAGTCCCACATCTGGGTATATTTCCAAAGGAAATGAAATCATTATCTTGAGGAGATATCTGCAGTCTCATTTTCATTGAAGCATGAACCACAATAGCCAGGACATGGAAACAACCTAAATGTCCATTGATGGATGGATGTGGTATTATGGCCATAAAAAAGGAAGGACATCCTGTCATTTAGGACAACATGAATTGATCATGAGGGTGTTATGCTAAGTGAAATAAGTCAAAGAATTTTAAATACTGTATGATCTCACTTAATTCTAAGAAAAGCCAAAGTCCATATGCATGTATGTGTGTGTGTGTGTGTGTGTGTGTGTGTGTGTGTGTGTGTGTATCACTGCAATATACTAACAGATTTATTTTTATTGATTTACTTATATAAGTACACAAATACTCATAGAGGACATTTATTTAAACACTTGTATTTATCTTTATAAAGCTTGATGATGATTACCATTTTTAAAGAGGGGAAAAATTTTTAAATGGCTCAGCAGAATCAATTGCCCTATGTCTTAAATATAACGAGTCGTGATGTCTGATTTGGATTTCAAAGTCTCTGCATGAGATTGCAAGCAAATGGGTGACAATCTTATTAGAACTATTCATTATTATATCTTCAGCAATTTACTCCTTGAAAGAACAGGGGTGGTGGATAGGCTTGTCAGGGCTAATTCAGTGGTGATGGCTTGTGGTCACTGAGGCATGGGGGAATCTGAAAAGAAGAGGTTAGGTGATAAGTAAGGGCTATTATGTTGACTATTTTCTATACTTCTAATACCTGTTTTTCCCTTTTATTAGAAGGCCAACAGTTAAAGTGGAACAACCAATTCACAAATAGAAACAAATTCACCAGTGTAATAGAATAAAATTGATTTGTGAGATAAGGAAATTCTGTGGTTTGTGAAATGGATGTTATTAAATTTCACAAAGAGTGAATTTTTAAAATATGCCCTCTTAGTAGCTCCCAGGTATTTGAAGGTTATCTAGTTTCTTTTTTCTCTCTTTTCCCTGCCTCTGCCTTTCAAAACAACCAAAAATATCACCCAATACTGAATGCATATACAAAAAAAGATCAGGATGGAAATAGCTTTTCTCTTCTCAATATCTATACTAATAATCTATACTAATAAAAGAGTAATATGCTAATTAGACCAGGAGACCTTTCGGAGACCTTCTGGAGGTCATTCCGGACAAAACCAGGGGCTTGGCCGGCCTGAAAACTACCCCCGGCCCTTGCCCAGGCTGCCCTGCCCCCCGGCCCAGGCCACCCTGCCCCCCAAGGGGACCCCCACCCTGATCTGGGACCCCCTTCAGGGCAGACCAGCTGGCCCCCACCCATGCACCTGGCCTCTATCCTATATAATAAAAGGGTAATATGCAAATTGACCCTAACAGCAGAGTGACTGGGAAT
>NW_005368827.1:1867095-1868234 GCF_000412655.1 Myotis brandtii
GTGCATGAATTTTGTGCACTGAGCCACTAGTTTGTTGTATATTTGAACAGTTAGGTTGTTTTCATATACCATAAAACTAAACATATATTTTGACATAAAGTTTTTTTTAAGCAACACATGTTCATTGTAACATATCAAGTAATACAGAAGTGTATAAGGAAATAATAATAATTTATTCTCTCTTCCTGAAAGTTTTCAATAATATTTTATTGTCTACTAGAGGCCCAGTGCATGGATTCGTGCATGGGGGTGGGAGCGATTGTCCCTCAGCCTGGCCTGCACCCTCTCACAATCCAGGACCCCTTGGAGGATGTATCAGTGTGCCAAGCGGCAGGGGGCCAGGGAGGAGCTCGGGCAGCCGCTCACACTCATCCCAGCCCGCTGCGCCTGCCACAGCAGCTCAGTAGCAGTGCCGCGAAGTCGGGAGAGGCTCCTGCTGCCACAGTTGTGCTCGCCAGCTGTGAGCCTGGCTTCGGGCTGAGTGGCACTTCCACTATGGGAGAGCACTGACCACCAGGGGGGAGCTCCTGCTTTGAGTATCTGCCCCCTGGTGGTCAGTGCACATCATAGCAACTGGTCAACCAGTCATTCTGGTGGTTCTGGTCGTTCGGTTGTAATGGTCGCTTAGGCTTTTATATATATAGATTTTACCATATATATAGATTTTACCATATATTTTACTTCTGTCTTAAACGTAAATACAGGAATATAGGGATTTCTTTTTCCTTTATTGTTTTAAAAAATAACAATAGAACCATACTCTATATGCTTTTTTTCTTTCATTAAATAAAATGACATGGACATATTTTCATATTAACTCAGGCATAATGCATAATGTTTATTATTTCTAATATTTAGGTAGAATTTATTCTTTTCTTTTACTGCTCACCTATCAATAGATATATATAGATTTTACCATATATTTTACTTCGGTCTTAAATGTAAATACAGGAATATAGGGTTTTCTTTTTCCTTTATTGTTTTAAAAAATAACAATGGAACCATATTCTATATGCTTTTCTTCTTTCATTAAATACAATGACATGGACATATTTTCATATTAATTCATGCATAATGCATAATGTTTATTATTTCTAATATTTAGGTAGAATTTATTCTTTTCTTTTACAGCTTACCTA
>NW_005368827.1:1868980-1895640 GCF_000412655.1 Myotis brandtii
ACCCCGCACTGGGGATGTGCCCGCAACCAAGGTACATGCCCTTGACTGGAATCGAACCTGGGACCCTTCAGTCCGCAGGCTGACACTCTATACACTGAGCCAAACCAGTTAGGGTGAATTTTTTACATCTTTATTCTTTTCTGATATTTTTAAATCTGACACTTCTCTCTACAATTCATTCTTTTGCTGTATTTGTGGTATTAGTTAATCTAGCGCATTTGATTATTTAGCTATTCAATTTTCTTATTCAGTATTTCTAATGGGCTTTTCTTTATAACTACAACCTTTTTATGTATAACACAACATTTTGTTGTTAACACCTTTTGTCTTTTTGAAGATATACATTATGCTTATTTATTATTATTTTACCTTTGATCCATTTAGATTTGCATGTTCTACTTGCTCTGTTTCTTTATCTTTTTTTTTGTAAACACTGCCCTATTCAAATATTACTTTATAACCTCATATTCCTGGGAATTTAATGTGGATCTGAGACAATGGACAAAAGCCTAAGCTTGTGATCTTATTGGTAAGTCTAGGAGGAAAGTGTTCTTGACTCTAAGTAATATACATTTGGCTTTATAACCACTTACTTTGTTCTCAATGGGTAACCCTGTCCTTACTGGGAACTTTCTCTACCTCAATCTCTGCCTTTTCTTTTCATAAGCGGGGCCTTCTCTGGTTGTAGCTAACAAAAGTTTGGCTTCTGCTGGGGTGAGGTAGGAGGGAATCCCAGGGGCCATTTCTGAACCAATTGTCACCTGTTCTCTATCAGAAGGTATTTGGGAATCCCCATAATTTTACTCAGCTGACAGTGCTGACCAATTGGCTATTTTATAGCCTCACAATGTCATGGGACAGGCAAGGATCCACCCACAATTTTTTTCGATTGAGAGAAGAAAATATGTACATTCACTCATTCATTTCTATTAGCCAATGCCTTTTCCATATACATAGATGTTTCTGTGTTTATCTGCATTTTGCTGTCTCCCCCAAATTCAACCAGATCTAGTAACCTTCTGGGAGTTCCTTCCAGCTTCTATAGGTGTTTCTTAGCTCTATCATCCTTCCCATCGACCCGTGGTTTGTTAGGTGATTAATCCACAACCTGAGTTGTCATTTCATCCAGAAGTCTCCCCTTTTCACTGTGACGCTGTTGATCTTTATTGAGCAATTGAACTCTAAATTTTCTAAACACTAACAAATAATACTGACCAAATGTACAAATGTCATGTTTGCTAGGCGTGGTTAATTTCATAGTATTAGTACCTAGGTTAGTGTTGGCGTAATGCATAGTGACGGTGCAATTACAATCCACCCTGGAGCAGCATGTTTGAAACTGCGCCGGTCCACCTACACCTGGATTTTCCTCAGCAGCGCACAGCTGGCACTCCATATCCCTGGAGTTTCCAATTTAGGGTTTTGGGTCCTGGATTTTTATGCACAGATTCAAGCAAACATGGGTAGAAATCCTCCCCTGGGAATATGCAGATGCAGGGAGTGGACTTTATAAGAGGACTTTCTACTGTCCAATGGTCAGTGCTCCTAATCCCGAGTTGTTCAAGGGCCAACTGTGTGCATAAGAGGTTCCAGTTTCCACCCTACCTGGAAGCCAACCCTGCGGGTGAGTATTCCGTCTTTGGCATCACGCTGAAAGGAATTTTGACAAGGGGAGATTTATGCAGAGATGGCAATCGGAATGATAAAATGCATAAAACTCTGACAAATACGTACCGTAAGTCCTCACTTAACATCTTGGCTAGGTTCTTGGAAACTGGTTTTAAGTGAAACCAGGTAAAAGGAAAACAATTTTGCCCTAACTGGTTTGGCTCAGTGGATAGAGCGTTGGCCTGCGGACTGAAGAGTCCCAGGTTCGATTCCAGTCAAGGGCATGTACCTTGGTTGTGGGTACAACCCCAGTAGGGGGTGTGCAGGAGGCAGCTTATCGACATTTCTCTCTCATCGATGTTTCTAACTCTCTATCCCTCTCCCTTCCTTTCTGTAAAAAATCAATAAAATATATATTTTTAAAAATAAAATAAAAGGAAAGCAATTTTGTCACAGGCTAGTAGTTGATATAAACAAGACAAATTCCTATGGCATATTTCTGGTCACAAAATCATCACCAAACTTTAAATAAGACCCCCAAACACTTCTAATATTAAGCAATAAAATAACTGTGACCTTATACCTATATTTAAGAAAGATTAATGAACACAAGTAAGATAATACTTTTCCAACCAACTTATTGCAGTTCAGGGTCACGTGGGTGGCCAGAACAGGACCCAGCAGCTCAGGGCTCCAGACGGGCACCCACCCTCCTTCCATAACAGGGCCACTCACACTCCACACTCCTTCAGACTGGAGCAGTGGAGACACTGATCCACCTCCTGTGCACACCTATGAGCTTCGGGAGGTAACCTGAGTCCCGGAGAAAACCCATGCAAACAAGACAAGAACCCACAAACTCCACATGACAGTGGGTGGCTCTCTCCTGGCATAATCATTTTTCTCATCACTATTATAATGAAACAGTGTCATTTGAGGCCCTGCTATAGAAAAGTTGAAGTAATTATTACGTTTGCTGTGGAAATATGACTCAGAGGAAATAAGATATTTGTGTTCTGAACTATATAAAGGCCCATCACATAAAAAGGAAAAACATTTCATGGTGACATCAGAGTAACAGTAATAGCCATTAAAATAAACATAAGTGTTAAACACGTGTATGTTCATGGAGCATACCTGTGGGGGTTTCGAGAGATTTGGGGGCTGAACAACAACAGAAAAGACCATGAGGTGGCAGTAGCACACAGAAGCTTTAACAGGTGTGCAAGGCAGGCAGGTCCCTCCCAGCAGAAGACTGGCCAGAGGCTTAAGGCCTGGGGGTTACCTCCCATGGGGAGGGGAAAAGGGAATTCCCAGAGGAGCAGGATCAGAGTAAGAGAGGGTGCTTGTGTATCTGAGTGAAGTTTCTCAGCAGCAAGTAGGGAGTCTCTGGGTCACAGAGCTCCAGAGAACAGCATCAGCTTAGAGACTTTATAGTGCCTGGCTTATCTTATCTGTGGCTAGCAGATGTTGGGTGTAATTTCACAGTCACACTCTAAATGTCTAAAAATCTGCTTATTTGGGCTTTAAAACAATTGATTCTGTAAAAAAAATTAGTTTGGTACACACGGGCTTTTGAGTTAATGAGTCAGCCTGCTGTGAAGAAATAAACAATTTAGGGGCCAATACACAGAGGCCACCTTTGCTGGTTTTATCGCAGTGCTAAAGACAGCATGTTATTGATATGATTGTGTTTAATTTCAAGAAAGATGGTTTCAGGGCAGAATTAGAACTAGAGTTTTCCTAAAATGGAATGACTTGCTTGGAAATTATTAGAGAAGAGGTTAAATAGAGACTAGATTAAATACGTATCAGGTCACCCTTGTGACCATATCTAAGGTAGCATATGTCTCTAAACTAACCAAGCTATTCTTATGAATAGTAAACATGACACATAAGTACAGTTTCATCACTAAAACATTTTTTAATAATTGTTTTTGAGTCAAGAACTTAGCAATTTCTAGTTTTATGTAAGTACAGATAGTGTGTGTGTGTGTGTGTGTGTGTGTGTGCGCACACACACGCGTGTGGAAAATTTTAGCAAATTGTTGACATTTAACTCTTTTGACCTAATCTATTGGGACATTTTTTGAGGTTTTAATTTTATCAGTGTTTGAAAAAAATCCTTAAGCAAAGTTTCTTAACACATAATATTTATTAGTGCTTTTGCATATTTTGTGTGTGATGTGGATCCTGACATAAATGACACCAAAAGTCTCCTACTTTTTTTTTAATAACATAAAAAGTAACATTTAGATCTATTAGGTTATCTACCAGAGGTATATTTATGATTAAAATTTTACAGAAAACTCAAAGTGTTTTATTTCTCAGTGACCCCAAGATATAATGCGTAAGTGTATGGACACGTAATGAAGTATTTGATTATAATTTTAGTCATATCACTTCTTATTCATAGTGCAATGCAGTCCCAGCGGGTATATTTTTGGGCAATTATAAAGCAGTACAACCTTGCAAAGTTTTTAACATGTTAGTAATAATGAAAAATGAGTGTTTCAGTGTGCACATTACAAGGAAGAGCTGAGATTACTAGTAGTTACAAACTCCATCTCTGAGCAGTTTTCACCTTGATTGTAAAAGACACTTAAGAGTCTCACCCATGGATGTGACACCAACATCGCGCAGCAGAGTGAGTGGTCTTAACGGCTGTCGATTTGGCGGTGCATTCGCTGAGACTAATGCCTTCTCTCACTTCCAGCTGCACCTCTTTTCCAAGTATGGCTGGCTAGAGAAGAAAAGTGGCATCCCACTTTAGAAGACAACTGAAGCAAAATATGGTTTCAAAAGAATATATATAATGCAGTCTTAGCAAAGAAATAATACTCTTAAAAAACAGCAACTTCTCTTTATTTCTTGATTTGTACATAAGTAAAAATTAGTGGGAGAAATATACTAACCTCTAGCTGGGAAAGGTCTCATGAAAATTCAAAACCTCACATCAGAGAGAATCCTCTCAATAGCATTCAGTCCGTCACTGATTGTGAGAAGAATTAATTCGATTTTTATGAACAACTTCAGTGGCTCTAATATATGTGCCATTGCTGTGCACACAGGGGATCTAACAGTTAGATTTCCTTGTAGGGTGTTTATCGGAAAGCCCAAGTTTGAGGTTGCCCTGGCAGCTAACAGATTGTTTTAAAGATTTAGTTGTTACTGTATTTTTTTTTCCTCCTGATTTCACCACTGTGGTGGCATAGTGTTATCCTAAGCATGGTGCCACCGGAGGGCACACATGGCTGCCATCAGATCCAGGGACCACACTGCGACACAGAGAGGAAGTGTTTCTCCTGCAGAGATGGAACTCAGGCCCGGACCTCTCCCTGATTCAATCAATGAGGTCCCAAACCGTTACTCCATGCAAGGAATAGGGTTATCGCGCTGGTTTTAGGCCCCTTGGGGACCACACCCGATGGAACAGAGTAAATTGTAATGAAGAATTTGATCTTTTCCCAAAATAAAATATAACTTTTATCTCTTTTTCTAGGTTTTACATTTTAGCATGTCAAAAATGAAATTTTTATCTCTTTTTCTAGGTTTTACATTTTAGCATGTCTTCCTGTAACTCATTATCTTAAGAGTTACTCATATTGTAAAGACGTTTCTTACTTGCTTTCTAACGCATTATCTTAAGAGGGAGTTACTCATATTGTAAAGACGTTTCTTACTTGCTTTTCTGGTTGTTCAGACTCAATGTTGAGCAGTATAGAAACAGTATATTGCTATACTGGCGCTAACACTCCCTTTGGTTTAGTGAAGCCTCCATACTACTCTGCTATTCTCTAGAAATATGAACACACAGTGCATGAGGGGGGTGCACTCAGACTATTGCACTCCTGGGCTTCTATAAAAGCTTCATTGCTTTGAACTGTGGCTCAACCTCTCTAACCTCATGCTCTTCATTGATAAAATGGAGACAATAATACCAACCTCAATGTATTGTTGAAATTTACATCATATTGTGTTTGAAAGCACTTAGGCAGGTAATCACTGTGATAACCTTGTAATCTAATGGTGGGAGGCTACATATTGTTAAAAGTGTTTTAGTTGATATTTGGAAATATTGTCTTTAAAAATATACATATGCTTTGAACCAGTCATTCCATTATTAGGAATTTACTTGGAGGATATAATTATAAATTTATAATATATTGATGTAATTGGGTATTTTTGTACTTTACATAGCACTTTTTTTTTAATTCTAAGAGATTGAAGGTAGAATAATACATACCCCTTCATATGTTTTAGTCATAATCACATTAGCCAGTTTTTCTATGGGCATAGCACTTTTATAAGCCAAGTTTATCTTTTTTGTTTTTCTCTTTGCTATCTTCCCTATTGCAATGTAAGATCTATGAGAGAAAGGATCTTACATATTTTTTGCTATATCCTCCCAGAATAGGGATTGTCCCTTAGTGAAGCAGTCAATAGATTTAATTACTCAATATAGGCACAGATATGTAAACATTTTGTGAGGTTGTAAATGAATACTTAACAACTTAAGAAGGCCATGTAATGACAGGTGCATGAAGTAGGTATAAATAGCATGTGCTATGGTATCAAATTTGAGATTTTATTTTGCAAATATTTTATAAATATTAACAGTAGTTATTCTGGAAGATTTTGATGTTCCCATTTACATGTTTCCATAATTTCAGATTTGCTGCAGTACATTTTGTTACTTTTGTAATAGAGAGTGATTACAATTCAAGTTACATTTTTTTAATGTTTTTCTTCTCTTCCTTCCTCATCTAAACTCAGCATTTTAGTCAATTAGGCACCTAACAAGTCTCAAAGGGAGAAATCAGAGGAGTGGTGAGTTGTAATCAGGGGTCAGGAAAATCTGGTGCTTCCCTGGGAAAGCCACACTGGGGGGAGGCCTGGAAGCCAAGCCTTTATGGATCTATGAGGCAAGAAGCGAATGAGAAATCACTGGTTTTCCTGGGGCTCAAGTGGAAATAGGATGTGAGTAAAACTAATGTGTATCAACATATATCCTTCCCCAACCCCAGCGCTGCTATTAGACTCATGACCGTATATAATTAAATATAATTCCATTACATAACTTGATTATTTAGTGACTACTGACTAGGAAGAACAATGTCATAAACCCCAGGGATACCAAGATAAAGAAGAGAGGGGTCCTGCCCTAAAAGCTCAGGGTCTGGTTGGGAGGGACAGGCTCAACCAAAGAAATCACCGGTTGGGCTAATAATGAGTAAGGTAATATGTATGCCTGTGCTACATAGAGCAACGACACAAAGGGGAAAGAGAAGCATGCATTTTTGATGCTATGTCAGTTTTAACATATAAACTTAGCTATTTTATACCTCCCCGCCAATGCTTTAGGATTATCATTCATTTACAGGGGCTCCTGAATGCCAGTGGTAAGTACTCAATACATACGAATGGGCCGGTTTTTTCGGATAGTCTCCTCCTCATACACGCCTCATCATCATCCTGAGTTTGAATTTTATCATTTTAGAAATCTGCTTCTCAGACTCTTTGCTTTTTTTTACCATGCTAACCCTCCTTCCCCACAAAAAAAAAAAAATTCTTTTTTGGCTCCCAATTCACATACTAACACATTTACTATGTTTAACCTTTTCAGTGTATCTCTCAAAGCAGTGAACTCCTCAGAGAATCCAGACTAGGTGTCTGTAAATTATAGCCCACAGGCCAAATTCTGCTCTCTCCCCCTGCTTTTGTGTGTGTGTGTGTGTGTTTGTTTGTTTTGTTTATAATAAATAAAGTTTTGTTGGGCCATAGGGATGCCCAGTGACATATGTATTATCTGTGGTTACTTTTGTCCTACAGTGATGACAGAGTTGAGCAGTTGCCATAGAGACTGTATGCCCCAGACCCTAAAATATTTACTATCTGACCTTATATAGAAGAAGTTTGCACTTCTCTTGTCTAGGCATTCTGGATTTTTTTCACATCTACACTAATAAAAGAGAAACATGGTAATTGGCGTACGACCGCTACCCTTTTCATTGGCTAATCAGTGAGTATATGCAAATTAACTGTCAGCCAAGATGGCGGCCGGCAGCCAGGCACTGAAGCGAGCAGGGAGGCTTGCTTGCAGCAGATTCCAACATTCACCGGGGCCTCTAGTATTATATAATATTTTTAAACCAAATATAGCTTCCTTTTCCTCCCTTTACAGCACTTTAAAGGTCAACCCAGGTCCAAAAGTCTAGAAGTGTTACTCTTAGGTAAATATTTACATTCTCTTACTCCAGTAAGTATGGGAACTAAAAAAGATCCAATAACTGGTATAATTACATTGTTTTTGAAAATATATAACAGAAAAGTATACATTTATAAAGTTATGTGAAAATCTGATGACTCTAATTGACTTTTTAAAATTTTACTCACATTCAGACTTAAAACTGAGTGGTTATTAGAGTCTCTAAGTATCAATATACCAAATTAAAACACAAGAGCTTGAAAAATAGTGCCAGCACTGAGAATTGAGTTCTGTATGAAATTTGACATTTAACTTATATTTAAAATAAGGTATTTGGAATACATAAATCTGGTAAAGTTTATTCCGATATCGTTCCAAAAATAATAACTTAGGATTCGTTAAAATGCTATAAGTGGAGCAAATACACAGTAAAGCAGTTGAACTAATTTCATATCTGAAGTTTCATGCCAACTGTACTATATATTTGATTGTATTGATTCTGAAATCCCTCCATAGCACCACCCTGTCTGAATTGCACACATCCCTCTATAAATACAATCTGTTTTGAAGGTGTGAGTCTTTTAGCTATTTTCTAAAGTTTGCCAAAGTGGCATGTTCGTCTGCCAAAATGAAAAACATGGGACAATTTTTGTGCCTCTGGGTGGCTCTTAAATGGCATGCTACCATCTGCCACTGGGCATGTACTAACGATAAACATTTAAAACGCTGTATCTAGGTTTACAAGATTACACATATTCTGAATCTTCATGTGCTTTGGAGCCATAAAGGCAAACAATTAACACACACACACACACATACAAACTGAAAAAAAACACAAAAATAAATTTTACATCAACTGTTTGACTTACAACATTTAAGGGGAAATTATTTTATTATAAAACATTGCTAAATGTATGTGACAACAAGATGACCATCAATATGCTGTCCAGAAGATGGGTAAAATAAAATTATAACCAGTATCTTCTCGGATATGTAACTTCTATTTAGTCACATTCTGTGCTATTTAAATATTTTTAATTTTTTTTAATCGAGGCCTTTTTCTGACTACATGCTGAATGAGATTTTTATACTCACATACTAAGTAATTAAAACTTTTTGCGACCTGGCTGAGTTTTCCAGTTGGTTGGATGCATCATTCTGTACACCAAAAGGAGGTTGTGGGTTCGCTTCCCCGTCAGGCCAGATGCCTAGATTGCAGGTTTGATCCCCAGTCAGGGTGTGGATGGGAGGCCACCAATCGATGTTTGTCTCTAAAATCAATAAAAACGTCCTTGGGTGAGGATTAACGAAAACAAGCCCTGGCCAGTTTGGCTAAGTGGATAGAGCCTCAGCCTACAGACTGAAGGGTCGCTGTGATTCCTTCAGGTCAAGGGCACGTACTTAAGTTGCAGGCCCAATACTATCCATATATATATATATATATGGCTAATATGCAGTGTGTCCCCGTGGGAGTTTGACCAGGAGACTGGGAGTTCTATTGCTCGCTATGACGTGAGCTGACCACCAGGGGGCAGCGGCAGAATGAAGGAAGGCCCTGGCTGGCAGCTGGAAGGCCCCATTGGCCCTGATTGCTGGCCAGTACTAGGGATCCTACCCATACACAAATTTCGTGCACTGGGCCTCTAGTTTATTAAATAATCATTCATTTCTCACTATTTAATAGTTTAGAAAATGAAAACATGCTCAAAGTTTGTTAAAATGAAGAAAAAAATATCTCGCTCTCTTGACTTGAAGATCATATAGCATAATGCCAGTGGGTAATAATTCCACCAATGAATTATTCCCTTTTTCTTCAAAGCATCAATTCCTAACTCTGCAGCATTCCTAGTTTTGCCACACCTACCATAATATCATCCATTTTAAGTGGCTATTTTATTTACACTTTTATTTTTTCTCCAAAAATTCTAGAGCTATATGTCCTGTTCTTATTTTATTGTTTTTGATGTATATTCCTTTTGCAATTAGGAAAAGAATAAAAGCTATGATTCCCTTTAAAGCTATGTCTCTGCAATGGAAGTAGCTGCCACTAATTGATGTCTTAGGATGCTCTGGTGGTTGAAATAAAACTTTATGGGTAATATCTCATTTACTTCTCTCACAACCCTATGAGCATAGGAATATCATAATGAGGAAAATTAGACTTTGAGCTATTGGTACAAGATAAATGTGAAGGCAGGTTTGTCTGATCTAGAGACAAACCTGTGCCCTAATTTGTATATTTGTGCAATCAGACATAAGAAACATCATTGCAGCAAGAAGGTGTAGTTCAG
This sequence comes from Myotis brandtii, assembly GCF_000412655.1. Taxonomy (NCBI): domain Eukaryota; kingdom Metazoa; phylum Chordata; class Mammalia; order Chiroptera; family Vespertilionidae; genus Myotis; species Myotis brandtii. The sequence goes on from NW_005368827.1 coordinate 1,879,088, forward strand.
TGGTTGAGGGTCGACCTATGAACCAGGAGGTCATTGTTCATTTCCCGGTCAGAGCACAGGCCCAGGTTGCAGGCTTGATGCCCACTAGAGGGTATGCAGCAGGCAGCCAATCAATGATTCTCTCTCATCATTGATATTTCTATCTCTCTCTCCCTCTCCCTTCCTCTCTCTCTAAAGTCAATAAAACATTTAAAAAATGCCTAGAACTTAGGTTTCCTGAATCTTAAAAAAAAGAAAAAAGAAACATCATTGCAGTATCACACACTCATGTATGATTTGGTGGAAAACAGGAGATATTTTTGAAGTACTACAATCTTCCAAACTTAAACTCAAAGCCACTCAATACTTTATTGTATAATATCATATTAAATATAATCATATGTAATAAAAGTTCTTTGAAAATGCATTCTTAAATGAATAACAATATAATTCCCATACTGTTCAATATTTACAAAACTGCAAGATTTATGGCATTAGCACCTCTAATATATTTAAAGTTTCTATTAGAACAAATATTCAGAAAATATTTTATGATAGACAAGAAAACTGCATATAGCTTTATTAACTGAACAGAACCCAAGTGATTATCTAGTGGGTATTTACTACTAGATTTTATTGTATGCATAGATTTTTGTACTATTTATCTTTTACTTGAGAATTTGCATTAACTAGCAATTTAGTTGGAAGTTTGGCATGTTTAACTACTGCTCTTTTATTTTAGTGATTGGTTAGAAGTCTCCTTCAAATAAATTCATTTATCTTTTAACATTTTTTTTTCTGCTTCTCATTTCCTTCTTCCCCTTGTCTGGTCCTCTTAGTGATCTATCCATACTCATATTAAGCCCAAATAGATAATTTTTTCCACCTTCAAGATGGTTATATGAATGAATGTGCTGTGAATTACACATGAAAGCATCCTAAATACTCTCATGCTGAGGTTATTTCCTCCTCATGTCCCACTTTTCTTCTTATCCAGCCCTAGATCCCTTTGTTGATCAATATCCATATCTACCCCAAATACCTTTACCTTTCTCTGCTATCTCCCCACACTATAACTTTTACTTGACAATTATCTGACATTGTGCATGTACCAGCTGACTGTTACTTAAAAAATAGGCATTACCTTGCTGACTTGGCTCACTCCATATTTATGGCCACAGATTCCAATGAGCCCTCAATGCTGCCATGTACTCCCACCATATTTTTTAAATAAAATCACCTTTGCAGTTTTTTTTAAGGTAACTCTATCATGTCTTCCTACCTTCCTCCATCTATACTCATCTGCTCAGCATTTCCAATCATTACAGTTAAAGAAATCGCCCTTTGGGCAGCCCTGATGCCATGGATCTTATTTTCTCCCTACCCTAAAGGGTTTCATTCCACAATTACTCTCCTGATTTTCTCAGCATCAATTCCTAGCTCTCTGTAGTTCTTTATTTCAGCAAACCTACTATAATGTCATCCATCTTAAAGAAAAACAATTTCCTCAGGAATACCTTCTCTCTGCTCTCCTACTTACACATGTGCGCGCGTACACACACACACACACACACACACACACACACACACTGTCTATGCTCTATGAATTTTCTTTCTTACTTCCCACTATCCCCTTAATTTACTCTAACTGGGCTATAGCTCAGGAATTCACTGAAAAGTCTCCTACAGAAAATAACCCAGAGTTTTCCCAAATTGGTGGTCAGGTTTCTATCCTTGTATTCTTTTCTTGAATATCTCAGCAGCAATGAAAATAGGAGACATTTCCCTCTTTCTTGAAACATTTTGTTTTCTAAACTTTTATGACATAACACTGATCGATCTTCCTTTTCTTTTCTTTTCTTTTCTTTTCTTTTCTTTTCTTTTCTTTTCTTTTCTTTTCTTTTCTTTTCTTTTCTTTTCTTTTCTTTTCTTTTCTTTTCTTTTCTTTTCTTTTCTTTTCTTTTCTTTTCTTTTCTTTTCTTTTCTTTTCTTTTCTTTTCTTTTCTTTTCTTTTCTTTTCTTTTCTTTTCTTTTCTTTTCTTTTCTTTTCTTTTCTTTTCTTTTCTTTTCTTTTCTTTTCTTTTCTTTTCTTTTCTTTTTTATCTATCATTTATCTATCTGTCTGTCTATCTATCTATCTATCTATCTATCTATCTATCTATCTATCTAATCTATCATCTATCATCTAATAGGTAGTTCTGTCTTTAGTTTCGCTATCTTTTCTAGATTGCTTTGACTGAGATTTTTGTGTTAAATATCCTGGGCATCCCCAAACTCCAATCATCTTTTTTGTGGTATTCTTTCCAGAGCGATAGCATTAGTCCACATCTCTATATGCAAAATTGTTGATTCTCAAGTTTATATGCATCCTGGACCTTATCCCTTAGAGTCAGACTCAATAACCACTTCCCCACTGAGGTCTCTGTTTCTATGAAGAATAGACTTAAAAACTAATATGTCCCTCCCAAAATTTAGATATCCAAGACCCAAATATTATTTCTTCCTCAAGCCCTTCTCATTACAGAATTGGGACATCCATCCTCCAACTCTGCAGGATAAGGCCTAACATACATTCCTGATTCTTCCTTCTCTTCTGCCCTATATTCTTGCTATCAGAAGGGGCTGCTGGCTGTAGCTCTAAAATAACATTTCTGACTTGACCACTTTTCAACATTTCCGCTTTTACAATTATAGACCAAACCACCATTGTGCATTGTCTGGACTACATAAACAACAAATATCTGTAAACACTTTGAAGGCAATAACTTCCAGTTATGCAATAGAACTCAGCTAGACCTTTTTACTTTTAAATTAAAATTGAATCATTCTAGCTTTTTTATTTTGAACCTGGGTGATTTCCAGCAAGAAAAAGAGGAAGCACTCAAATTCAAATAATTTAAAAAGATTATTAATAAAGGGATTATTAACAGAGGGATTATTAATATATGTAAAAGTTTAATATAATAATTCAAATGGATTTTGTTTATATTTGAACTATAAATATTATAATTTTGAGTTTTCATCCCAATATTTTATATATAGGATATATGAAATCAAGAATCTTTAATTTGCAAATGATTTTCATTTCAGGAAATGGTTAGCAACGGGTCCCTTTAGAGAAATAGAAATGATTGTTTCTGAAACTTGCAGGTTTCCCATGAGGAATAAATGAGGAAATCTGTGTATGAAATTATTTTGGAATTATAATTACTTATGTTTAAGGCAAAGATAATTTGATATGTTATTTCTGTTACTTTAAATATAAGGGTTTATTTAGAAAAAATGATGGTTCACACACACAGCTTTTGAGAAACATACATTGTATTACTAGAAAATTGACAAGATTGCTACTTTTCATCTACAAAATGAGCCATACAAATTTTTAGAAATTAGATTATGTTTTACTAGATGGCATTTTTCAAACTATATTTTTTTTGATTTCAGAGAGGAAAGGGAGGAGAGAGAGAGAGAGAGAGAGAGAGAGAGAGAGAGAGATGGAAGCATCAATGTTAGAGAATCATTGATCAGCTGCCTCCTGCATGCTTCCCACTGGGGATGGAGCCTACAACCTGGGCATGTGCCCTAACCGGGAATTGAACCGTGACCTCCTGGTTCTTAGCTCTATGCTCAACCACCAAACCATGCTGGCCGGCACTAGATAGAATTTTTTCAAGGATCATTTCCATTTTTTTTGCTGAATAATTATAGCATTTATTCTAAATTAATTCTATTTACTTGACTTGTGGATAGTACACATAGCATACTGGCTCCCCCCCTTTTTTGACACGAATTTGAAGCACCAGTTTATTAATGTGTATAATTCTCCAAATTAATTGGGGGTTGTCCTAAATCATCAATCACCAATATAAGCCCTCAGAAAGAATATTCAGGCACTTGAGACAGCAAACTGCATGTCACAAGAATTGCCCCTTGTAATTCCAGGGAGCATGTTCATCTTCCCAGGTATTATCCAGGAGGCATCTCCTGTTGTACTTTGTACCTCTCAGCCCAGTAAGATATTTGACTGCACAGTCAGGGGTAGGGATTTCACTTACAATGCAGGGAGTTGTCAATGAAAACTCGGGGGGTGGCCAGATACCAACCGTGTGTCAGGACAAAGCTGAAGTATTTTTGGAAATGAAATCCATTTCTGAGGTACAGTGTCATATTTTGATATTATTCTCTTTTTATTATAAAGAAAGAGCCCTTCTTTTCCATTGTGTTTACTTATGATTTTCTAAAAACAAAAATGAAAGAACTTTCAAAGAAGAAAGGGGAAAGAAAATAAACTCAAAGCCTAGGTCTACAAAGTAGATTATTTGCCTGTATTTTCCAGAAGTACCGGGGCAAGTCCAATGTATACCTCTAAAGGATGTTGTAATTGGAAATGTTTCCAAAGCCAGCTCTCAACCTGAATCCCAGAGGCATATAGTGTTTATAGAGGGCTGCTTGCTCAGCTCTCATTTATAAACTTGGCAATTTCTTCTAACAGAAAAGTAGGCAAGGAGGCAGGTGCATGATTCCAATTGCCTGGAGTTTATTTAAATAGTCTATTTACTTTTCTGTTGAGTGCAATAAAAGATATTTACCACAGCATATGTCACATGACAGGATACTTTTGATGTCTCAGAAATTGTTATGTTTGGGCAGAAGACAGACTTAGGGAACTAAATCTTCATTAAAGCTGTGATTTAACTAGCCATTTTCATCAATGTACAAGCAGTCTCAATTAAAGCTAGATGAAAGCTCTTTATTAGCTTGTCTCTTTAGATCTTAAAGAAAAAACGTCTCTCCACCACTACCTGCACATATATTAACATTAACTATTTTTGAGAAGGTGATTCTTTTTCAGCAATTTATTTGGCTCTCATAAATTATAAACACGCATTTTAGTGATGGAGAACAATTTGGCTAACGCATTCTGTGTGGAAGGCTGTGGCCTGTTAATAATGTAGTTGGACAGTGGGCTTCAACCATTATTTGAATAGACTGCACTAAGGCAATAAATTATTTTCATTTTAGAATGACAGGGTTGCACATCTTCCACGCTGTGCCTCACCTGGTTATTGTTATCACAAACCCATTAATTCTGTAACAAATTATGTCAAATGGAAAGGGCTTTATAGCGACGACATTCAGGTAATATCTCCTGATAATAAGGATGTAACACTTGCTGCCACAACAAATGTACTTCCTGCTGGTGTTTTTATGTGATGCTGCCTGCTGTTTTGCTTATTGCCCTTCCATGCAGGAGGCTTTTGTCGGTGGTCTGACAGGTGGACGGAGATAGTATATCCTGTGAAGCCCTTTTAATGTGAAGAATACATCATCTATCATAGGTGAACTTGGACTGGTTCATTCTCCTTTTCCTGTTCCTGGTATGATTAATCTTCTATAATTAACAATGTGTCAGATCAATCATTGACTTTTAATCCGAAGAATTTCCCACCTTAAAACAACATTAAATCTGATTTTCTAGCCTATGAGTCAATGACTTGATTGTGATGAGCTTTAGCCATTCATAAAGATTGTGGAAATACTAGTATGGCATTGAAGTGACTCTGTGCTCTGTTTGTACCACCTGTTGGAGCCCCCTGTAGCTCTGGGCATCTTTCATACAGAGGAGTCCATGCTAAAAACCGTCTCCTGAACTTCCCAGCAGTCTCTGAGGGAGACACAGAGAAATGCCTGAGGCGATGGAGGGCACAGAGAGCATATTAAGGTGTTGTTTTTTATTTGAACCACTCAAAAGCCAGAGTTTAATCAGAAAATCTCAAAAGGGAAAGGAATCTGACTTGTGTCATTTGGTTAGGAAAAATAAACCAAATCAAGCCAATAACTCAACCCCCAATGCCTGCATTGACTGTGTGTTTTTATTTAGCTTATTTTAAATTGGATAGAATGTGGGATATTTGGGCCCAATGAATCAGATGTCATTTATGAAATACCAACTTTTTAGCGTGATTGTAGTCAGACTGTCATTTATGTACATATATGTGTGTGTGTGTGTGTGTGTGTGTGTGTGTGTGTAGGTATGCATGAGTGCATGTGTGTGAGATCCTTTTTGCACATGTAGCTAATAAGTAAGCAATAGCTTGTTCTGGAAACACATATCTCAAAATGTGTCAGGTTTGTTTTGGATATCTTATTGAATGTTGGACAAACTAGGCTAAATTATAATATTTAACAAACAAGTCTGGGTGCTTTTAACATGTAGTTTCTTTGTAATGCAGTTTTCTACCTCAAAAAGTACCAATCAGACTTCCTGATGGTACTTTGACATGCATGTATGTCATTTCTGATGTGGCACAGGAAAAATAAAATTGGATATATATAGAGAGAGAGAAAGAAAGAGAGAAAGGATGAGAAGCATGAAGAGATGGAGGGATAGAGAGGTGGAAGGATAGAGGGAGAGAAGAAGAGATGGAGAGAAGGAGGGAGAGGAAGAGAGGGAGAGAATCCTTTGTGTGTTAATATAGAGCTGGAACTGGAATGAGGGAGTTGAACTTGTTAGGTGACATATTTCTGTTCAGACTCATTTTCAGCTTCTAAAAAATACTCAGCTCATGCATTATTCTGGCTGTCTCATTTGATGGAAAAATTAGATATTGCTGACTCTGTCCTACTTGATGAGACAATATCAGCCCCAAGTAGCATCCTCCATGCTGCTTTTCACGAGAGTAATCAATCAGCAAGCCTAGGCATCTGAACAATTGAGTGCTGGCATTAGTTACCTGTTCTTTTTATTTTATTTTGCCTCGTCCTCCCTTAAACCTTTTAAAAAAAATATTTCCTTTCCTTTATGTTATGTGCTGTTTTTATTGAATGACCTTTTGAGTTTGTCTTTGTTTGATGAGAATAGACAACTTCTTATACTGAATGGTTTGGACTTATACTGATCTAAAATCAGAGGACTAAGATTATAGTTTAAGATCCTTGCCCTAGGGCAGTGATGGCGAACCTTTTGAGCTCGGCGTGTCAGCATTTTGAAAAACCCTAACTTAACTCTGGTGCCGTGTCACATATAGAAATTTTTTAATATTTGCAACCATAGTAAAACAAAGACTTATATTTTTGATATTTATGTTATATATTTAAATGCCATTTAACAAAGAAAAATCAACCAAATAAATGAGTTCGCGTGTCACCTCTGACACGCGTGTCATAGGTTCGCCATCACTGCCCTAGGGCCTAGCCGATTTGGCTCAGTGAATAGAGTGTCATCCTGTGGACTGAAGGTTCCCTGGTTCGATCCCAGTCAAGGGCACATGCCTGTGTTGCGGGCTCAATCCCCAGTAGGGGGACATGCAGGAGGCTGCCAATCAGTGATTCTCTCTTATCATTAATGTTTCTGTCTCTCTCTACCTCTCCCTTCCTTTCTTAAATCAATAAAAAACATATTAAAAAATCTATCCTCTCTCTAAATATTCATGATTATTTGATTTAAGAATAGGAATATATAACCTACAAATGTGCAATTTATGGTCTTGCTCCATAGGAAATCAGGCATCGAAGTACTGTTCTCTGAGGCATATTTCCTAACTTGTAGGGGCATTGTCTAGGAAAAGTTGATTAGAGAACTCTGGGGTTCTGCAGATACAGCAATTCACTAAGAGATCCAGTCCAGCATTGTGACTGCGCAGGTTGACCCCTGAGTCACCAATGTGGGGCAACTCAATTCCAATGATTTAGGTGTAGATTTGGAATGCATTTTCCCACATAATGTTTTAAAGCAGGGTTTTAAGAACTGGCCCCCAAATTAGGAGTTTAATAAGTGACTATGGTACTTTTCTTTTTCTCTTATGTCAATAATAATTTTTAAATGTTATAATGAAATAAGGCAGGCCAATTCTGGTGCCTGCATTTCTGTTTATTTTTGTGATGGCTTTGGAACTATACATTATATCTGAAATATCTTGGGCTTATTACATTCCATCCATACCAAGTAAAGGTAAAATAATTTCAAAATGTTCTATATTAATGAGAGTTTAAGATATTTGGAAACATAAAATAGTTCAAAAATTGCTGTAAATATATAGCAAATGCACATATGTGGTGTAGTGTTATGACAAACTGCTGTATTCATGTTAGAAGGGCAGCCTAGTTTTAGGTAAGAAGCATCATTTGATACTTTAAAGTTAGTTTGGATCTTGGTGTCACAGTTACATTCTTACTTAATTTGAATTTTAAATGTTATCAGAACTATACTATGGTAATATTATATCTAGTTTTAAATTTATATGAGGTTAAATAAAATGAGAGTAAGACATAGTTTAGGACAGTCCTGAGAGTGTGAAGAATTTTTCCTTAAAATTTGCCACGTATTACTCCAGTCTGAGAAAACTATTCCAAGTGATATTCACAGAGTAACATACTTCAAATATATTTTGGAATAAATGGGCATTTGAAGGCTATGCTGTTGCTCTAAATGCCACTGGGAACACTATTTCGGTGGGAGAATAAGGCTAAAATTTTAGTGCTGATTCTAATGAAAACAGGAGTATTTCTATGTTTGGTTTTGTTATTGGTTAAAGTGGAGTTTTGGGGGTGCATTGAGGGCCAGAATTATGAATACAGCCCAGAATTTCTGTTCCATATTAAGTCCAATTCAGTCCAACGTCTGGCTAGCTTAGCTTGTGTTCCTAGTTGCAGTCCATTGTGTGTGGGGTCTGCATGGCGAGTGCAGGCCACAGAGCAAGAGTAAGAACAAGAGTGAGAACAAGAAGCAAGGGAACTCTTTGTCTCAGGATTTTAACTAGGAGTTTCTTTAAACTAACCAATTACCTTCTCAAGATTTCACGTGCTTGTGATGGGGTTCACCCCCTAGCCAATGTATTGTTCCCCATGCTATGCTGACAGGAACACCTCCCCTGTGCCATCCCAACTCCTGCTGTGCATATACCTATCTCCTCCTGCACCACTGACAGCCCAGTAACTGATGGTGAAGCTTCCCGAGTGACCATGCTTACAGTGTCTAACCTCTCTTTGCTTTCTTTCCTTTATTAATATTAACTAGCTAATTATGACAATAACAGTTTTACCCAAGTGTTAGATGCTTAAAAAATAAAAATAAAAATATATACAAATGAAAGTATCTGTCCCAGTGAGACCCCCTAATTAAAACAAAATGTGTGAACTGAGTCATGATGTAAAATCTAACTTGTTTAGTGCCATAATAAATGATACTTTATTGGAGTATAATAGAAGAGAAACAATCCCTTACACACAGAGATGTGGATACCTAACAGCTGGAAGTTGGGCACCCACTGAGTGGTCCAAAGGATATAAGTGGAGAGTTCATGGTGATTACAACACTGGGTATCTCGGATACAGTAGGTGCTAATTACAAGTAACTCACTGTTACTAGCTAGCTGTATGCCCTAATAGCAGCTTTCTGAAGAACTGCCAATTTACTTCCCATGAAGAAAGGAAGAAAATAAATAAACTCAATTTTTAATATTTTAGGGAGTATTATAAGGATTGGAAATGTTTTAAATATTTTTTCTTTAATATAATTGTATGGGGGGAAAAAAACACACAAGTCCTAACATCCTATATAATAAAAGGGTAATATGCAAATTGACCCTAATGGCAGAAGGACCCTGAATGACCGGTTGCTATGATGCTCACTGACCACCTGGGGGCAGATGCTCAATGCAGGAGCTGCCCCCTGGTGGTCAGTGTGCTCCCACATGGGAAGCACTGCCCAGCCACAGCCAGTTGACAAAGCTACTAGAACAATGGCGGTGGCAGGAGCCTCTTCTGCCTCCACGGCAGCAGCGCTAAGGATGTCCAACTGTGGCTTAGACCCGCTCCCAGCGGAGAGCGGGCCTAAGCCACAATCGGACATCCCCCGAGGGCTCCTGGTCTGTGAAAGTGTGCAGGCCAGGCTGGGAACTCCCCCCACCCCCCAGTGCATGAAATTTTATGCACTGGGCCTCTAGTCTATCAATAAATTGCTTTCGTGAGTGTGGCTCTTTTGTTAAATTAGATGTGCTTTGTAATCATGATATATTTTATTTCTGAGTTACTTCAAACATAATTCATAAAACTAATAATATTTATTCATGTTCTAATGCAATGGTTTTCATGAAGGTCTAATTACAACTGTTGAAGGGATGGCAGAAAACCCAAGCATCCACTCACTGAGCTTATTATTGAGGAGAAGAGAATTCCATAAAAACCAAGAGTGGAAACAAGAAGCCATTTCTCCCTTTATTTATTATACAGATTGCCAAGCTATTTTGGCTCCAGACATATAAGTCCTTATATATTTTTATTGCTACTTCTTGGTTAATTCCAAGTAAACAAAGAATATCAAGTAGACTTTAATTTTGAAACCAACATACATGGTAAACAAAATGCATGTCTAGTCAACCACCTCAAAAGGATTTTGTTCAGTAGAAAACCTACAAGTAAATACTCTATGGCTAACCTTCCTGCTGACTTCTATCACTTCATCCACTTTGCAATAACTTCTAAGAGTGGCTTCTTAACAAGAGTGGCTTTTTTTGAATTTATCAAAAGTATAACATGTTTATAAAAATTTGGTTTATAAATTGGAAAATGATAAGTATGTCAAAATCACCTGTCCAAACTGACACTCTAGTGTGGGTATGTCTAACAGAGAACAGCATTTTGACTTAATTTTTTCAAAGTATTTTCTAATTTTCCTATTTAGAAATTACTGATAATGAGTCAGCGGGTTTAAACAAACCGGATATAAAATTAAATCAAAATTCTGATTGAAATTTCAGTCAAGACATTTATTTTCAAAAATAAAATTATAACAGCAATATGGGTTACAATTAAAATGTCTCTTTCAATTACTAAAGCAAATAAACAAAAAACATATAGCTCAAATTTGTCAGATGATGAGAAGGCTCACATTGTCATATCAAAACAATGGTAAATTTCTCAAGTTTATATGTAAATTACCACATGTGTATACATTTTCAAAATTTTCACATAACTAACTATAAACTTCTCAGTGTCATTAAGGTTTTTACCTACTGAGAAATAAAAAATGCTGAACAAGTGTGTCAAGTGAAGGATTCCTTTCTATATTCAGCTCTGTAATCTTCCTCAAATCATTTTTTAATCTCAAACTGTTTACTCATCCAAATAAAATAAGCATCATAATATCATCCCTTCAGGATTAATAATGAAGATCAAATGAGTAAACAAGTATAAAGATGAATTGCAAGTTCTGAAATGAAAAAAAACATGTAGGAAATATTATTACTATTATTAAATCCCATTTTAATAGTTACTCCTCTATAAGGATTAGGCCTGAGATTGTCAATACTTTATTTTATATTTTGGTAAGCAAGAGATCAAAGTGCATATCATATAATCACATATAATAACTTTCTTAGTATAGATCTTTTCTTTATATTAAACTACAGATTCCTCTATAAGGATTAGGCCTGGGATTGTCAATACTTTATTTTATGTTTTGGTAAACTAGATGAAAGTGCATATCATATAATCACATATAATAACTTTCTTAGTATAGATCTTTTCTTTATATTAAACTACAGGCCTGGTGCACTGATTCATGCATGGGTGGGGTCCCTCTGGGTGGCCTGCAGGAATAGGGCCAAAACCCGCAACCCAACCTTGCCTGCAGCTCCTCCCTGCCACTCCTGCTCATTCTGGCCCCACTGTGCCTGCTGCAGGCTTGCGCCCAATCAGTCTCATATAATCACATATAATAACTTTCTTAGTATAGATCTTTCCTTTATATTAAACTACAGGCCAGGTGCACTAATTCGTGCATGGGTGGGGTCCCTCTGGGTGGCTGCAGGAATAGGGCCAAAACCCGCAACCCAACCCTGCCTGCAGCTCCTACCTGCCTCTCCTGCTCATTCTGGCCTCACTGTGCCTGCTGCAGGCTTGCGCCCAATCAGTCCTGATAAGGAGAGGCTCGTGCTGCTGCAGCAGCACTCACCAGGCATGAGCCCTGCATCTGGCGCCCTCACGAGGGGAGTGACCTGAGGGATCGGGCTGAAACCGGCTCTCTGAGATCCCCTGAGGGGTCCCAGATTGTGAGAGGGCACAGGCCAGGCTGAGAGACCCTACTGGTGCATGATCGGGCTGGGGAGGAACCACAGGAGGGCTCCAGGGCATGTCCGGCCCATCTCACTCAGTCCTGATCGGCCAGACCCCAGCAGCAACCTAACCTACCAGTTGGAGGATTTGTCCCCTGGTGGTCAGTGCACGTCATAGCGAGTAGTTGAGCAGCCTTAGCATATTATTAGCATATTACGCTTTGACTGGTTGTTCGGTTGTTCTGCCATTCAGTCTATTTGCATATTACCCTTTTATTATATAGGATGCTATAGTATTATGGTTTATTTTATTATTTTTTAAAAAATATTAAAGAGAGTAAGGGAAAGGGAGAGAGAGATAGAAACATCAATGATGAGAGTTTTTGGTGTACAGGACAATGCTCCAGCCATTTGAGCCACTTGTCCAGGGCTGAGGATAACTTTTAATGTCACATTTTACCTGTATTACTAAAAACCTTTCTTGGTGAATATGTATTTTTCCCTTTGATTCTTTCATCGTGTTTTATATCTTATTTTTTGTTCTTTGTTATGTTTAGTTCTATTGGAATAATTTATACAAGTATATCAGTATATGAACTTCATTAGAGATCTTAGCATGCCATAGTGACCATTTGTAAACTACAGGAGGGCTCCAGGGCATGTCTGGCCCATGTCACTCAGTCCTGATCAGCCGGACCCCAGCAGCAACCTAACCTACCAGTTGGAGGATTTATGCCACAGTGACCATTTGTATGATGATAATTCCTAGTTAAGCAAGCTTAACAAGAAGCTTTCTCAGATCAGTGTTTCTTTTCTGAATGTCACCATTTTTTCTCTGAGTGATAAACTGACTTGAGATGTGAATTTTGTTTTTTGAAAGATTCAGCCTTTTGCAAAATACACTGCACCTAAGGTCAAATTGCAAATACTGAAATCAATTGTACACAAGTAAACAGTAGTAGAACTGATATGAAACAAAATTTGGCGAGAACTTTCAATAATTTGCTTTTCCAATTTGATATCTAAGTCACCACATAATATCACCTGCTATAAATGTCTCAATTCAGTTTTAAGTGTCTATGTTTTCAGAACATTTATATATATATCACACTTTTTTGTGTGCCTGAAATGCCATCTTGAGCATTATTTAAGTTAAAAATTGTCCTCAAATCTCAACTCTAAAACTAGTAGTAGTTCAAGAATTCTCAAATTAAACCATTATTCTACAGTACAAACCCTGTAGTCTTCTTTGGATCTAAGAATATTTTACTCTACTTGTCTTTATGTGTATTTCCATTCTCCCCAAATATAAATATGCCTTTCTGTGATAGAGATTATGTTTTATAATTATTTTTATTTTTACGAGAGTTAAGTGCTTTACAGAGTCAACACTCTCCATATGTTTTAAGTAAACTTTTTATTGAAGTATACGTACTTGAAAAAGTGTGCAAATCTTGTAAGTGTAGACCTCAAGAAAACGTTCACAAAATGAACACACAGCATAACTAGAACTATGATCATGAAATAGAATGTTATCAGTAAGCCATATCTCCTTTGGGTCTCTTTTCAATTTTCAATTCACTGTATTTTTTTATGATGAAAAAAGATGTCTATGCTTTAATTATATATTACCAATAATAATATATAATGCAACAGAAGGTAAATATTATTCATATACTGTTATTTATGTGGAATATTTGTCTCAAGTTGTCACTGATTTATTTATTCATTAATCAAACATATATTAGATGTTTGCTTTGGGGCAATGGAGTCATTGCAATAAAGGATAGTCTCTGGCCTCATCATCAATGAGACCTATGATGAAGATTAAATAGTTCTTTACTTGCAAATATTTTCAGATATACCGCCAATAGTGATATCCCTCTATAGTAGAATTTATGGTTTTGAAGCTGGAGACATAATAGAAATTATAATCAGCTGATGATGTGTCTGTAGAATATCACAAGAAAAATAATAGGAAAGCATTATTAGGTAAAAGTAGTAAGAAGCTAAATTTTTCTGTTGTATTTATCCAAGACGTTTTACCCTAATGTTTCTTTATACACATAAGGGAGTAATACATATATTTCTGTAACTGTGAACACAGAAAAAATTTTTTGAAAAAAAAGGTATTTTAGATTCATAGAAAGATTTGGGCTTTCCACTAAGTAACACTAACATTGACATTGCCTAATCTATTATGCTTTATAATGGAAAATTCTGAAATTAATAAGCCTTTGTAGAATTATTGGCAAAGAATAGGAGAAATAAACATAAAATCATAGCTGGTTTTGTGACTTTTATTGGATCTTTGGGGACATTTGTGTTACCTTTGCTCGAGGACACAGGTGAGGATGTAGACATGTATGAAAAGATAAAATAATGCATGAGTGCTGAAAATAATGTGGTTTACGGGCAATGCTATTGACTTCTGCATCTGTAAATTATTAGATAAAAAGCATCTTTCCTCACATGGACCTGTCACGTAAGCACTTAGGCTCATTTTTCTTACACAACCAGCTGCCTCAAATGTTTACAATGAAAGGCTGACCTTGGGGAGTTCATTTATTTTGAATTATTTCCTGTACTCTCTCTACTTTTTCCAGTGTAGTTCCACTGAAAACTTCTTGGGTGAGCTTATGTTTTCTTTCTATTTTTTTCACCTATTTTTTTTAATGGAAGCAAACAAGTTTCTGTGAATATTTCATACAGTGGCAGTAGTACAGAAGTTTCAGTCTCAAGATAGGTAGTCCTTGTCTTGAATTCCCCAAATAAAAAAAAATGGGTCATCAATCCCTTAAAATATCTACTCAGATCCTGGCTTTTTAGTCTGATATGAAGGTAGGTGATTGAAAGAACAGGTATAAGTTTTTGTGGCTGTATGCAATAGGAATCCCATAGCCATCTTTCTAGAAAGGTGTATAAACAATGATTTTCAATGCTAAATAAATTATAATGAAGATTCGTGGAAAACAGTGCAGTATTTCATGAATGGATTCTCATGAGTTTAATAACTATCCTGTAAATACAGGCAGCATGCAAAAGTACGATAGAATCAGATATTAGTGTGGTCAATATAATGCTTGTCTTAATTATCAATGCATTATTCTACATAATGGGTTTAGCCTCAGCAATCTGTACTGATAGTGAGAACAACAGAAACAATTGATCATCTGTGCTCTGGCATTCTTTTGTGTATATTCATGAGGAAGAGTCATGGTTGAATTGATAATTCTATGCCCATGCAATACGCTGCTCAGTAAAAACCATCACATCTGTTCATTTGCCAACTTCTATTGGCAATAAATATGCACTTGTTAACATGCAATTGATTGGTAGGAACTTTTTTATAGTGTGCAAGATCCAATGAAAACATTTAATTTAGATTCAGCATATTTTATCAAGCACCTGCTTAATGACAACTACTGTGCTAAATTCTCAGAGTGCAACATAAATGATATGGATGTGGCCACTGACCTCAGGGAGCTTTGAGAGCAATGGAGTAATTTTGTTGAAATAAAGCTATTGAAATGGTGTTGTAAGTATTATGAATCCTGTATGAGCACCTAAACTATAGAAAGTTTTATAAGGACGTTCACATGTAAAATCTTATATAATAAAACCTTAATATGCAAATCGAGCGAACAGCAGAACTACCAGTCAGCAGGAGGTCGGGGCCTGCAAACAGGCGGCGCCAAGGCATGTACCAAAAGGCAGAGGGAAGGAACAGCAATGGGGGGGGCGGTGACCAGCAGTAGTGGAAGGGCAATGGGGTGGGGACGGCACTGTCACCTGATTGGCCCGTCCGGTCACCTCCCGCAGGGGGAGGCCAGACTACGGCTTAAGCATTAGTAGGACATCCTCTGAGGACTCCTGGACTGCGAGAGAGCACAGGCTAGTCTGAGGGATCCCCCATCCAGTGCATGAATTTTCATGCACCGGGCCTCTAGTTAGATATAAATGATGACTTATAGTTAGCCAGGCGAAGAGGATAGAGACTGTCTGGGAACAGATGGATGGAAAATGAAGGACTGAAAAGGGTAATGTGCCCAATAGAAGCAGCTTGTGTAAATATCAGTAGGAAGGAGAGATAATGGCATTTTCGCATTACATTCAAGTGGCATATGCTGCCTTACTTGGTGATAGAGATGTGCCACTCACTGAAGACTGCATGTCAGGCTAAAGGGATGAAACAAAGTTTATTGCAGAAATGAGTAAATTTCTCACTAAAATATGAAATTTGTGTTCTATTTTGTATATACACTGAGTGGCCAGATTATTATGAACACCTGACATTTGTAGGCAAATTAGCTATAATTTCACGCTGAAGTTGCTAGAGGGACAGACCATTATAAATAGGGAAACAGGTTGTTTACCACGACAGTAAAAGTGATTTTTCTCCTGAAGATATGGGTAAAAAAAACGATTTAACAGCCTTTGAACATGGGATATATATGAACGTGAGTGGCCAGATTATTATTACCACCCCATCAGTACTTCGTTGGGCCACCTTTTGCCTTC
>NW_005368827.1:1896530-1898774 GCF_000412655.1 Myotis brandtii
TCATAATAATCTGGCCACTCAGTGTGTGTGTGTGTGTGTGTGTGTGTGTGTGTGTGTGTGTGTGTGAATTTGTTTAATTTTACAGGGACAAATACAGTGTTCTGCTTCAATGTACTATTATTTAGGGATTGTTTAAATTTTGATCATTAGACTAGAATATTTTAAATTTGGTTTTATTCTTTACACCATAATGACAAATAGTATTCATAATGGGAATAATAATGACTCTGTAAAGTGTGGTAGTCTCTGTGCTAAACCCTGGAGATATACAGATAGTGGACATGGTCTCTGTTCTTCAGTAATTTGTAGCCTATATAATATACAGACATCTAATTAGCCCTATTCTTTATTACTCAGAACCATTTCCAAACATACCATTGTAGGTATACCTAATTAGAAGAGCTGTATCTTAGTTCTGACTCCTGAGTCTCATATTTACTTCTTCAAAACCTTGCCATTCTTCCATGATTTTTCTCTAGAAAAAAGACAAAGTCAGAAGGAGAAACATGAGGAACTGAAAAATACTTTGAATGATGATATTCATTTTTATAATTTCAAAACTTCATTTTAAAACTAGCATTTCCCCCCTCTCTTTCTTTTCTTCTTTTTTAGAGCTCAATCCCTACACACACACACACACACACACACACACACACCCCAACATCCCCAACTACCAGAGCTGTCTGCCTGCTCTCTACCTATGAGTCTGTCTCTATTTTGCTGGGTCGTTCAGTTTGGTCATTAAATTCTACATATGAATAAAATCTTATGGTACTTAAGAGCATTCTTATTAATACAGTGTTTTATTCGATGTTTCAAGAAATCATAGTGATTTCTTCTTATGTAAGTTTTACCATTGATTTATCTTGTCCTTTCTCTTTTGTTCTATACCTTTTCTTCAAACACTTTGTCGTTCTTGCTTGGGAAATATTACAAGTAGTGGGAGGCAGGTTGTGTGGGAGTTACGATGCTTATGAGCACAGCGTATAAATTGGGAAGCTTTGACAGGCAATTGAGCATTATGTCTGGAAATGCCACACTGATGGATGCTCTAATATGGGGTACCCAAAACTCACCCCTTTTCCTAGTTCTTTCCAGATTGTTCAATTACAAATCTCTTAATTTATTTTTAGTTAAATGTTTAAGAGTTTTTGTTTGGTTGATTGGTTCATTGGTTTTGTTTTTCTCTTGATGAAAATATCTCTGGCTCTCTGGCAGTCAACAATTCTGTATTTACATCCCTCCCAGGTACCTGCCCTTGATTTGGAATCAAACCTGCGGATCTTAGTACTTCCAGATCTCTCCTTTAACCAGTGCTCTGCCTTAGATTTAATTGCCTCATAATGCATATCCTTGGAACCTGAAAGGCCCATTAACAAATAATAAATTTAATAATAATTTCCTGAGTGCAGTAAAGAGTGGAGATAACAAAATACCCCTGGAGTTTTTCCATTCACAGAATAATATTTAAAAGCAGATACCATCTGTAGCTTACGGAGTAAGAACAAAGAGTTTATGTCATTTTTTTCTGTCATTATATTCTCTATGCAAGTATATATTCCTCTCCCTATTTAAACAATTCCTAATTTCAGTTCCAAACTCTCATTTCCAAAACCAATAGTAATTCCAACATGTTAGTGCATTTCTCCTAAGAGAAAAGGCCTGTCATTTTTCTTTATGATTCTGCTTTGTAATTTTCTGTTATCTCTTCTCTATTCATACTGTGTAAGAAATTTCACTAATAACAAAATGATCCAGACTGCTATTATTGTCAATTTGAAAACAATATTCTGATATACTTCATAAAATTATATTTCATAAGTACATAACAATTTGAATTTTTAATATGAGACCTTGATATCAATTCATAAGCATGTAACAATTTGAATACTTGATATGAAACTTTATATGAACCTGAACTGAAAATGAGTTACCTACTGCTGCATAACACATTGACCTTGCAAAATGTATGAACTGCTTCCTCTGAGCCAATCCAGCAACCCAGATATCTTTCAGGAAAATTTTGTTTTCTGATGAAATAATTTTCAGCTGATTTTCTATTTACCAAGTTAGTGTGACATCAAAAACAATTTACTCTCTTGCAAATTAAAATAGTTTATGTAGTGTAGGGCTTGGAGTGGGGTTAGGGACAATAATCTCCTCTGCATAGTCAAGGCCATTTGAGGAAAATTAAATGTATTCCACATTTACCCTTCATGTTGCCTTCAGGTTACAACATTCTAA
>NW_005368827.1:1898825-1904593 GCF_000412655.1 Myotis brandtii
ACATTATCAGCTGTTACTATTTTAGCATGGTTGTTGTAAAATATTTGACTGATAGCAATTCATGAAGTGCAGAGAAAATCTGTATCCTAAAATAATGTATGGTAGGTTGGCAAAAGAGAATAAAAAGGAGGAAAAATAATGTGGAAAGTGATTGCAATATCACTGAAGCACATATTTTTGTTTGGACTATGACATCATAATGTGTCTAATCATAGGTTCTTTAAATCCTTAACGTATCTTGCATCTAGTTCCTGCATCATAAAATAAAAAATTATTTTGAACCTTGACCTTATCATTATATATTTTTTAAAAATTATTTTTATTGATTTCAGAGAGGAAGGGAGAGGGAGAGGGAGAGATAGAAACATCTATGAGAGATGCATACCCCTACTGGGGAAAGAGCCGGCAATCCGGGCATGTGCACATGTGCACTGACTGGGAACTTGAACCTTGACCTCCTGGTTCATAGGTCAATGCTCAATCACTGAGCCACACTTGCTGGGCTCATTATACATTTTTAAAATTAAACTTCAGATAGGAATCCTCTTATTGCAAATGATCAATAAAACCACTTAAACCTAAACTTTGAAAGTGAAAAAGTAGTTTGGTAGTTTGAAATTGCAAGTGGTCAGTATTCTTCCTGTCACAGAAAATTGCATGTCCATGTATACAGATAAAATATCAACTTAGATTTACTAAGAAAACACTTTCTTTGGGTGCTTAAATTTGGTGTGTTTTTTTAAATCAATTTGGAATGAGCATAGGCATAGATAATTTTGATATTAAAAAATGTAATCTAATTTCTTCATCAGTGTCATTATGACCATCATTTTTAATATTTAACTGCCTATAATTACTGAAATATAGTCTCTGGAGGGCAGAATTGAACATTTCCTGTTAAAAACCTTGACACAATTTTGAATCATTGCTTAATAGTTTTGTTTGCTCTACCAAACTAGCGAAATTGCATCTTTTACTTTAAAGCCTTCAATTTTCTCTCCACCTAATTCAAAGATATGAAGAACACTTATTCCTATCCTTTCAGCTCTGTCTTTGTTTCTTGTAGTGCTACCACAAACACAATGAGCATTGGAACAAATAATTGCGTGCTGTTGACTTACAAGCATATCTTTCTGAAAACCTTAGAAAAAATATTCTCCCTTTTGGCCTGTTCAGTTTGGTTGGGACTGGCTGGGGTGGTCATTTATTACTCATTGTCACTATTAGACTTTGCAAGTGGCATAACTCTATTCACATGTCACTATTAATGTGGCTTACAAATGGAGAGATGGGTCATTACCCTAGTTTGGAGGTATATCACCTTTTGTCCCACTAATTTAACCACGAACAAACCCAGTTTTCATTGCTTTGTACTTTAGCTGTTATGCCTCTGGTCAGACAGATACAAAATTGCCAAAGAAGCCTTTGCCGTCTTTGTTTCTCATACTTTTAAAGCTCATTTGACTCATCAACTCATTGACTCTTCTATTATGATAAGACAAAAAACATTATATTCTTTTTTATGCTTTATTTAGTATCAAAGAAAGTAATCTGAGATATGACTTATCAACTGAAACCGCTTCAGAGCCAATTTAGGGCTTATGTTCACAAGTGTTTTGCTCAATCAACTCAATTCTCTGGCACACAAAGTGATTGGATGCCTATCGGATGTTTGACACAGCCATAGGTCCTTCTGGTATTACAGGCCTTCGATTACAACCTCTTCCTGTGAGCCTCATCTGACTTCTGTGGCTGTGATGCTCCCAAACTAGAATAGCTGTATGGTTCTGGCATGTGTCTTGACTTCTTAGGGCTGCAAAATCTCTATGAGCAGAGCAGCCTTCATGAGCTCTTCAGCCACAAAGGGCCCTGTGTTCAGATAGAATCCATACTTGGGGTTTCATACTCTGTTGTCACAGTGTTGAAAGCCTTAATAATTTTATCTATGAATTTGGGTTTTTAAGTGACATCCAGTATGATTATAGAACATGCACTGCAGTTTCCAAGTAATACCACTTCCCAGTGAGTTCTTAGATGCCTGCTCTCCACTCCCTGGTATCCCAGCCTGTCTGGTCTTTCCCTCCCCACCTCTATCCACTGACATGTTTAGGGAGAGATCTGCATTCTGCTAGCACACTCCATCTCCAATGACATGGGTGCAGGCCCAGGTGAGGTTGCAGAGAGGGTTAGAATGCCCATCCTACAGAATTTGGGGATAGGACAAGGTGGCAGGCATTCCTACCTTATGCTGGCAGCAACATGGCACATGTGGCGGGAGACTTAGTGGGGACTTGTCACCCACCCCTGTGCAAAGCATATCCCAGCACAGAGGTTGCAAACCCTTAGGAGTCACCTGTCTGCATGGGAGGGAGTAGAGTACTAGTGTAAGAGGAAATAGAGTTCCCTGACCCAAGCCAGGTCCCCCATCATTTATTTTGCAGTGGTCCTGGAAATTATGTAGCCAGCCCTATCTGAGACTTATGTTGCTTGATTTTTATAATGCTGCTTGAGCAATTTTTTTTAAAAAAACACACATACTCTTGAAACAATGATGCCAAAAGTAAGATTTAAAACAGTGGCGAAGGTGCTGGTGATGGACTTGTGGCAGGGTTTGGATGAAGGGACAATAAATTCTTCAAGGAGTGAGAGCTCTCCTCCTGTCCCTTAAATGGGAGAGTTCCAAAAAGATTTTAAGATAGATTAATATTCATATGTTTGAATGTAATTTAACTGCCCAGTACTTAAAATTTAGAATGTATATACATTTGCCCTATTTTAATTGAAATCATTCATTAATGAGGAAGATGTTATGAAAGTTGAAAAAGCTAAAAAAATAATATATTTCCTCATTATGTAGCTTTATCAAAGCAAGAATAACACTATTTTTCTTTTGAAATATGCCAAGCAGCTAAAGCCTTTTGTTTTCCTTTCTTCCAGTATTTCTTCCATCTTTCTTTTTATCTCTTTTATCCACCCATCCACCCATCTTTCCATCCATCTACCTACCTACCTATTGATCCATCAAGCTATTTATCCACCTACCTAATTTAGTCAGATCTAATTAAAAGCCCTATTTGCTTTTTCTTTCTCCACAGATTTTATGACTAATCCTCAGGTTTCATTGCCAGTATTTTAGAATCTGCTTACTGTTTGAGAGAAAAAAGAGCCCTTTACAAAAGTTTTGTTTACCAAGAAATAGCCTGATGTTTGAATTCCCTTACAACTCCGCTCTCTGGTGTCTCCAGAACCATCTGCATGGCTGTGGTGAGAAGACTAGCTGGTAGCCACATTGTGATCCCCAGCTCTAGCTTAGGAAAACATCTTAAGAATGGTAGGGGGAAAAATCTCTTTCTTTTTGATTTTTTAAAAAGTAGATTTGAGAAGACTTTTCAGAGGGCAATGTATTTTATCTTATTTTTTGTCTTTATCAGTGCTCTAACACTGAATTGTTTGTTTGAAATTTTACTTTTAAGAATGCAAACATATGAGGGAATGTCAAAACAAAATTTGACATATAATCAAGAAGTATGGGCTGCTTATTTCTTCTCTTCTTAGTTGAAAATATCTCTAAATAGCCCAGCCAGCATGGCTCAGTGGTTGAGTGTTGACCTATGAACCTGGAGGTCACAGTTCTATTCCAGTCAGGGCACATGCCTGGGTTGCAGGCTCCATCCCCATTGTGGGGCATGCAGGAGGCAGCCTACCAATGATTCTCTTCCATCTTTGATGTTTCTATCTCTCTCTCTCTCTCTCCCTTCCTCTCTGAAATCAATAAAAGTATATTTAAAATATCTCTAAATAAATCTATAATAATAAAAACATTATATGCTAATTAGATCAGACAGCCAAACGACCTTCTGGACATCCTTCCAGACATCCATCCGGACAAAGTCAGGGCTGCAAGGGTTGAGCCCTTGCATGAATTTTGTGCATCGGGCCTCTCGTTGTATTATAAGTCCAGGGACATGACAGCAGTTTTAAATATCTATTTTAGGGGTAAGTGGACAGAAGTATTTCCTATATTTCTATTGCCTTATCCTGCAATTTGGAAATTTCCAAATACATTTTTCAGTAGAACACCAACTAACTCCAAATCAGAAAAATCTCCTTATTCAACACCCCATGCCCTCCACCCTGCAGAACACCATATGCATTAGTTTTGATATTATCAACTATTATAACAAATAAGACCCTCAAGTCAGGGGACTTACAGGTATGGTTTGGAAATGAAACCCTTCCTTGGACTTCCAGTTTCCAGCAACAGTTTTACCAAATGGATGGAAACATAAAGAGTTGGTGGACAGTTGTCTTAGCTGCACCAGAATGAACACAAATATTCTCTCCCTTGTTGTTGAGATGGTTCTGTTTTGTCAGGACATATAATATCTCTATCTTCCTCTTTTCCATTGTGTCCATCTTTTTGGGGGTCACAAATCATAATATTACATACTGTTAACGTGTAACAAGTTTATTAGTCAGTTATACCTCAATACAGCTGGGAAAAAAGTTTTTCAGTTGAACTATCCACATTTTAGCTGCTTGATACCTGCACATGACTGGTTGTTACCGAAGATGACTACAGACACAGACCATTTCCATCATTGCTGCTAGAGAAAATTGGATGAATAGCAGCTGTGATCTATACACTGAATAATTTTTGTTTCATCAACATTTTATTAACTCTCCAATCAAACTTAATTTCTTATTTTCTTGTGTTCTTCAAGGAGGAGCATAATAAAATCCAATTGATGTTTACTTTTAATTAATGTTTGGTTTATTTAATATGTAGTGTTCTCATTTAGAGTTTTTAGTAAATTTCTACCATCTGTAAGTAAAAAAATTCTGTCCATCAGGGATTACTTTAAAAAAAGGGGCCAGCCGAAACCGGTTTGGCTCAGTGGATAGAGCGTCGGCCTGTGGACTGAAAGGTCCCAGGTTCGATTCTGGTCAAGGGCATGTACGTGGGTTGCGGGCACATCCCCAGTAGGAGATGTGCAGGAGGCAGCTGATCGATGTTTCTAACTCTCTATCTCTCTCCCTTCCTCTCTGTAAAAAATCAATAAAATATATTTTTTTAAAAAAAGGGTCCAAAGCGATCAGTCAGTAAGAAATGTTACCTTTATTGACCTTTTGCTCCTTATATACCTGAAAGATGGTTGCCAATTTCATCAATTTATAGGCATTTTGCACTTGAGCATTATCATAATCCTTACCATTTGTTTTAAGAAATGAGAAAAAAAAGTAAGTGATAAAAATTCTTAGTTTTTTTTTTTGGCTTCACAAATCTAGTTTTAATTTGGCAAAATCATATTTCCAAAGTCTTTCAATAACAGAAACATAAATTCAGTACTTTTTCCCAACTACTAGTCTTTATCAACAATATCCAACAGCCTCATCCTTACTCCCTAAACCTGTGAATAAATCATTAAGATTTGTTGTCTGTCACTGCATTGTGCAAAAATGACAGGGTGGATTTTACCAAATTTGGAACAGCTGGAACTGAAGTACAACAAGAGGCCCACATGAATGCTAATTTTGGAGAGATATGCAATATGAATTTGGATGCTTTGAACAGAACAAACGAATAGTTTTCAAATTTGAAATTCAAATCAAAAGTCACAGTGCAGATGGTTGAAATTACAAAAGTGAGATTGGCAATTGGACTGCCTCTCACCTGGGCAGCTCTCTATAGTGTGAAATAGAGTGAGTAATACTAGAGATTTGGTTATTTAATTATGTTCAGAGATTTCCCAAGCAACTTTTAAAAA
>NW_005368827.1:1904736-1947125 GCF_000412655.1 Myotis brandtii
GGGATGGAGCCTGCAACCTAGGCATGTGCCCTGACCGGGAATTGACCCTGACCTCCTTGTTCATAGGTTGACATTCAACCACCAAGCCACTTTGGCTGGGCTTCCAAGGAACTCTTATGGTATAGTTAGCAAAATTTCTTTCTCTGTTCATAAAATGAAGAATTAAACAGGAAATTTGTTATTTACTTGGATGAAGACATTTCTCAAATACTCCCTAAATCTCTGGCACTCAGAATGGATGTTAGCAGGCAAGGTTCACAAAGACTGGGAAGGACCATATTAAATGACTGCCTCCTTGGAGGTGATGGTAAAAAAAAAATCTGTGGGTTAATGTTTCAACCATTTCCAAACTCATGTGCTATATATTTCATTGGCAAACCCTGGGATGTCCACATGAGCCTTGCTTTCATATCCTTTACACAAAGAATTAAGCCACAGCTTGTGAAATTTATCTTATTTATCTTCTTTCAATCATCTGATAAATTTAAACATACAGATGGGGACAAGTTATGTTATGAAATAGAAATAAATAGAATTACCATTCTTCTGCTCATGTCCGTCTGAAATGTGAGAAAAGTATTGTGTCTGGAGACTTTCTTTTCTATCACCATATTTTTATATCAGTCACATGACAAGGTTATTTAAAGACAATGCTTCATAAATCTCACTATAAGAGCAACGCTGATAACATGTAAATGCTTACATTTTAAAACCAAATAGTAAAATTGAGTAATCTTACTTCCCTCTAGTCTCTTCTGATTTATAAGCTCTCTGCATTCTTAAGCCTTACAAATGTTCAGCTGTTTAGTTGCTCTGATTTATAAGCTCTCTGAGAGGGTCAGCATTCTTAAGCCTTACAAATGTTCAGCTGTTTAGTTGAAAACAAATACCGTAGTAAAAAGCCATTTCTATAGATACTCTCTGCTTTTCTTTGAGAGAAATTATAATTAGGGAAATTAATTTTCTTTCAGAATAGTAAAAGGTAGATTTTTAAAACTGGAAGTAACCCTGGAGATCATCCTGTTTGTACCCACCATTTCAGATCAGAAAACCAAAATTTAAAGAACTTGAGTAAATTGCACAATAATATATTAATCAGATTACAGGTGTGTATTACTGGGACTGGATTCCAAAACTTAACTGCCAGATGCTTTCCATTAGACTTTGTTCCTCTATTTCAGAAGCATTCTAAAATTATTTCCTTTAAGGACCTATCACTTTCCTAGGTTTTACCTACCATTCCTCTCAATGACTGGAAGATAAACGAGATTAGTTATACTGACCGAAAGGGACTAATAAAAGTTGGGATTCATGGGATACCTATTTCTAGCCACAGCCATCCACTCCACAGACACGCACAGCAAAAACTCTGACCTTCCTTGCTTCCTCCCTTCTTCCTTCTTTTTCTCCTTTCTTCTCTCCACGTCTCTCTTTTCATTCCTTTCAAATTTTCTCTCCATTTCTTTTACCTTTTCTTATTATGTACTAAAATATGAAGTCAAGACATATTCTATGTTCCTATGGAATTAAGAGTCCCTTAGAAGTTTTACTAGAAAAATAACTGTGGATCAAATAGTAGAAATATTGTAATATTTTTATGGGTTTAATTAATTTTTATTATTGTTATTTTTTTCATCTTTACTGAGGTATAATTGATATCTAAAATTATAAGATATTTAAAGTGTACATCACAGTGATTTGATATACATATACATGGTGCAGCTAATTAATTAATACATTTATCTCCTCACATATTTATTGTTTTTTTAATTCCTTATATAAGTGAAAGACAGTATCTGTCTTTCCCTGTCTGTCTCACTTAGCACAATGCCCTGTTGTCCCATCTTTGTTGTCACCAATGGTAGAATTTCCTTCTTTCTCATGTCTAAATAATATTTCATTGAGTATTTATTTCACATCTTCTTTATCCATTTATTCATCGAGGGATGCTTAGATTATTTCTATATTTTAAATCTCAGGCATAGGAATTACTGTCCTTTCATTTTTTAGCTTTCTTGAACAAGTGATATCTCCTTTCTACATATTAGTTTTATTATACACTAGAGGCCCGGTGCACAAAATCATGCATGGGTGGGGTCCCTCTGGGTGGCCTGCAGGGATCGGGCCGAAACTCGCAGTCTAAAGCTGCCTGCATCTCCTATGTGCAGCTCCTGCTCATCCTGGCCCCACTGTGCCTGCCGCAGGCTCGCGCCCAATCAGTCCTGATCAGGAGAGGCTCATGCTGTGCCACAGCAGTGCTCGCCAGCC
This sequence comes from Myotis brandtii, assembly GCF_000412655.1. NCBI lineage: Eukaryota > Metazoa > Chordata > Mammalia > Chiroptera > Vespertilionidae > Myotis > Myotis brandtii. Next base: position 1,907,005 of record NW_005368827.1, read on the forward strand.
ATGAGCCCTGTGTCTGGTGCCCTCCCAAGGGGAGTGGCCTGCGGGATTAGGCTGAAACTAGCTCTCTGACATCTCCTGGGGGGTCCCAGTTTGTGAGAGGGCACAGGCCAGGCTGAGGGACCCCACTGGTGCACGATTGGGCCAGGGAGGGGTAGCAGGAGGGCTCCAGGGCATGTCTGGCTTGTCTCACTCAGTCCTGATTGGCTGGACCCCAGCAGCAAGCTAACCTACTGATCAGAGCATCTGCACCCTGGTGGTGCACATCATAGTGACTGGTCGACCAGTTGACTGTCTGCCCCCTGGTGGTCAGTGCATGTCATAGCGAGCGGTTGAGCAGTCTTAGCATATCATTAGCATATTACACTTTGATTGGTTGTTCGGTTGTTCTGCCATTTAGTCTATTTGCATATTACCCTTTTATTATTTTGGATAAATGAATATGAGGACTCTGACCTATTCACATTGTGATTAATTAATACACCCTGGAATCTATGAAATTTGGTAGTTTATTTTTACTTCAATAGTTTATTGTTCTTCACAAATACCTGAAAATATTATTTTTGCATATCTGGCCACATTAACTAGAAAAAATATTAAGAAGTATAGACTCTAAAGAGATATTAACAATACAGAAGAAGGGAAGTATGCTTTCCCCCCCATTTTTTTTTCCTGCAGAGGCATATTCTACATGATTGCTGAGAGAAAGGATTTTTATTCATACATTGAAGTAAACATTTTGAAATTTTGACACAGCTGTTTCTATGGCCCATGGGTTTCCTGGGTGGTCGGTCACTGAAATTCTCAGGACACAACTATGCACCTGCTCCTGTTCTTCAATTCTGATCAGTGGAAACAAAGAATCATTCTACATTCTCAGAAATGCTGGAGCCCAAATGGGAAACCTTTCTATTTACATTTACTGTGCCAGAATGTGAGTGCAGTTAAGGCCAGAGGAATACAATACATTTTATTGGAAGACAATTTAGTGCAGAGGAAAACTGAATTCGGAGATCTCAGTTCACACCCCAGTTCTTCCGTATCCTCCCAGTATGCATTTAGGTAAACTCATGTACCCTCTCTGAGTGTCAGGTCATCCTATGAAAATAGTATCTGTCTCACAAGATAGGTTTGGTATTAAATAAAAGAGTATAGAAGTAAAATTCTCAGCACAGCACTTACAAAGTATTCAACAATGCAGTTCTCCCATCATTCCCTTCTCTCATCTTTTTACACTAAACTTCGACCTGGATGGTACATCCTTGATATGTCCTAATGAGTCCTTTCTTACACCCCATAGAATACATAGTTCTGATTATCATTAATTACTAAGTAGAGCAGTGAAGGAAGAAAGACATAGCTATAATGCAGAGGGGGAAAATAACAACAAAAAGTCAGTCAGAAGATCTTGGGCGCAGAGTAAAGAATGCTGCTTTTGCTAGAGCTTTTCCAGTCTGATGGAAAGATAGCGTTTCTTATGTAAAACGGAGATATTTGCATTATTTTAATGATCCATATTTTCATTAAATGAAAATTTCATTAGCAAAAGAAGGTGACCTATTAATACTGCAAATATAGAGAAATAAAGAAACTTCATGTTTTGACACGTGCTACATTAATAATACAACACCACATTCCCACACTTTGATAAGAGTTTTCCCTTATGATTTTAACATAAAACAAATGAGGTTGGACTAAAGGAAGAACACATCCTTATCTTAAAAATATTTGAACAGTGTTGTAGAGTGCACATTGCAGACTCTTTTTGAGCTCGTCCTGACCTTTGTTTTAGATCTCCAAGGAATTAAATGAGACATCAATTTAAATATTGGTGTATGTGATAAATATGAACATGTTTTATCAAAGCAAACATATCTTATAATAAATAAGATATATATTACTAATCCTAGAATATTAAAACTGGTTTCTATTGTTCCACAAAACTTGGGTATTTAATTACTAGCTTTAATCTCAAAAGCCTGTTTTAAATGAATTAAAATGCAATTTGATTCTCCAGCACAAACAACCCTCTAACTTCTTTAGTCATTTACAATAATTATATGATTCATCATTTACAGATAAGGCCACACAGATTTTTCTCATACTTGATTGCTTACCTGAAACATATTTTTGTTGTTGGTGGTCGTGTGATTGCTGCTTAAACAAAGCATTGAAATTCTATAACTTACAGTCTCTTGCTTACTATTGACATTTAGGTTATTTTCTTGTTGACAACTGTTTTCATTTGGAAATTCTGAAAGCTACCTAAGCTAAGGTTATATGCTTATATTAAATCAGATCAACTATTTAGGCACTTTAGATTAAGGCAATATTGTAATGCACTTCTTGATAGTCATGTTCTTTCTCTCTTGTAAACTCACTGGTTGTTATAAAGTCCTGAGGGTTCCACCATGCCAACATTTGTCGAACTTTCATGATACTGAGAAGTGTTGTAGTGTAGTAGGGAGAAAATGAAATCTGATGTCAGATAGGTTTAGGTTTGATTGAGAGCTTGTTGATGCTTCTGGATGTTTCTTTAGATGCTTCTATATGACTCAGTTTCACATCCATTAAATGGGGAAAATTGGTGCCCAGCCATACTGTTGACATGATGATTTGATGATATAATAGACAATGGAATACAAAAATTGACACATAGATATACAAATAAAATTTCAAGCTGAATTTAGATTATTCTGATCTCAGCTCACATGCTTTCTTCTCAGTCAGGCTTTCCCTGACCATTTAACTAAAGGAGCCACTTTGGCATTCTTCTTACCAGTCTTTAGTTTTGTCTTAATACTGATAATCATCAGAAATTATGTCACATGTTTACTTTATAATTGTTTCCCCACCAGAACATAAACTTATTGAGGACAATGAATGTATAATTTGTCCGCCACTATTCTCAGTGCATATTCATTCAATAAAGATTTGTTGAGTGAATTTATAGCTGAATACCTAACTGATACAAAGCACCATGTTTGGTGCTGCAGGAGTTTAAATATGAATATTTAAACTAAACATATAAAATTTTAAACTAAGTATATAAATATTTAAACCAAAGCTAAAAGTGGCTTCTAATCTAGTAGGCAGTATAGGACAAGTGAAACAAATAAAATACGAGTAAGTTAAGCTCACTACGATACTTAAGGTACAAAAAAATGATGGAGCTGAATACACAGGAGAGAGAACAGGAATAGGAAGGTATCCTATATAATAAAAGGGTAATACGCAAATTGACCCTAATGGCAAAATAACCAGGAACAACCAGTTGCTATGATGCACACTGACCACCAGGGGGCAGATGCTTAATGCAGGAGCTGCCCCCTGGTGGTCAGTGCACTTCCACAAGGGGAGCGCTGCTCAGCCAGAAGCCAGCTCATGACTGGCCAGCGCAGCGGCAGTGGCGGGAGCCTCTCCCACCTCCACGGCAGCGCTAAGGATGTCCAACTGACGGATGTCCCTAGGGGGAGCGGGCCTAAGCCGTCAGTTGGACACCCCCTGAGGGGTCCCAGACTGCCAGAGGGTGCAGGCAGGGCTGAGGGAACCCCCCCTCGAGTGCACAAATTTTCGTGCACCAGGCCTATAGTATTCAATAAAAAAGAACCATTTATTACACTTTATGATGAGTGATATCAGGATGCTATTACTGGAGAATAGGCTTCTGTTTCTTCAACTTTGTTCTGGAGACTAGCAACTGGTCGTGGCTATAGTCTTTAAGAGAATGCTTCAATTGTGTGTTTTTATTTCTGTTGTATTCTCAAAATTAACATAATTTTATTTCAAGTTATTTGCATGGTCATGTATAGCCAAGAATTTAAACATGATTTCAGTAGCTGAAATTTTATTTGCATTTATGATAACACTAGAGGCCCGGTGCACAGATTCATGCACCGGTGGGGTCCCTCGGCCTGGCCTGCAGGGATCGGGCAGAAACTGGCAGTCCAGCATCCCCCAAGGGGTCCCAGAGTGTGAGAAGACACTCTGCAAAGTTGCTGTTACTCGGCAGCTCCTGCATTGAGCGTCTGCTCCCTGGTGGTCATTGAGCATCATAGCTAATGGCTGGCCGGCCGTTTCGCCAGTTGCTTAGGCTTTTATATATATAAATGGGCATCCAACGTTAGTATATTAATTTGTGGGTGAATGAGAAATCTACAGCAGTGGAGCTAATGGGTAAACAATCCACATTACCCAAGTTGGGTTCCAGGTAAGTTTCCATGGAGAAATAAGGAAAATGTGAAGTAGGATGTGCTTACAAACTCAAGAGAATTTATATTATGGTACTTGATTCATAATCTCATCTCCAGGTGAGGTTTTGTTTAAGCAACATATTATCATTTTGCATATTTTGTTAGTATAATTTTAAAAGTTTTATTTTGTCCTTTAGTTTATATTACTTTGCAATTGTGGGATGATTATGATTGGATAGCTATCAACATAGGCATTTTGTATGTAGGTTTGTAGATGTTTAAGTTACAGTTAAGGTACAATATGAAATCATAATGTAGGTTAATATTAGGAGTCTGTAAGTTTGTTTTTCTGTTTAAATAATTTTATACATTTATAACATTTGAAAAATAATGGTAAGATGCTTCTAATTGGCCCTCTCTTACTTTGTTCTATTACAATGTTTGAGTGTCTACATGTCAATAGTGAAAACTCTCTCAGTGGCTGTTGGGAAGAGAATGGGGTAAGACCTAGTCAGACAATGGAGAAGTCTTGATTGATGGCCAGCTCTAGAGACTGTGGGAATGGTCACACCATTTGCAAAAATACTATAAGTACCATGTTGGCTAAGTTAAGCTAATTAATTCTGTTTGGTACATGTTGAGTGTGAGGCCCTAGCAGGTATTTGTGAAGAGTAGGCAGTTGTGGTTGTCGCAATAGATGAACTTGGACCAAAGGTTAGGGCGTTGTTTCTTATCTCCATTCCAGGTCAGTAGATGAACTTGGACCAAAGGCAGAACTTGATAAAAACTGCAGTTAAGGGTGTGAATGAGAAAAGGGGAAAAAAAGCAACACAAATTACCAGACATTTCTAATTCATAATTTTTATCCACTTTATATAAATTTTTAAATAATACAATTTTATTTTTTAGAGTACAAAATAAAACCTGTTTCTCTAGAAGATAGCAGGGAGAAGAACTGTGTGGTATAGAAAGTGATATTTGAAATGGTAAGGAAATAATGAGTAAAAGAGAGCAACAGAGAATGTACCAAGGACATGTATACCTCATAGACTGATCCTGGGTCAGCCTTTATTTACCATGGAGATTTATTTTTGGTAGAATGTAAAGAATATTTTTCATATTAGGTGGATGTGGAAATCGAATGTTATAATATATATTAAAATGCTCTGAAAAATCATAATTATGCTAGAAATGTTTGCTATAATTTTCTCTAGGCTAGCTTCTTAAATTGATATATTGCCAGGAAACATTTTTCTTAGTGTTTCACTATTTTTATTTGTGTTTCTATTTTTACCATCTAACTATTATTTTTTAACATTTAATATTCATGAATGTCAGGAATACTCTATACCTTCTGCTTTTATCATATAGATGACACATTGTGCGTTACACAGCATGATGAAGCCATTTACTTCGTTAACTAGAAAAGTGGCTCAAGTTTGAAATATAGATAATTTTCAAATGGTAAGAGGAAGAACAGTAAAATTAAATTGCTCCTTTTTATCTTCTTAAAAGATCGAACTCAGAATTTCTAGAAAACTTAAGGAATTAAATAATTTATTGGCTTTGAATTTTTACAGCCAAGATAAATAATCCCATCAATATGGTAGAATTATATAAGAATTTGGCATATATTGAATATAAAATCTTAAAGTATAGTGAATATAGCCTTATTGGAGAAATAACTAACTTTTGGAACAGTGGCAAAAAAGGGTGCACAATTACAACAGGTACCTTATTTTCAAAATATCATCTAAATTTATTTTTAAATTTTACAGTTTCTTATTCCCACACTAAAATGTATATGGAGATTTGTAACTAAAATTCTCAGCAGGCATCAGTATGCAGAATAAATTGAGTAATGGGCTAACATATGGGACTAAGGCATTATTAAAGGGTGAGAGTGCTGGTTTCAAGATATGTATGATATATGAATAAAACTGTTTATTTGCTTTTAAGAAAACAAATATATAAATAAGAAACAGCTTACTTGGCATTTAGCTTTAAATTATAATATTGTGAAGCAGTATATTTTTATACTAATATGAAAAGGATGGTTAAGCACTACACATTGCAAGTGAGAGGAATGTAGAAAAAAAAAAGAATCTCACTCAAAACATCTGCCAATTTCGCTTTTCCACCATTGTGGTTTAGAAGTAATATCCAATCTGAAAATATACTTTCAAAATCTTCCACTACTAGTTCCCCACCCCTACACAAGTTATAAACTACATTGGCAAACTATTTGAGGAGAATATTTTGCACTTCTTTTCCTAAGTTATTAATATTTTTCATGAGTTAAGAGAAAACCAAAAGATAATTGTATTTTCTGTGATCTTTATTTTAAATGTGAATGTAGTGACTTTTTTGTGGCCCTAGAATACTGAGGTGATGGCACAGTAACTTCAGTCGGCTCCCAGAATATTTTCCAGAGGTAGAGATATAAGAGGAAGAGAGTGTGGATGAGGTTACTATTCCTGTCAGAGCCCAGGAAGTAGTGCAACATATTTCAAAGAAGTAAGCTGACAAACAAAAACAATGTAAAACAACACAGCATAGTAAATATTAGGAATGTTTAAAGGGAAAATGATAGTTTGAGGAAGAAAATCCATTTCAGAAAGATTTTATTAGTTTTTATTTAGTCTCTTAAAGTAAGCTCAAGGATATGGGAGGGTTTGAAAAGCAAAAATGAAAGACTTAAATTGAAGCAAATAGATTAAATTAACACTAAGGAGGGGGAAAGAGAAAGTTATCTTGAATGACTGATTGCTCTGCTAGAAATTATTCTGGAAGCTGTTTCTGATATTCTCTCTTCTTCTATCTGCTCATATTCTGCCTAGTTGCTTGTCCACCTCTGCTTACCACCTTTTGGCTATTTCTCCTATTTCTACTGTTTTATGGAGGAAGAAAAGGAGATGTGTTGTGTAATTTACCCTTGGGTTTGTCTATGGCTGCATCTGCTTCTATATTTGCATTTCACCACCTTTTGGCTATTTCTCCTGTTTCTACTGTTTTATGGAGAAAGAAAAGGAGATGTGTGTGTAATTTACCCTTGAGTTTGTCTATGGCTGCATCTGCTTCTATATTTGCATTTGATTCTATATCTATGTTGGATTTATCTTTATATATCTGAATTGATGTCAGTGTGAATTCATTCATTCAACTAGCATTTATTAAATCACTTGGGTCAGGCAGGGTACTTATCATTTAAGATGCAATTAAGAAATAAAGGCTCTCTTACTTTTTGAGACAGCCTGGAGGGACATGGAGAATATTATACTAAGCGACATAAGGCAGTCAGAGAGAGACAAGTATCACATGATCTCACTCATATGTGGAATCTAAAGAACAAAATTAATTGATGAAGAAATAGATCCAGAGACATAGAAGCATGGAACAGAGTGTCGAATCTCAGGTAGAAGGCTGGGGCAAGGCAAGCAGTGCCCATTGCCTCGCCAGAGCCCTTGCCCGCCCACCGGAGACACGTGCCAATTCGCATGGGCTGGGGCGAAGGCAAGCAGTGCGGATCGTCACGCCTGAGCCTTCACCTGCCCAAGAGAGACATGTCCCAATGCGATCCGGGGTCGGTCGGGGGCTGGGGCGAATGCAAGCAGTGCAGATGAGTCGCTGGAGCCCTCGCTTGCCCACCGGTGGGCGGGCAAAAGTATCACATGATCTCACTCATATGTGGAATCTAAAGAACAAAATTAATTGATGAAGAAATAGATCCAGAGACATAGAAGCATGGAACAGAGTGTCGAATCTCAGGTAGAAGGCACGTGTGGGTGAGTGGGTGGGAAGAGATTAACCAAAGAACTTGTATGTGTATATGCATAACCCATGGACATAGACAATAAAGTGGTGAAGGCCTGGGGGGATGGGGGTGGAAGAGATCAATGGGAAAAAAGGGGGCATCTGTAATACTTTAAACAATAAAGATACATTAAAAAAAAAGAAGTGGTTTGTAACCTTAAGGTATTTACGGGATAGAAAGCATAAATAGATATATAAATAAATATATGCTATAAATTATGGAATTCTGTAGGATGAAAATCTATAGAAATCACACTGTGGATGCAAAAAAAAAATGGTGAATTCTACATGAGAGTTGGGTTAAAAAAATTAAGGAAAGCTACCCAAAAAGTCTGAGTAACAACTTGACAATCAAAATATGATGCACACTTTTTTTCCTGACTAACCTACATATAAGATACTGTGGCATGATAAGGATATAGCTAAAATTAGAGCTAGGGCTTAAATTGGGTTACCTTCTTTGCTCATTTCTAACTATATTTCAAAGTGATAGCTTGCCCCCAAATTCAATCAATGTTTTATTTTATTATATTTATTCCTGTGGGTCAGATATTGTGGTTGGAAATAAAAAGACTAAAAAATATTGATTTTTATCAAGGGTTTCAAGTATAGTATGGAAGTTCTGTGTACAAATAATAACTTAGGTTTAGTTTCATGGTTAATAATACAAATAGCACAAAATGAGAAATGGTTCATTTTCCTCTGGGGCAGGGAAAAGGAATAGAGTAACATTTAAGGTAGACTTTACAGCAGCAGATGAAAAGTCTTTTCCTGTGAAAGGGCACAGAGAGTTCCAGATCCAGGTAAGTCTGAAGATGTAGGTCAGGACTGGCTAGTGTGTGAAGGCCTTACATAATGTCAAGGAACTTGAACTTCACCTGGTAAAAAAAATAAGACTTGTTTGCAAGGTTGTTTCATCAGACTTTGTTTTTAAAGTCTGAAAGTGATTTGCATTTTCTAAAATGTGGAGGGAAAAGAATGGAGGAAAGAAATCTAGTTAGGATTCTACAAAACTAGTTAGGAAAACCTGCAGTATTACAATTATATAATAATGAAAGCCTAGATAATATTGCGGGAAAGATGGAAACGTTAACTGGAAGAGAAGAAATAATGAAAGTTGACTTTCACAGTTCTAGCCAGTGATCAAGCAATATCTACTGCAGGAAGAAGCAGTTTAGGGTAGAAAAATAACTCTAGTTTCATGGCTATTACATAATAGACCATGTGGTAAGTGGTTTATATATAAATAAATAATCTAAAAATATAGAGAATAATTTTCCCGTTTCCCATACAACCAACTGGGATTTAAGCCCAAGCCACTGTCTTCAAATTCTTCTTACATATTATATTTAAGGAAATTATAAAACAAGAGGCCCAGTGCATGAAATTCATGCACGGATAGGGTTCCTTAGGCCTGGCTGGCAATCAGGGTCGATCTGGGCCTTCCGACTGCCAGCTTGGGCCTTCCTTCATTTCACACTGTCCCCTGGTGGTCAGCACACGTCATGATGAGTGGTCGAACTTCTGGTCAGTCGAACTCCTGATTGGTCGAATTCCCGAGGGGGCGATTTGCATATTAGGCTTTTATTATATAGGATTGTAAACTTGAACAAAATGCCAGGTTTAGAACATTGAAATGGAGAGCAATATTTTATTTTTCAGCAGGAACTTCAAAATGTACCTAAGTCAGCAAAATAGGTGCTATTTTGAAAAAAGTCAAATTTGTTTAGTAGTGAGATATACTCTCTATTCTAATTTGCATTATATTTCCCTTTATTTGCTATGTTTTGTGTACTCTGTGTTTTCCCATTTAAAAAAATTATAAGGAAAGAAATCTAATTCTTCAGTGAATAGTAACATAGATAAAGACTGGACCACTTGGTTTTGTGAGGAAAGACCTAAAATTTTTGTATTCATTTTTGAGAAGTAGCATCTGGGGATTGATCACTGATTGTTTTAAAACACTTGGATGGTTGCCAGGTGAAATATATTTAATGGTGGTTCTCCATTATGAATGTAGGAATCTCCATGAGAAAGCACAAATAAAAAAGAAGTAGCTTCCCGCTGTCTAGATTTGTTTAACAAACTTTTAGCCTAAATGTTGGATCAGAGGACCAATTTAAGATCCCTTCCAGCTATACAAGAAACTTTTTACTATAGGATTGCAAGAATAGAATTTCTTCATTTCTGAGCAGCAATTTTTGCATTTTATATAAATGGAAGATTTTTTGATAGACTATACTTTTCTTTTGCCAATATCTAAGAAGCTTTGGTATATATTTGTAAACACAACAAATGTAATTCAAGAAGGTTGCAAAAAATGAAAAACATTTATTACTGGGAGATATTTTTCATATGTGGTATTTGTTTTTACATAGTTTAGGCAAATTCTATTTTAGATGAAAAAAGAAAACACTTAAGGTAATTGACATTATATTTACATAACACCTTCAGTTAAGATACCTAGGTATTTCATGCTATAGCTACAGGTGACCTATTTTGTTTCCAATGAACTGACTTAATTTATGTTTTAAAGTATAATTATTAGTCGTTTTTACTTTCAAGATAAATTCATTAACAGGAAGATCCTTTATTTTGCCAATTTTGTTGAATGCAAATTCTTTTCACATTTTCTTTTTTTTAAATATTTTTTTAAAATTTATTTCAGAGATGAAGGGAGAGGGAGAGAGAGAGAGAAACATCATTGATGAGAGAGAGACATTGATCGGCTGCCTCCTGCATGCCCCACACTGAGATTGAGCCTGCAAGGAAGACTTGTGGCCTGACTGGGAATTGAACCTTTACCTCTTGGTTCATTAGGTTGACGCTCAATCACTGAGCCACGCTGGCCAGGCTCTATCCACATTTTCTTTAGTCATTATTCAACACATATTTATGAAATAATTATTCTATACCAAGAACTAATATTATAATTGCCTGCTACTAGAAATCCATGTGATTCTGTCTTCATCCGCTCAATACTATGGCCAGGGTAATTTCCTAACCTCTGCAAACCTCTGCTCTTCCAAGGTGGAGAATGGAGGTGGTGACATAGATTTGTTCTAAGAATGTTGCTTTAGTTGCACATCACAAAATATCTGACATAAAGTCAGCCATGTTTTAAAATTTTCACCTTTGGAAATCATTCCCACAAAGCATTCATGAGTTTAGTGTATTTTATTGAAATTTGGGGGCCACAGTGCCTTTGCCTTGGCTTTCTCCCCATTAGCCTCTGCTAGCACCCCACTCCAGGCTTATATTTACACAACTCTTCTAATTGTTAGGCCAAACAGGTGATTGCTTCTTAATTTTATTTTCCAAATTTGGACATTTTACCCAGTTAAAGTCTTGACAAAAATGATTCACTGTTCTGTGGAAGCCATTGTCTTTATAAACAGAATTTTACAAATCTGTTATAGCCAGTTCTTTCAAAATTCAAATTCTTAATGAATTGCTATGCTTGAGTGATCTTTGGAAGCTGTGAGCAGCTGCCTCACATTTAGAAGCACTTCCCTAACTTCGTACAAACCTGCCAAATAGATGGAAGATAAGGTCTACCTCCACTTTCTCCGTAGTACCTCCACTCAGGCTTGCCTGCGTAACAGGAATACAAAGACTTTGGTAATTTTTTTTCATCATTAGAGAATTGCAATTCATTCTTAATGGATTACATATTAGATTACATGTGTTTGTATAAATTTATGCATGTCCTTCTTGAGGAGGTCTGGCTGCCACAGAGATTAAAACCGTTGGACCCAGGTTTTAACCACTGAACCACACTGGCCAGGCTCTTTTTTTGTTTTTTATTGAAATTGATTTCTAATTTTATATCCTTGTGATCAGAGAAGATGCTTAATATGATTTTAATTTTCTTGAATTTATTAAGACTAATTTTGTGTCCTTGAAAATGTTCCATTGGCACTTGAAAAGAATATATAGTCTGCTGCTGTGGGATGAAATATTCTGCAGATATCAATTAAATCTATCTGGTGCAGTGTGTCGTTAAAGTTCACTGTTGTCTTGTTGATTTTTTGTCCTGAAGATATATCCATTGATGTCAATGAGGTGTTAAAATCCCCTCCTATGACTACTATAATTTAGCTGTAAATCCATTTTGGTTCCAAGAGGAGGTGTGGCTATTCCACAGCCATTGTAGAATCTGCTGGGCTCAATTTTTTTTCCAGCTTTTTATCTCTATCAGTCAAAAGAAAAAATCTAAGATATATTTGAATAAAGAAAAGATTAGCTTAGACAATACATTTTAAAAGTCTTTTAGAGAGGAAAATAATTCCATATTTTTAAAATTTTTATAATTCATTTTATTTACATAGAATTCATATCCAGGTGTGGTTTTTTTTTCAGATTTAAAAAAACAACAACTAGGTCTTTTCCAATTTTCTTACTTATAAGACTGTGGCATCCATATTTTTAAAAACTAAGGATAAAGAGCATGTTTTAGTTAATATTCCAACTGATGGGCAGTGGATTAGTTTATCTTTCCTGCAAATTGAACTTCAACAGATGTGTAATGCAGGTGTAACTCATCAATACTAGATGATACACTGACTTTTAATTTTCATTTAATGTCTTGATTGCTTACCAGTTAGTCGTGTGGTGTTAGAAAAATTTTGAAATGCAACCTAATAGTTGTTAATTAGAAATAAACCATCACATTTTAACAAGACTTATAATACCCTTTCCTGATGAAATGGAAATTGCTTTTTTTCTTTACTTTTGTTATACAAAATTGAGCTGAGATTTGGATGATTAGAGATTACCAGCCACAATTATGATGATGTTCTGATTTAACATTTTTCTCTTTGTGAGATAGTGGAAACTTGTTATTGCATTTTAAAAATATAAGTGCTTCTTTGATGTTTATATGATGAGTATCAGTTATGATTGATACTTAGAAATTAGTTCCCTGAAAGGTTTACATGAATGTAACATAATTGCATTTTTTGTGCCAATTGATTTTATTGCTGTGTTTAATGGTTTGTTGCATACTTTGCAAGATAATGAATTTCATTTTCTTGTATTATCCTATAAATAACCTGGACATTTTTTTAATTACAATAATCATAGTAGCTGTCTTAACTCTTGCAAACAGGTACTGCTCAATGCATTTGAGAATTGGAATATTCAAGCTAAATCAAGTAAGACATTATGGAACTAGATAGGTAGATAAATAAATATATAAAGACATATATCTCTTTCTATACACATATATTCAAAATATTTTTAATATTTTATACCTGTTAGATAATGTTCTCTTCTACTTGTGTTTACTGCTAAATTTGTATATTTTCCTGACTTGGGATGCCATTTCACATTAGCCTCTTCATTAATTTTTATCAGTTCATTTGATAAGGACAGCACTCCACACAGATTTTTCACATGAGACAAAAACTTCAATTTAAATAAGCAGCCCACTGACACTCAACTATGATGGATTCATACAGTTTGTGTTGATGTCTAACTTTAGGAGACATTTTTTCTTGGACTTGGAAACTGTACTGAGACTTTGCAACATGTATATACACTTTAAATGTTTGACTAATATCAGGGGAAATAATACTTTTCTTAATATTTAAAAATATTACAAAAACATTTATCTGTACAAATTGACAACACAACTAAACGGAACAGGCAAAATAGAACTTTGATATTAACAATTAAGGTACATCTTATTATCCTTTTAAACCCCACACTCCTTCATAACTATTATATTGTGAAATGATGATGACAGTCAGTTTTTCAAAAACATACATTGCAGGCATCCCAAGTCTTGCAAAATCTGAGCCTCTCTCAATGTTCACTGGTCTTACTACCAGGATTTGAAGAAAAAGTAGGTTGGTAGAATCTATGAGTTTATTTTTCCATTGTATTTGTTCTTTGGATAGGTGTTAACAATCACCAAAGATATGAATATTCATATAATTAAAAGACATACATATATATATATATATTTTATTAATTTCAGAGAGGAAGAGAGCAGGAGAGATAGATAGAAACATCAATGCTGAAAGAGAATCATTGATCAGCTGCCTCCTGCATGCCCCACACTGGGGGTCGAGCCCACAACCCAGGCATGTGCCCTTGACTGTAATCAAACCCGGGACCCTTCAGTCTGCAGGTTGACACTCTATCCACTGAGCCAAACCGGCTAGGGCAAAGACAAACATATTTTTGATCCATGTTGTTTCTATGGAAGCAACCTATAATTATTCTTTTTTTTCTTATTTTTTGTATGTTCTATAATAGAACAGTTCTATTCTGCTTAAATAGGAATTAAGTAATAAGTCCATCCAGTTATTACATCTTTAACCTTTCTATATGGCAGTGATATATTCATCATTAACTCTGCCCTCATTTTGACCAGAATTATACCTGGAATGTCCTTTTTCTTGTAAAATTTTTGAAAATAGTATGGTCCCGTTTTCTTTTACTATTTTTTCTTTTAATATTTTATTAAAATATTTGATTCATTTATAATTTATTTTTATATACTTTTAGATTTGTTTGTGCCTTTTACTTAATGACTAGCTGGCTAGTGAAACCAATATACTTTATGGGATAATCTTCAAAATTCCCCCTTTACTGTGTATTAGTTTTCATATTTGCATGTGAACCTCTCTCACTTCTGTTCTGTTCCATTAAACTATTTGTTTCTTTCTTCAGTACTAAAATGATCTATTTTAGTTTAATATTTTTAACAAATATTATATTTTAAAAAATTATAATGTCAGGTACTGCATAACTATTTTTATTGCAAAATTATCTTTACTATTCTACTTGTTTTCTTGCCTGTGTCAACACATAATTTAAAACATTATTTATAGGGTGCCCACCCAAAAATGTATATACACACTTTCAATAATTATAAAAGCAGTATTTATTGAAATACGTTTCACTTTCAAAATTGAGCTATCAGCAGTTACAGTGTGTATACATTTTTGGGGACATGCTGTATATATAATTTTTTACAATAAAATATATTTAAAAATTTAACCCCTCTCCCTAACTTTTCAATAAATGTTGAATGTACATTTAAAGACTATTCATTTCAAGGAATGCCTAGTCAATAATTTCCTGTGCCTTAGGATGGAAAGGTATATATTTTATAATTAACCAAAGATCCAATTTTTATGATAAGAACCCATGTAATAAAAATTGCATATTTTTATTTGAAGTCCAATTCAGTGCAAATCAATGCATCTTGTCACACTGTTGGTCACTTTATTCATCATAACTACCTTTTCCAGGACCTGGTTTTAAAAGATTAATTTACTGGTACTTGTCTGATTAGAAGAGGTAAAAAAGAGAATTTTGAGGGCATTCCTACCTGATAAAATTGTGGCTAA
Source organism: Myotis brandtii (assembly GCF_000412655.1). Classification (NCBI taxonomy): domain Eukaryota; kingdom Metazoa; phylum Chordata; class Mammalia; order Chiroptera; family Vespertilionidae; genus Myotis; species Myotis brandtii. The sequence continues at coordinate 1,922,372 of NW_005368827.1, forward strand.
TCCATCAAGTGTGTTGGGGTAGGAGACATAGTGAGTTTTAGGGAGGTTATTTAAAAAGCCTACATTATATGCTATGTCAAATTCAGGAAAATCTACCCAAGATACCCATTCCCACTCTCCTGAACGGAATTGTTAACCAGGAAAATCTAGCAGATTTTAGAATCCATTTATAGGAACAAGGGGCTTTCTATAGAAGTATGTCTATCTGGCAATATCTGGACTAATCCTGGTGAAATGTACTTAGGTGTTGGTACAAACGTCTTATTGCTACCTACTCTTGGGAACTTCATTGGAAAACTAAAACTGAAATAGTCTTGTCCAATTGAAACTGATTTACTGCCTTTCAAGATATCTAAGTAAGGTACTCAAATGGCCACCTGATGTTTTCACTGCTTTATTTGGTATCTATAATTCCTGGAAGAGCTAATTTTATTTGTGCATTGTTAATGGGTTGCATTTCAAACAGTGTTTTGATTTCTCAAACTGGCAAATTTCCACACAGCTATCTACGTTTCTTATTTAGAGGGATAGCTATAGAATAAAGCCTAATATGAGTATTCCTGAGCACACCTACTTGATGTATATCGCTGATGAGAAAGTAACATTTGTGAAAGATCTACAAACTCTATTTGGGAAAAGTAGGGTATGTGTTGTACCTACTTAAGGGAGTTGTGATCATCAGGTGACCAACCTCTTGACTTTGAGTTAGGTATATGGGGGTGGAGGCAAGTGGATTAGATACTGCTTCACCTTATTTTTCCTGCCAAATGTAATAGTGTCTATTTACTATTCACATATTCCTTTATTTGTCTTCCAAACATTTGCCAAATGAATATGTGCTGGTGACTTCCATGCTTTTTTGTCCACGTCTGTGAAGTCTTAAAAAAGGTAGATCAAGGGAATTCAAGTCAATCGGTTAATCAGAATTCATTCCAGGTTCTTTCTACTAACCTCCCACTCCTTGCAAAGGGGTTTTATTGTGAGCACTTAATATTTTATGGGAATACTGTCAGTTCTTACAGAGCTCAAAGGGGTTATATATTTTTCTGACATATGATCATAATTCCCATCAGTATGCTTAATGTCAGCGGCTGTAGGATTCCTTTGATTTTTTTAAAAGAAAAAATAAAATAAAGGATTCCAGGCTCATCAAATAGAATAACTATGCATGATTCAGGAAATTCTTATTACTCTGGGTGAATACTTGGGGACTATTGGGACAAATATGCAATAGATGCCTCTTACTGATTTGCTGGTTAACCTATTTCCCCCCTGCCTATTAAGCTATTCCTGAAATGAGAATTTTTGAGGACTAGTTTTGAATACATACACATACATACTTTATGCCAGAGTAAAACATGCACAATATCCATATGTATATATTACATATATGTATACATTAATATATACTACAGGGTAGGATATTATATTATCTGAAATTGATCATCTATTAAAGGTGAAAGGGGAGTTATAGTTAAAAAGAAGTGAAGGCAAATATTTTATATAAAAGCCTACTTTTCTTTTTGTCATTTTGTAACATGTTTTATATATTGATTAGTGTGAAATATTTTAAATTGTCAACATGTTATTTCCTCAGAAAGGTAATATGAGGCAGTAAGAATAAAATTGAAAAACAAAACAAAAAACAAACAAAATGGAACTAATTGCTAATTCTAAAAAAATACTCAGAATTTGGGAATCATATACTTCTTTTTCATATTTAATGTCTATGTTAAGCCATAAATAGCAGCATAAGTAAGATGTTAAGAAACTAGTGATCATTTCATTGTGAACAACCAAAAAATAAAGAACTATTATCACAATTAGTAGGCTGACAAAGCAAGAGACATGAAATGATTGAGACAAAAATCTCATTATCTGTAGACAGGTGATTATGCACCAAGAAAACCCAAGAGAATACATTGAAAAACTTTTATAATAAATTAGAAAATTTGGTTAAACATTAAACATAGATCTTGTAACTGAATTAATTAAAACAATTGATTCTAGTACATAAATGAATAGTCATATTAGTAGACTAGCCCTCCCAAAACCATATTTTGGTGTGTCAATTTTTTATTATCATGCTTTAAAAATTAATACAATTAAAATGAAGAATACCAACAGCCGTGTGGTGGTTGCCAGAGGAAAGGGGTAAGGGGAGAAAAGGGTCTTAATATAGGGTCTTAATATAGACTGGATAATTCATCCACTTTAGTTAAAGGCCAAATTAGTTTTAAAAAATAATTTTTTTCTATTAAACCAGTGTAAGATTACTAGTAATTACTAGATGTGACTTTGGGTGGTGGGCACGTGGTACAATATACAGATCTTGTAACATAGAAAACCACACATGAAACCTGTATGTTCATGTTGACCAATGTCACCCTGATCAATTTAATAAATAAAATGAAAAGAAATATACCACAAATATTTTTAATTATACCTTTGTAGGAGCTTTGTCACCTAAAACTTATTTTATTATAATCCTCATTTAGTTATATTTATTGAGCACCTATTATGTGCCAGGCACTCGCCTAATCTCCCCTATTGTTATAAAGTTCATGCTGTTCCCTACATTTTTGTATTCCTCATTTTATTTTTAAGATCTTCACTTTTGGCTGGAATTCTCCTGGATAATATGCCATTATGTGCCTATGCATATACCATGTATCATTTATTAATTCCCCTAGTGATGACCACCAAAGTAGAATCTAACTATTCTAACATACATATTGTCATCATGAATATTTTTCTATATGTGGCATGCTCAGATGGTCTGTTTGGTTTTCCTAAGACATATATTTTTTAGAATAGTTTTATAGTTTATATTCCAACATTTTATATTGGGTTTTTTTTTTTTACCAAGTACTCACAAATAGTTGGTATTTGTCATTGACTTTTTGATAGATTTCATTGGCATTGTAAGTAGCATTTTTCTGTAGTAAAAGTAGATCATCTCTTTATATTCGTCTTACTGATTTTACCTCCTCTTTTTATGAATTGGTTATTCATATATTTTGCTCATTTCATATTGACATAACACCTTATTTGGCTGATTTGAAGCGTTCTTTTTATATTGTAAATATAAATCATCCTCTCGTTAGATTTAAAATGTTAAAAATGGCTTTCCCAGTGTTTGTACCTGGCATCACCACATTAAAATCCTAAATTGTACTCAGATATATCAAATAGTTTTCCTTATTGTCACAGAGGCATTCTCTCACATTTTAAACTTCAGTACTTCCACATTTATTTATTTATTTTTAAATATATATTTTTTATTTTTCAATTACAGTAGACCTACAATATTATATTAGGTTCAAGTGTACAACCCAGTAATTGGACATTATATAACTTACTATCCTGATACATCTCATACCCATCTGACACCATACATAGTTATTGCTATACTAGATGCCCAGTGCACGAATTCATGCACATTGAAAGGAAATTAATTAGAAGAAATATTTTAAAGGCCAGGGAGGGACCGTGGGAGGTTGGCTCCAGGGCATGTCCGGCCCATCTTATCCAGTCCCAAGCAGGGTTGATTGTGGCTGGCTGGCCAGGGAGGGACCGTGGTAGTTTGGCCAGCTGGGGAGGGACTGTGGGAGGGCTCCAGGGCGTGTCTGGCCCATCTTGCCCAGTCACGATCAGCTGGACCCCAGCAGCAAGCTAACTTACTGGTTGGGGCATCTGCCCCCCCAGTGGTCAGTGCATGTCATAGCGACTGGTCGAGCAGTCGACCAGTCAACCGATCTATCAGACACTTAGCATATTAGGCTTTTATATATAGACTAGAGGCCCGGTGCACAAAAATTTGTGCACTGGGGGGGAGGGGGTCCCTCAGCCCGGCCTGTGCCCTCTCGCGGTCTGGGACCCCTCAGGAGATAAGGACTTCCTGGCTTAGGCCTGCTCCTGGGTGGCAGAGGGCAGGCCCAATCCCTAGGTGCAGCCCCTGGTCGGGCTCAGAGCAGGGCTGATTAGGGAGTTGGGGCGCCGCCCCCTGTCATGCACAGAGCAGGGTGGATCGGGAGGTTGCGATGCCACCCTCAGTCACGCTCAGGGTGGGGCTGATTGGGGGGTTGGGGCGCCACCCCGTCACGCACAGAGCATGGCCAATCAGGGGGTTGGGGCGCTGCCCCCTGTCACGCACAGAGCAGGGCCAATCAGGGGGTTGGGGTGCTGCCCCCTGTCACGCACAGAGTAGGGCTGATAGGGGAGCTGGGGCACCACCCCCTGTCACACACAGAGCAGGGCGGATCAGGGGGTTGGGGCGCCGCCACTGTCACACTCAGGGCAGGGCCGATGGGGAGGTTATGGCTCTACCCCGTCACACACAGACTGGGGTGCCTGGCCAGCCTGGATGAGGGGATGATGGCTGTTTGCAGCTGGTCACACCCCCTTCAGGGTGGGGGTCCCCACTGGGGTGCCTGGCCAGCCTGGATGAGGGGATGATGGCTGTTTGCAGCTGGTCACACCCCCTTCAGGGTGGGGGTCCCCACTGGGGTGCCTGGCCAGCCTGGATGAGGGGATGATTGCTGTTTGCCGCTGGTCACACCCCCTTCAGGGTGGGGGTCCCCACTGGGGTGCCTGGCCAGTCTGGGTGAGGGGCTGAGGGCTGCTTTCAGGCTGGCGGTTGTTGACTGAAGCTCCCAACCGCTCCTTTTTTTTCTCTTTTTTTATTTTATTCTGGGCCAGCTTTAGCTCTGGCTCTAGCTCTGAGGCTTCGTATCTGGTTTGTTTGCCGTTCTATAATCGAAACAATGTATAACTTCAGCTCTGAGATCCCGGCAGGCTGAAAGCTGGTTTCTGGGGTTTTGTTTAGCTTCTTATTTGCAACATAGTACATTGTTGCTTAGAGTTGCAACTCAGAGGCCGGCAAGTCAGGCGGGGAACGTTGGAGTCTGCAGTCACTGAAGCAAGGAAGCCTCATGTTCGCTTCCAGCTGCCTGGCTGCCGGCCGCCATCTTGGCTGACAGTTAATTTGCATAAGGATATGCTGATTAGCCAATGGGAATGGTAGCGGTCGTACGCCAATTACCATGTTTCTCTTTTATTAGTGTAGATTATTGACTATATTCCCGATGCTATACTTTAAGTCTCCATGACTACTCAGTAACTATCAACTGTACTTCCTAATCCCATTACCTTTTTCATCCCTTCCCTCAACTGTCTGGCAACCGTCAAAATGTTCTCTCTGAGTCTGTTTCTGTTCTGCTTGTTCATTTATTTATTTTTTTAATCTTTATTGTTGAAAGTATTACATATGTCCCCTTTTTCCCCCCATTAACCTCTTCTAGCCTGCCCACCGCTAGCCCCAGGCCTTCACCACCCTTATTCATTTATTTTGCTTTTTAGATTCAATTTGATGGACTTATTGCCATTTTTCATATTTGTATTTATTGCCATTTTTCATAGTTTGATCTTTTTTTAAAATATTTTTTTGACTTTTAGAGAAAGGAAAAGAGAGAGAAAAAAAATCATCAATGTGAGAGCGAAACATTGATTGGCTGCCTCCTCCTTCTCCCTACTGGGAATCCCGCCGGAAACCCATACATGTGCCCTGACTGGGAATCCAACCACAATCTTTCAGTACATGCACAGGAGGACACTGAGCCAACTGAACCATATGGGCCATATTTTGATCTTTTATTTGTCTTCTTCATAAAAAAGATCATTTAACATTTCACGTAATTCTAGTTTTGTGGTGATGACCACCTTTAGCCTTTTCTTGCCTGGGAAGCTCTTAGTATCTTCACATTTAGGTGAGGATTTGGAGCTTCTTATTTTACATGCTGTTGATAGAGAATTTTCTCCACATAGTGAGTCATCTTTTTACCTAATGTGTTTTACTAATTTAACATTTACAAAATAACAGTCTCTTTATCAAATTGTCCATGTATACATGTCTGTTTCTGGGCTTTCTAAACTTTCTATTGTACTATATGGTTTTCTGCGTCTATCCTACAGTCTTTTATTTTCTGTTTTTATTTTACTGTAATTTTTATTTAATTTATTGGGATAATATTGGTTAATAACAGGGGTGGGCAAACTTTTTGACTCGAGGGCCACAATGGGTTCTTAAACTGGACTGGAGGGCCGGAACAAAAGCATGGATGGAGTGTTTGTGTGAACTAATATAAATTCAAAGTAAACATCATTACATAAAAGGGTACGGTCTTTTTTTTTTTTAGTTTTATTCATTTCAAATGGGCCGGATCTGGCCCGCGGGCCGTAGTTTGCCCACGGCTGGTTAATAAAGTTATATAGGCTTCAAGTGTACAATTCTATAATACATCATCTGTTTATTGTATTGTGTATTTACCACCCAAAGTCCAGTCTCCTTCTTTCACCATTTATTCCTTCTTTACCCTCATCCACTGCTACCCAACCCCCCTTCCCCTCTAGTAATCACCATATTGTTGTCTGTATCCACAAGTTTGTTTTTTTAATCTTAATCCCTTCACCTCTATTACCCAGCCTCTCAAGCTCCCTTCCCTCTTTCAATTGCCAGTCTATTCTCTGTCCTATAGTCTTTTCAATACAATGCCCTAGCCAGTGTTGCTCAGTTATGTGCCATCCCATGCACTGAGAGGTTGCCACTTTAATTGCTGGTTAAGGGCACATGTCCAGGTTTCGGGCTTGAATCCCAATGTGGGATGTGCAGGAGGCAGCTGATCAATGCTACACTCTCACATTGATATTTCTCTCTCCTTCTGCCTTCCTCTCTCTCTAAAAATCAATAAACTATTCTTTAAAATACATACATACATACATACATTCATACAATAAGTTTATGATATAGTATTTGGTAGGGAAAAATTACAAATTTTGTCATTTTCAATAGTAGTTTTAGCCATATGTAGACCTATTTGCTTCCATAAAATTTTTGTTGTTAAATCAATTGTCAAGATTAAAACAAAACAAAACACTACTCAGATTTTGAATGAAGCTGAATGGATTTATTAATTGTTTTGATGAGATTTACATTTTCATAGTATTCAACCACATCATTCATGAACAGGTATGTTTTTTGACCTATTCAACACTGTTTAAAAGTTCATTTACTATGGGCTTGTCCATTCATTGTTAGGTTAATCCATATAACACGTGTGTTGTTATGGTAAATGGAATCTTATTTTATATTAACTGTTGTAATTGATTTTGGATGTGATTTTATTTTATAATCTCACAAACTTGCTGAGTTCTCTTATTAATTCTAATAGTTTTTCAAATGTGTTCCCATAAATTTTCTATGCAAATGATCATATAATTTTCAAAATGAAACCAACCCCCAAACTTCTTTCTGTTTTATGCTTATGTCTCTTCTTTCTTTTTCTTGTCTTATAAAGTTAGTTAGAAACCTTAGTAGCCCATGAACATTGATAGTAATAAGAAAAGCCCTCCTCATATTCTCAACCTTCAAAAATATGTGAAAAATATAATCTCTAAGTATAGAATTTGCTATAAAACCTTGTATGTAACATTTTTCTAGTTAAGAAAATTGCTAATTTAATATTTTAAGAAGTTTTTTTGTTATTAGAAGATATTGTGCATTATCAACAACTTTTTATGTCACTCCAGGTGATAATGTAATTGTGCTTTACTTTAGTTCATTAATATAGGTTACATTGATTTATTTTCTGAAATTAAATAACTTGAAGTAAATTTCACTTACTAATATCATATTACTTTAATATATTTTTGGATTAATTATTTTTTACATCTAGAATTTTTATAATTCTGTACATAAATAAAACATAACCATAATTAAACATTTTTGTACTGTTTCCACATGATTTAGATTCAAGGAGCTAGTTTCTCCTTTTAAAAAAATAATTTATTTAATTTAAGAATAACCTGTTCCAAAAACTATTGTAACATGAATTATAACATTTGGGGATTTTGTGATCTGTCATTTCAAATTATTTTATGATTAATGTTCATTTCAATTATTTATTTCTTTTTTGTAATTTATTATATTTTCCTAGAAACATCAATTTTAGCTAGGCTTTCAAATGTGATAATGCATAATTTATTTTATTATTTCATAAAATAAAATGTTTGCAACATTTATAGCTATTCCCTATTTTTTTCCTGTATTTCATACCTTTCTATCTTTCTATATCTAATGTGGAATTGCTTTTCTTAAATCCTATCTTATCCACCGACTTTAGGTCAAAATGACTGGCCTACAGCAGAAATGCCTTGAGTGTTGCAATCTGGTATCAACCACTATCAACCTATCCCTAAGCTCTACAGTTTTACACTTGTATTTTTATAAATGTTAATCCACCCAACAACAGGAAAAACTATGATCTTATAGGAAAATATACAATTTAATACACTAGTTTAAATAAACTGGAATCTACTTTGACATTTCTAAAAACCACCGTGTTGTCTTTTTTTTCTATGCATTCTCTCAATCTTACCTCCATAGAGTTTTGCATTCTTATTTAACCCTACTTCTATTTGCTTTCAGTTTTTAAATTAAGATAATTGACATATTATAAATTGCTGAAGATATTTTATAAGGATAAAGAGAATGCGAGAATTTCGCTGTTTTGCTCCTGTCGATAGGATGGCTCTGGAGATGGAGCCCAAGGACCTGCGGCATCTGCGGGCTTGTTTGTTGTGTTCGCTGGTCAAGACTATAGACCAATTGGAATATGATGGTTGTGACAATTGTGATGCATACCTTCAGATGAAGGGTAACCGAGAGATGGTATACGAGTACACCAGCTCTTCCTTTGATGGAATCATTGCAATGATGAGTCCAGAGGACAGCTGGGTCTCTAAGTGGCAACGAGTCAGTAACTTTAAGTCTGGTGTGTATGCAGTGTCAGTCACTGGTCGCCTGCCCCAAGGAATCGTGAGGAAGCTGAAAAGTCGAGGAGTGGCCTACAAATCCAGAGACACAGCTATAAAGACCTAGCAAGATGTATGGCTGCCAGTGTCTTTGCCACCGCCTCCTGCCTCTGCTTATTTATTGTTGTGAAACTAAATGGACAGAGCTTCAAATACTCCTCACACTCCAATTCTTCTGAGGCTCAGACTGATGAGAGAGCAGTACAGTGTGTTCTTGGGCCATTTTATCTTCTTTGGACTACTAGTTGGGGTAGGAGTGGTGTGGGTTGATGGATTAATAGAGTGAATTGAATGTGGAGTAGGATGTTTTTTTCCACCCACACCTCTGGCTGCCTCCTTGCCTATGGTCAGGACTCTGTATCAAATACCAATAAACGTGAACCCATAGCCCATGAAAAAAAAAAAAAAGAGAATGCAATATTACATTGATAAATGCAGTCATGTATTTCTATATATTAAAAAATGAACCCTGGCCGAACCAGTTTGGCTCAGTGTATAGAGCATCGGCCTGCAGACTGAAGGGTCCCAGGTTCGATTCCAAGGGCATGTACCTTGGTTGGGGGCACATCCCCAGTGGGGGGCGTGCAGGAAACAGCTGATCCATCTCTCTCATCGATGTTTCTGGCTCTCTATCCCTCTCCCTTCTTCTCTGTAAAAAATCAATAAAATATTTTAAAAATGAACTCTAAAGATGAAATATTACTAAAATATTCATTAATGGGTTTTATCACTTTTCCTGGAAATGTATATCATAACAGTGTTGAATTGTTTACATGAAATTTTTGCCATAAATTAATTAAGATCACCTAATTGTGAAGTTGATGAAAGAAAAATATTTAAATAGTGTAAGAAAGGTTAAGTTCTAGATAAGAGAAAAATTCAAAATGTTAAGAAAGTAAGGCAAACATGAAAAAAAAATTGGAAATTCCAGTCTCATTGGAATAAGAATCCATTCCTCTGAATTATTATCATAGAATATAAATGTTGTAGAACATGGTATATGATGAAAGTTTTCTACAAGCAAATATTTGGATTCTGATAATCATTTAGCACCTTAAAAATCTTGGAGTTTCCAATTTGTGTTGTTATATTTTAATAATACAACTTTATAGCAGTTTAGCACAATGAAAAATTTCTCCAATGATATCTGAACTGATAATGTTGGACAAAAAATATTCTAAGACAGGTTTTAGTGTAGGTGATTCTTCTATCCTTTTACCAGATCCATTATAACTTGGTAAGCAAAATGAAGACTTTTTACATTGAATATAAATAAGTTGGCTCATTCACTTATTTATCTGAAATCTATTTATTGCACGCCTACCATACAGACATCAGACACAGTTATAATGGCTGTGTTATCGGTGAAATGACAGCAAGGGTCACTGCTGACACAGGCCTTATAGGTTGGTGAGACAGTCATTTAACAATTAATTACATGCAGGCTTATTTAATTTCAGTTTTGATAGTAGCAAAATTGGAAAGGCTTAGAGTTCTATGAAGGTACATGGGGGTGGGGGTGGTGGCGGGAAGATATCAACTAACTCTGGATGAGCAGTGAATGCTTCCATGAAAGAGGAAAAACTCATCCGGACCTAAAGGATGAGTTGAAGGTAGCCAGGGGTTAGGGTAGGGGGCAGGAGGTAGGAGAATTTTTAGAATTCTCTTTACTGATACCCCCAACTGATTCTGAGAGTAAGGTCAAAATCTAATGAAGACTATTAACTTCTTCCTGGTTCTGGTTTTTTATTGCTCAGAAGTGAGTGGTAAGAGAGGATGTGATTAAATAGGATCTAAGGCAATCTGCAATGAAGGAGTGAATGAAAGCCTTAGGGTCCCCGTTTGTATTGGTAGGTTTAAATTGTCATCCCTGCTGGCTGCTGTTATTGTTCCCTTGGTAAAGCATTCACTGAGTAAATGAGGTGAAGAGCTTACACCATTGCCTGTGGCTGCTCCACCCATACCGCCTGCCTCAGCATGGAGGCCAGTGATGAAAAGGATACGGAAATTGGAAATTTGCTGCTTCCAACCTTGAGAAGGCTCACTGCTATAACGTGCAGTGCGGTGGAATATAGCTTGCCTTCTTGTTAAACTGTTCTACTGGGGAATAATATCTGGTTCAAGCTGTCTCTATATTATCTCTGAAATCTATTCTCATTTACTAACTATAAAAAGGGTTGTAATCAATAGAGAAAAATGTTTCTAATTGTATTATTGAGATCTGCATAGGTTTTGTCTGTAGGTTATTTTTAGTCATTCAAACAAAAGTTTGGCAATTAAGTAGGCCATAGATGAGCTGTGCCCTTATGATATATTCTCACTCAGGGCACAACTTGGTTTGTGATCATACATTTAATTAAAATACAAACATTAGCCCTGGCATTATCTTATGTACAATCTGGTTAAACAATTTCTAAAAGCTTCATTGGGATTACAAAGTGACCTCTGTAAATGAATGAAATTCAGAACAGCACCATTCTATAATAATGATGGATTATATATAAGCAAGTCCTGTTTTATACTTTGTCAAATGCTCGCTTTATTTTGGAGCATTGTACTGTCTGAATATTAGGGCTACAGCTTTGCCACAAAGGACAGTATCAAAGATATTCCAAATACATTTCTAAATATTGCCCAAAATATCAACAAAATATTCATTAAATACATTTTTAAAAAAAGAACAGAAGAAACATGATTAAGGAGCTAAGTTTTTTAATGAGATTTCTAGCTATATATTCAAATAGAGCAAAAGCATTAGAAGAATTGTGGGTCTAATTGATCCTCTTGTTTTAATAATGATTAAAAATTTGAAATAGTTGTTACTATATAAGTCTTTTTAATAATTGTTGTTATTAAGCTATCATATTAGTTTTCAAATGATTTGCATTTGATATTAATTATTTCTGGGATTTTACTTTAAGTATTTAGAGTAACCCTCTAGCAAAATGTGATTAGTAGAAGTGGTCAGAATTAGTCATGTACAAAGACTTTTCTAAATGTATTTGGTGGACCTTTAAATAAGATATGCATTGAAATGGGCAACATATCTTGGTAAAATATCTGAACTTTAGTAAGTGCTGCTCTTTCAGATTGTTTTCATGCATACATGTATTTACTGGTAGTCATTCTATCAGGCATTAATTCCAAAATATTAATTAACTACTTACTTTGTGACATCCATTATATTATGAGATAAAATAGTAATAAGAACTAACCTTATTGAAAACTTATTTGTGTCAGGAACACATCAAACCATTTTATGTGCAATTAAGCACCCAATCCAGAAACTACCACGTAAGGCAGATATGGGTTATTCAAGCCATACAGATGAGGAAACCAAGAGAAAGAGACATGAAATAACTTCCCATATTCACCTACCTGAAAAATGTTAGGATTCATATCTAGCAAAACTCCCATAAGGATGTTTTTAATCATTAAACTCCTCTTCCTTCATGACAGATAAATCTCTAAAATTCTGTCTAAATTTTACCATGAACTTTTAAATTATTCTAGTAAGAGATACAAACAGGTGAGTAGAGAATTATAGTTCACTCTAGTAAAGTCTACTATAAGTAAGTTCTAGAGTTTTAGGCTGGGTAACATGCCTTCAATGGTGCCTTTCAGAGAGTATGGTCCCATATAGCAATTCTCTTCCTCACAAAAAAATGAAAGTCATTTGCCCTAACTGGTTTGGCTCAGTGGATAGAGCGTCGGCCTGTGGACCCAAGGGTCCCAGGTTCGATTCTGGTCAAGGGCATGTACCTTGGTTGTGGGCACATCCCCAATAGGGAATGTGCAGGAGGCAGCTGATCGAATTAAAAAAAATGAAAGTCATTCAATTAACCAACTCTGACAATTATAAAAAGAAACTAATAGAAGTCTAATCATAATTTGCAGATATTTTACATAAGGGAAACAATTACTTATTTTTAGATTTTCTGCCATGGTTTTTATATTTTGATTCTTGTTCTAGCTTGTCTACCAAAAATGAATATTTATTAATATTCAAACTCATTATTAATTATACCTTCATTGGTTATTTCACAAATACATATGTTTATCATTGTGGTTTCATACCTTAATATGTTTTAGTTATTATATGATGTAGTATTTTCAGCATGTAATACTCTTGCTACAATATATGAGGAAATCAAATACGTCAATAATCTATCGTGTTCTACAAGAGTATGATAACTTCTAAATATCACCCCCCAGTTGAATCAGTTTGGTAATCACTCCTTGGCTTTTTTATTTATGGCTGGTGAAGGCTTGGTTGTTGTTTGGCTATGTAGTACATTGTGCCATATAAAATGCTTAGCAATCCTATTTTTAAGCAAAGGAATAAAAAACAAACAATATTATTTGGAAAGAAATTAATACAAATGAAGGAATTGATAGCAAACATGAAAGACTGGGGAGGGAATATTTATTCAGAACATGGGGTAACAGAGTTCCTCTAATATGCGTACATTTTAAAGTTTAAAAATATTTGTGTTTTTGTCCAATTTAATACGCAGTTTTGCAAATTTTGGTACAAACTTCTATTATGTAACAAGTGGGAAGCAACTGAAATCTGAGTAATGTACGTGTCATTCAGAAATTTGTCTTTTTTAAAGTAAGGCAGTCATTTTTTATATCTAACTAGAGGCCCTGTGCAGGAATTCATGCATGGGTGGGGTCCAGCCCACCTGCCCCGAAGCAGGCTCATTGGGCCGGGCTGGCAGGGGGAGGGGCCATGGGTGGTTGGCGGCCGGCCCTGCCCCTGACTGGGGTGTTGGGGGCTATTCAGGGGCCGGACCGTCCAGTGGGGGGTGGTGATCAGGGCCCGGATCAGACAGGTTAGCTGCCGCAGTGTGCATCATAGCTACCAGTCGTTCTTGTTGTTCTGGTCGTTCCTTCGTTCTGGTCGTTCTGCTGTACTGGTTGCTGGGCTTTTATTTATATAGATGATTAAATAAAATCACATTATTTTCTTTTTTTAAATATTTTTATTAATTTTTTTACAGAGAGGAAAGGAGAGGGATAGAGAGTTAGAAACATTGATGAGAGAGAAACATCGATCAGCTGCCTCCTGCACACTCCCTACTGGGGATGTGCCCACAACCAAGGTACATGCCCTTGACCAGAATCGAACCTGGGACCTTTCAGTCCTCAGGCCAACGCTCTATCCACTGAGCCAAACCAGATAGGGCAAATGGCATCATTTTCTAATTGAAATTTAGATTCATTTGTATTTACTCATAAGAGTGTTATTCAATATGATTCCTCCAATTTCAATTAAGGCATGTAATTTCATCATTACTTATCCTTGGTCCAACTAGAACTACTTTTATGGCTTCTTTAAAGCAAAAATTCTCATTTGAAACAAAACTACATTATCTTGGATTCTGTTGAGAAAAGACTAAGCTACTTTGTTCTAGAAATGTATTAACTCTAAGGCCATAGACTGCATAAACTGGTAGAAATATTTTACCTGTGGTTAGAAAACCAATTTATCTCTGAAAAAAAATTACCTTTTCCCTCTAGAAACATCAGGATTACCATTTCTTTAAAAATAAGGAGTTGAAGGTACTTGTCATATTGAAATATGATTCTGTAGGGACAACCTTGTAGTAATGAGTAGGTACTACAATCATTCTGAGAAATTTCATTACTAAAAATTATTTCTTATTAATCTGAAATTAAAATTTACTATTATAAATTTACTTTTATAAATCTGTGGTTTCCTTGGCAATGTAACTTGCCACCTTCTAACATGCTAATGACTTTACTTATTATGTTAATTTTTTATTTCTTATCTCCCATGAAAGCAGGGATCTCTGGATAATTCATCACTTAACAACTTTCCTAAACTGCAATGGGCTTAAAACAGATGCTCAATAAATACTTGGAGGATAAAATTTGTTCTAATAAAGATGACCTAAAGTCTATGTGGCCTTTAACAAGTATAATCTTAATTACAGGGATCAGTATACAGTTGATTCCATTTAAAAATCTATTTTAATATTTAATTCATATTATTAATTGATAGGAATTTTATCCACTAATTAAAAATATTTGACCAATTATATTTGAGGTAACTAAAACATGGGCATAATCCATGAATGAATATTTCTTTGTAGAAAGCATAAAAACTCATTTTGATGCTATTTTTTTTCTTTCCCAATGCTAGGAAGGCATATGTGTGAGGATTATCCCAATACTACTTTATTAATGTCTTTCATTTAGAAACATTCTATTAGATGAGGATTGCAATTAAACAGTTGATCTGAGCTTTATTTTAGGGCACATCTACAGTAACTCTTTTTTCAACAGATTATGCTAATTGCAAAGAAGATTGAACTGTAATTATTTTTCCTTAGTTAATATCTATAGGTTCTCATTAAGGTTCACTTCCCTTTCAGCAGAATATAAACTATAATTCCTTTATTTTCATAGATCTTGCTAAACATGAAATATAAACTTTGGTATCTCAAGTTCTCTAAAGATAGTCAAGAACAGGAAATACTGAGTAGGGCTGTTACTGAGAGAGTGGGCAGATGTTTATCATTGTTTATCTGTTTATGGTGGACTGACACAAAAGAAGGTTCCATGAAAATCTAAACTTTTTTAATTATAGAAATTACTTTGGAAGGACCTCTATTGTAAATTCTTTTTGTCTGAGCATTTGGCCTGAATTTTTAATATTTCAGCATTTTCCTTGTTACATGTATGTGCATATACATATGAAAAGTAAACTACATATATTGGAGAACTTATAATTCTGGCTTGATAAAAGCAATAATATAGTTTTCCTATTTGAAATGATATTTCCATTATAAAAACTGGGAATATTATTTGTTCCTATTACAGCCCCTTTCATATAATTAAATGGTTCAAACACTTAGAGAATACAATTTCAGCCTCTCAAATCCGCTAAGAACAGCATGAAGTCCTTTTCAAGACTTAAAACATTTTTGTTTCAGTATAACTCATGCTGTACTGAGCAATATAAGCATCTTAAAAGGAAATTAAAAAATCAATGTTCTTTTTTGTCCAAACTCAGGAATCCCAGCTCTTCTGGTTCAATAGTCTTCCAGAAAGCACATTGCTAGTCAAATTACTCAGCTTCTACTTTTTGAAGCTGCATCTTAATATCCTTAACAGATAATGGAAAGTTTATACACTAACCTGAATTTCAAGTTTCACAATCAATTTTCCCACCCACTCCAGTTAAAAACCCAGTTCCATATTCTTTAGATCAGCGATTTTCAGCCTTTCTCATCTCGTGGCACACATAAACTAATTACTAAAATTCTGTGGCCCACCAAAACATATATTGTAGTTTTTGCATGTCTGAAAAAATTAAATAGATATAAATTTGGATTCATTCACACCAGACAGCTACTGTGTTGGCTGTTATTATTTTTTATTTGACAGTCTTAGGGAAGAGAGGTCAGTGCCACTGACTGGTCAGCCTCGCATGTTTTGGAAAATGTTTGTGGCACACTGGTTGAAAATCGCTGCTTTAGAAGAGTTTGTGACCCAACTCAAACATGAAACATTTTATGTCCAACAAAGTGAATGGATTTTTGCCCTGAATACATTCAGCCTCCTTTAAAAATACTTTCTCCAGTGAGAAAGCCAATGAGTACAATTCATCCTGAAAGGTTACATTTGTGTATGAGTCCTCAATTATTAAGTAATTGAGGCATGCTGAAGCATTCAACCAAAATACAGAGAAATGTCCTCCACAAAAGGATCATTGAATATGTGCATAAGATGTCAAATGCCTAAATATATTGACTAAAAAAGACGGGTATATTTAATGATGTGCATATACCTTATTCCCTAATTTTGTCTTTTCAAATGCTAAGAGAAATCAAGGCTCATCATAGTTCAGCAGAGTGACGGATGGGAGGAATCAAAGAATCACTAAATTAATAGCTGAGAGATGGAAAAGAAATAGAACAGAGAGAATTTTGGAAACACATCAACAACATTAATAAAAACTTCTATTAATTTTCCAAAATAAATATAGT
Source organism: Myotis brandtii (assembly GCF_000412655.1). Classification (NCBI taxonomy): domain Eukaryota; kingdom Metazoa; phylum Chordata; class Mammalia; order Chiroptera; family Vespertilionidae; genus Myotis; species Myotis brandtii. The sequence continues at coordinate 1,939,264 of NW_005368827.1, forward strand.
GGCTCTGTAGATCAGAGTCCTTCACTGTTATTTTGTGCTCCTTTGTTGACACTTCATATGCTCATACCCCCAAAAGTAATTATTTGATTTGTTGATTGTCATGTCTATCTATGATTCACCAGATGTGAGAGAGCTTGGGTTGTAGATTATTAAGACTTTGCATTTTTGTTTGCCCCACTTCTAGCCTGGGATCTGCTATATAGTAGGTGCTCAGTATATGTGTTTAGTGAATTAAATGTAACATGAGATGGAAAGTTGTGGGTTAACAAGCCACCCTCTTTGTTTTCCTAAACCCATGAGAACATACTTGGGTCAACGTCTACTCTTAACTATGCTCTTACTTTGTGTTCTCTGCTTCAGTTTTCCTTGGCTGTATTTGCAACTACATGTCATCTATTTTTAATCATATCAATGACATAAACATTATAGTCATTTATCTAGGAGTTTGATGTGAGAAAACTAATTTCTTAGTTGATTTTGATTGAAGAACATTCAGGCTTAATGTGTTTGTTAGTGAGGTTTAATATTCCAATTCTACAAAAAAATTCTTGATTCATCCATCTATTTCTTTATTTCCATTCATCATTTATTTATTCATTCAAACAGCATTCATTAACTCCCTTTCACTATTTAAAACCATGATACTAGATAGATGCTTGGGCAGATACACAAATAAAGAAGAAAAATGTTGTTTTTCTTAAGAACTTCCAGTCCAGCAGACTTATTTAGTTTATGCCACATTATTATAGCACATGTGGTTGAAATGTAAAGTTAATCAGTGCTTCTAGCCTTATTAAAGTCAGGGGGGTCTGTACAATAATGATGAAAGCTAAAGATTTTCTCGTAATAATTGCATATTATAAATACATAAAATATTTTGTATGTTGTTTCAGAGGCTCTCCAGAGAAACATAAATCTACCCATGGATTAAAGATCAAGAAAAAAAAAAAACCTCTAATTTGGTCTAAAACATATTTTAAGGACAAAAAAGAGTAATCAGATAAGAAAAATACATTTAATCACTGTTAATTTTAGTATCTTTTTCTTTAATGACAACTTTTGTCAATTCATCTTAAAGACTCTCTCCTATTTCTCATTACTTTTAGAACAAACATCACCTATACTATCTTTTCCTGACAGTCTATTCCTTATGATATCCTACAGATGTTCTAATCATATTTGTCTTTTCCAAACCTGCGTAACTACTGGCCAAAGTCCCATTTCTCTGGATCCTCCACCACTCCTACTATTCTAAAATAATGTTGACTCTTGTATTATTACTTACCAAATATTGTATTCTTCCTGTATCAACATCTCTAAACATACTTTTGCCCACCTCCGTATAGTACCCTTTTTGTGAATCTAATTTACATGTATGCTTTAATTATTTTATAGAAAATCACTAAGTGCAAATATATTCTTAAATGTCCAAATGATAAAAATTACTTTATGTAATATAAATAGATATAAAATCTGAATGATTCTGAAGATTATTTTAAAATAAGATAAAATATTTCTACTATTAGATTTATAGATTTCTAATAAACTTCAACTAACAGCTTAGATTTTTTTATAGGACATAATTCGATCTCGAGATATCCAATATGTGCACACACACATTGCAATTAAGAAAGCAGCATGAAGAAATATCGTTAGCTGTTAGTGTCATGTGTGACTAATATAAAACTAATTGATATATGAGTTACCCAATTATATTTCAGGTTATTGCCTGAAGGCCTAATGGTGAGCCCCAGCTTCCATCAGGTGACAGTTTTAATATCTGCTGGTGATGCTCATTTTATCTGTAGCAGCTGCTTGATTCTTTATGCTTAGAGGAAGGATTTCAAAAAAAGTAAAACTTCACAAGGTCTTTGGAAGAAAGGAGAAAAATACAACAGTCAGAGAAAGTAAATTCTATTTATAGAAGTTTATCACAGATAAGTCATAAGAATCCATGATTCTGCTTCATGTATCCAAGCACTTGTATCTTTTTCTTGTTTGTACACTTTCCCCCCCCAATTTTATACTAAATGCTACCCTTCCTCCCATTCAGAATGTCTTTCTTATGCTGAAATGTCTTCCATTTGGGTGAGGGATTTCTATGAGAACCCATGGGAATTTTATGGATGAATATTTGTTAGTCTTTTTCTGGATTGGAGTTCAGAGGCAAATAGTGGAACTGATTTAGATTGTATGATTTCCCAATGGTAAGACAGCTGTGTTTCCCCCATGGCTGATTCTCACACAAATATTTCCATGAAACACTTATGAAAAGATGATTCATTTAGTCAGTAGAAGCCATCTAAGTTAGGGAAATAGGTAACTTTGTGATCCACTGTTTTATTTACATATAAATGTTTCTCCAAAGTTCATAATATTTGACTGACCCTATTTAATGAATATACTTGCTTAAAGCCATCATGTGGTCTAAGACAATAAGATGAACAGTATTTTCATAACCTGATTAAAGCAATAGTATGACAACATGGTGCCATAATGTTTCATTCAGAAGAATAGCTGGACTAATTTTTTTAAAAAAAGCATTGAAAAGTATTCTAGAATCTTTACACATCCTTGGTTTTATTAGCTCAGTCTATACTCTTTTTACATGTTTATCTTTTGTGAAAAACAATAAACTCAACAAGTAGCAAATATATCCCCATCCAAACTCAACTCAACTTTCTCATTCATTCACGCTGCAGTTTTTCTTTTATTCTGGAAATATTACTCTACAGTTGCTTTATCATCTTAACATCCTCAGGTTACTGTGAGATTTTTTTTCTTTGTTGTAGCCATTTCAAAGTATCCAGTTATTTTTTTTCCAACTGTGCAGCCTCCCCGATTTCATTCCTCCTTGATTTTTCTGTGAAATCGGACACTATGAACTATCATGGTTGACCCACCCTCCACCTTTGTCCCAGAATTATATTTCTAACAGATTTGGACATCTTTCCCCAAATATCACATAATTCCCTTCAACCTTGTATGCTCAAAACAGAATTTAGTATCTTTCCCACTGAAATTTTATTCTCCCGTTCTACCAAATGTATTTAATTGGTCATCCACTCCGTAACACACTTCCTTCCACCAGACACACCTGTTTCTGCCATGTTTCTATACTGATCCATCAGATGCCATCTGTTTACCTCTGAAATGCCTACTTTGTTTCCTTCTCTCTTTTCTTTTCAATGTTTGAGTTGAGGCCCTCTTGGCTATATAACTGAAAAGGTATCTTAACATCTTCTTAATTACTTTGCATATTTTTTCCACAGAATTCTCCTTCTGTGGCACAATGAGATGCTTCTTCTCAAAAACATTGTTTAAAACCTTCTTTAAAATAGTCGGTGTCTCTCCTCGGCTGATGAAATAAAGTCCAAAACATTTTAGCACATTAATCACAGCCCTTCAAGACATAATTGTACCGTTGCTGTCCAGCCACATTTTAATTTTTTCTGCTAGGCACTCTGTAATCAAGTAGCTGGCACTACACAGTGGAGTGGTAGTGCAGTTTCATATGCCTTTCATTTACATTGTTTTTTCTCCGTGAAATGTCCTATACTTTCCTAATGCTTTCCACCTAATAAATTTCACCTCTTCCAGATCCATATCTATTTTTTAAACCCATTTCAAAAACTTTCTCTTTTGAACATTTTCTTGTTCCATTCTGCCTTTCTCCGTTCTTGAAAAGAGGGAAGAGTAAACACCCACCCCACCCCCCAACACACACACTTTCTATAACTTTAGACAACTATACATACTTTTAGTAAGACAATAATTCATTTATTTTTTCAGCTAATATTTATTGAATGCTTATTATATGCTACAAATAGAGATATGATAGTGTCTATTCTAGTCTAGTGACTTGTTCTTGGAAAATTGCATTGCCATTTTTAATTTATGCTTAATCTTATTACTAAACTAGAGACCTGGTGCACAAAAATTTGTACACTCGGGGGAGGGGAGGGGGATCCCTCAGCCCAGCCTGTGCCCTCTCGCAGTCTGGGACCCATTGGGGGATGACCACCTGCTGGCTTAGACCCGCTCCCCGGGGGAACGGGCCTAAGCTGGCAGGCAGACATCCCTCTGGCAGCCCGGCAGCCCTTGGGGGATGTCCACTTGCCAGCGGGGAGCAGGCTTAAGCTGCAGGTGGACATCCTTAGCGCTGCTGAGGAGGTGGGAGAGGCTCCCACCACCACTGCTGTGCTGGCAGCCATCAGCCTGGCTTGTGGCTGAGCAGAGCTCCCCCTGTGGGAGTGCACTGACCACCAGGGAGCAGCTCCTGCATTAAGCGTCTGCCCCCTGGTGGTCAGTGTGTGTCATAGTGACCAGTCATTCCCAGTCATTCTGCTGTTAGGGTCAATTTGCATATTACCTTTTATTATATAGGATAGAGGCCTGGTGCACAGGTGGGGGCCAGCTGGTTTGCCCTCAAGGGTGTCCCGGATCAGGGTGGGGGTCACGCTAGGGTGCCTGGCCAGGTTGGGTGAGGAGCTGAGGGCTGTTTTCAGGCTGACCACACCCCCTTCAGGGTGGAGGTCCCTACTGGGGTGCCTGGCCAGCCAGGGTGAGGGGCTGATGGTTGTTTGTAGGCTGGCCATGGCCGCAGGCTGGAAGCAGGTATCTGGGATTTATTTATCTTCTATAATTGAAACTTTGTAGCCTTGAGCGGAGCTCAGGGCTGGCCAGGGCAGGTGGGAAGCTTGTTTTCCTCCATCGCCGGGGGCAACCTAAACCTCCTGATCACTCCAGCTCTGTGGCCGCCACCATCTTTGTGACGGACTGATGGAGTGAGGGAGTGAGTGTGTGATGGTTAATTTGCATATTACTCTTTTATTAGATAGGATGGTTATTATTTTGCGGCTATTCAGGTTTGATTGTATAAACTTATGGCAGGATTTGACTACAAGAAATCTATACATATTCTCATCAGTTAATAAATATAGTACTTCTTTTACTGTGTCAATAATACTGTTTTACTCTGAAATATTTTTGATGAGTCTTTTCCCTATAATATTCTTATTGTATTGAAATTACTTCCTCACAAGGCCCCAAAATACATTCAAAGTACCATTATTTCCTGCATCATTGATGAAGATACTATGACAAAGAACAGACATAAAGCTAATAATAATAAAATCTATGTCAGACAAGCTTTCTTTTTCCTCCTAAGTGTAACTGCTAAGGGCATTATCCAATCTAATGTTATTTATACTTTAAAAAATTATGCCCTAGCAGGTTTGGCTCAGTGGATAGAACATTGGCCTGCGGACTAAAGGGTCCCAGGTTCAATTCCAGCCAAGGGCACATGCCTCGGTTGCAGGCTCGATCCCCAGTAGGGGGTGTGCATGAGGCAGCCGATCAGTGATTCTCTCTCATCATTGATGTTTCTCTCTCTCTCTCTTTCTCTCTGTCTCTCTCTCCCCCTTCCTCTTTGAAATAAAATAAAGTATTAAAAAGAAAAGCAAAAAAAAAAAATTAAATACTTTTAGCCTGGCTGTTCTGGCTCAGCTCAGTGGTTGAGCATTGACCTATGAGCCAGGAGGTGCTGGTTCAATTCCCAGTCAGGTCATATGCCCAAGTTGAGGGCTCGATACTCAGAGGGGCATGCAGGAGGCAGTAGATCAATGATTTTCTCTCATCATTGATGTTTCTAGCTCTCGCTCCCTTTCCATTCGCTCTGAAATCAATAAAAATATATTTTAAAAATTAAATACTTTAAGAGAGGATAAAAAATTATGTACTTAAGGCTACAGGATTAAATATAGAAGAAGAAAATGCATATTTACTAAAATATTTAATTTACTTAATGGAACTACTTTATTTGGGTTAACTAGAATTTCATAAGAAATAATAATAATCAAGAAACCTTATTTGTGAACCTGTAGTTTTAGGTATCTTAGTTTGTGCATTCTGCTTTTTCTTCAAACTTCCCGTTTTCCTCTTAGGTTTGAGACTTGCTGCCTATTTTAAAGGCATAATTGAAACTTAAAATAGTCTGTAATGAATTAAATACATGCAAAGTAGTATTTTTTCCCAGTGTTGTGAAATGAAACACTGTTTGTTTTTTAATTATTTAGCTCTGTTGATATTTCTAAGACATAAAAAACATGTATTGTAGCCTGACTGGTATGACTCAGTGGTTGAGCATTGACCTATGAACCAGGAGGTCACGGTTTGATTCCCAGTCCGGGCACATGCCCAGGTTGTGGGCTAGATCCCTGGTGTGGGTTGCGCAGGAAGCAGCCAATCAATGATTCTCTCTCATCATTGATGTTTCTGTCTCTCTCTCCTTCTCCCTTCCTCTCTGAAATCAATAATAATATATTTTTAAAAAATATTTATTTTGAATGAATCATTAGAACTTTGTTTTCACAACCTTAATTATATACATTTGATTGGTTTCATGGGAATAGGAAAAGAAAGCAAGTATTGGTAGTTGAAGTATAACTTGCAAGCTCTAGTATTATTTACAGCCAGTAGGTTTTTGAAAATTACTTTGAGGATTCTTTTTCACAGCATTTGAATGTGTCTGCGACAGTGATTCTGCCAGCAAACCTGGTGGTCACCACATGAACTATTTACCCAATGAACTGTTGGGTTGCATTGTCAAAATAGCCAACAGAGTAATTGCAATTTAATAAAACTGTACAGCCTTTACAAGCTCACAGAATGACTATTTGAACCAGAGAAAATAGGTAATTTTGTGTAAAACTATATTATACACTTATCACAATTTATATATTACTGTTTTTATTTGCCTAGTCCTTTTTTATGTTATTTGTTTTATTCACTTAACAAATTGTGTGTGTGTGTGTGAATAATTATTGCCCTCCCAGTGAGCCAATTTTCTGTGGCAATTCAGCTGGCAGAATTTGACTTAAAAACAAACAAACTATAATTGTTAAAATGTATTAGTTCTTAAGGAAAAAAAATAAACTAGAAAAAAAGAATTCTTTGTATTTGAATGCTCAACATTCTTTTTTGGGGGGAGGATTTCCAGTTTCCTTTTTAAAAATATGTTTTATTGCTTTTAGAGAGAGAGGGAGAAGGAGGAGGAGGGGGAGAGAGAGAGAGAGAGAGAGAGAGAGAGATATCAGTTGCTTCCTTGCTTCCTGCACATACCCTGACCAGGGGTCAAACCTACTTAAGTCCTGACTAGGAATCAAACTGGTGAACTTTGTGCCTGCCACAATGCTCAACCAATAGAGCCACACCTATCAGGGTTGAATGCTCATCATTCTAATAGCACCCTCACCTTATTATTTCTTATAAATATAACTAGAGGCCTGGTGCACAAAAATTTGTGCACTGGGGGGGGGGGGGGCCCTTAATTCACTTAACAAATTGTGTGTGTGTGTGTGAATAATTATTGCCCTCCCAGTGAGCCAATTTTCTGTGGCAATTCAGCTGGCAGAATTTGACTTAAAAACAAACAAACTATAATTGTTAAAATGTATTAGTTCTTAAGGAAAAAAAATAAACTAGAAAAAAAGAATTCTTTGTATTTGAATGCTCAACATTCTTTTTTGGGGGGAGGATTTCCAGTTTCCTTTTTAAAAATATGTTTTATTGCTTTTAGAGAGAGAGGGAGAAGGAGGAGGAGGGGGAGAGAGAGAGAGAGAGAGAGAGAGAGAGAGAGAGAGATATCAGTTGCTTCCTGCACATACCCTGACCAGGGGTCAAACCTACTTAAGTCCTGACTAGGAATCAAACTGGTGAACTTTGTGCCTGCCACAATGCTCAACCAATAGAGCCACACCTATCAGGGTTGAATGCTCATCATTCTAATAGCACCCTCACCTTATTATTTCTTATAAATATAACTAGAGGCCTGGTGCACAAAAATTTGTGCACTGGGGGGG